>NC_051321.1:34998401-35301431 GCF_015220235.1 Choloepus didactylus
GAGTATTCCTTCAACTTGAGAGACCTATTCTTGCTTCAGTTCCAGAAAATTCTTATCAATTATTATTTCAAATACTGCCTTTCTCCTCATTTTCTTCATTCTCCCCTTCTGGAATCATATTGATTTGTAGGATAACTTCATTCTATCCTCCATGTTTCTTAATGTGTTATATTTTCCACAGCTGTATCTCACTGCTGTGCATTCTGGGCATGGTGACTTTTATCCAACCAGGACACTTTTAGTAGAGTGAAAGGCAGAAGGAGTCAATAGCAATGTTAGACAAGAAGTACAAAACCAGGCTTGTCTAAGCCCACCAAGATATATTATTCTAATTCTGGATGATTTCCTTAGATATATTTTCTAATTTACTAACTCTCTTCAGTTATAGTCTGGTCGCTGTTCTGCCCCTCCATTGAGTTTTATTTTCTCTCCTTTTCTTTCCTTTCTTTCATCTTTAAGGCTATATTTTCCTCCATAATTTCCATTTTGGTCTTTTAAAAATCTAATTGCTTTTTTTCTCACACCTTTCTGTTTTTAATCTTATGTTTTCTGTTCTTTTCTATAGCTGATTGGATAGCTTAAAACACACTTAATTTAAACATTCTTCTCTTTTAGGTTGTTCTCTTGCCTGTAATTATTGGGATGCAATTTTCCTATTTGTTGTATCTTGTTATTCTTCATTTTGTTAGTTTTTCTGACCATAAGCTCATCCTATTTTTTTTCTATGAAGTCCCATATGCCTTGAGTTATCGAATCTTCTCTTCCAATAGGTTTCCAGTTTGTCTTTGCCAGGGACTATAGGTTTTATCAGCCAAAGAGTAGTTTTATTTAACTTCTTAGCTTGGGATCCCTATACCATATGAGAAGCATGAATTCAAACCAGAATCCCATAGGCCTTGATTTCTGATTTCTTACAGGTATCTCTCTAGCATTGGCCCCAGGCTGTCAATAGGCTTCCTTGGTACCTTCCAGGGTCCGGTTTTCTAGGCCTTGTTTCATGTATGGAGCAGCCCTCTGAGACTTCCAGTCAAAGTTACAATTCCAGTTCCCAGCCCTCCGGGCCTATGCTTGATCTAGATTCTCCTAATTGTACTCACATACTGTTCTGATTTTGAATCCCCTATTTATTTATCCTGTTTTGGGATTTCCCTTCACTTCAAGTTTAGTTAATATTTTGTATTTGTTTGGTTTTATCCAACATTTCCACATGTTTAAATAGAAAGGGGGATTCTTTAGCATCAGCTCAGTCACGTGTGTTTACTTAGAAGTCCAAATTCCATTATTATGGAATTGTTTTAGATAAGAATGGGTGATATGACCCTGGATTGTTTCTGGATTCAGGTTTTTAAATTCTATAAAGCATTGAAGGAACAGTAGGTTAGAAGAATTCACAGGAAAGGAAGCGATTTAGAATAAGAAGAGTTAAACAGAGGGAACTGAAGGTTTATACAACTGTTGAAATCCAATGTTAGAAGGCTAAATGTACTTTTAGCACCTTCCTTTCTAGTTGACTTTATTTGGAGCATTCACTCCTGTCTCTAGAGAACATATTTTTAAATAAGTAAAGGATCTAACAATTTACAGTAATCCAGAGATTCTTAAAGTTTTGATCCTACCATCAATCACATCACCTGGGATACTGCATAAAAATGCGGATTGAAAGGCTCCATGTAGGGCTAGGGAACCTACATCTTAACATACGTTCTAAGATGGTGATTCATATGCATGAATATGCACTCAAGTGTTGAAAAACACATCAGATAGGTATCAGAGATACATGTGTTAATGCTTCCAGTGGTGAGTGCATATCAGTGGGCAATGTGGAAGATAATGCTCAATCCAAAAAGATAAATGATACTTTTCTAGCTGAGGAGAACTCTGACTCTTGAGGGCAGTGGTCAGTAACATACGGTCTGCAGAGCAAATCCAGTCTATCATGGGTTTTTAAACAGCCCATCAGCTTTACAATATATTTTTTACGTTTTTTAATGGTTGAAAAAAATATCAAAAGAAGAATAATACTTTGTGACCTATGAAAATTTTATGAAATTCAAATTTCAGTGTCCTTTAAGTCTTTTTTAACAAGGCATAATTCAATTTATTTAGTGATAAAGCTACTATAAGCCAGAGACAAACAATATAATGTGCTACCAGAAAATGCCAACAAAAATCCCAATTATGGAGGAATCACCAAGAAAGCACAAGATATGAGCAACATGACTAAAATGGATTCGTATGTAAGCTAAGACAACCAGATCTAATAGCGTTATTGTTTTTCCTTTGATTATCAACAGTGTAGAGTCCAAAATTGAGGCTACACTTCACATTTGCTTTCCTACTACATTCTGACCAAGTACAATTGGGAATCTTCCTTTCCAACTACAATTTTAAATATATCTTATCATATTACTAGGTTATTTTTTCCTCATTCATTTATCTGATTTTCAAGGTTGTCCGGCTGAAACTCACATATAAAAAGCAATACATGAGTTTCTTTCACTGAAATAAAAGGAAGAACTTTAGTGAAGAAGACAAAATAACCAACTGAAAATATAGTTTTCATGAGCAGATTAAAGTTTATAACTAAAGACACTAGTTGCACATAAAATCCATGAACCTGTGATATAATAATATATATTCAAGTTCTAATTTAAAAAAACAGCTGCTGCACACCTCTCTAGGCCACAAAATAATAATGCAATATACATATATGGTATAGCCCTTTGTGGAGTGTGGTCTTTATTCCTCCTACATAGCTGTAGCTGGCAAAGATGACTAAAAATCTTCCCCCCAAATGGGGAGTCATTGCCTAATATGTTCAGAATTTTCAATGATGTTGAACTTAAATGTTTGGAAATGGATAGAAATGATGATAGCTCATTATTGGTATTATAAGTAAGAGTGCTGACTTGTAGGCAAATATGGCTGAAAGGGGTTGTTTAGAATCATGTATGTCATCAGAAGGAAAACTGGAGATTAAAATATGGTATTGTATAACACAGTAAACCTTGTGATGGACAATGTTTATCATTAACACTACAAATATAAATAAGTTCTTTCATAAACTGGTACAAATGTATGACACTTGCACAAAGAGTTAACAACAGAGTGGTATATGAGAAAGTATCTATTGCAAACTATGGACTATAATCAACAGTAATATCTTAACATTCTTTCTTCAACAGTAACAAATGTACCACACCAACTAGGGATCAATAACGGGGCAATAAATGGTATGGGGTGTTCTGGGATTTTTTTTAAAAAAATGTTTATTCGTTATTTTTCTTTTTGGAGTAATGAAAATGTTCTAAAATTGGTTGTGATGGTGATTGCACGACTAGGTGATGACACTGTGAGACATTGGTTGTATACTTTGGATGGTGTTCTGGTTTGCTAGAGCTGCCGCTATGCAAAATACCAGAAATGGATTGGCTTTTATAAAGGGGATTTATTAGATTACAAATTTACAGTTCTGAGGCCATAAAAGTGTCCAAACTAAGGCACCAGCAAGATGATACCTTCACTGAGGAACAGCCAATGGCATCCAGAACACTCTGTTAGCTGGAAAGGCATATGGCTGGTGTCTGCAGGTCCTTTGCTCCCAGGTTGTGTTTCAAAATGGCTTTCTCCACAATGTCTCTGGGCTTCTGTTTTAGCTCCTCCCTCTCAGTTCCTGTGTGTCCTTGCTTCTTTTTCCCAGGGCATTTCTCTTGTAAGTGTCTAGGGCTCCTGTCTTAGCTTCTCCGGAAAAAAACTCTGGGCTTCATTTCTTAGCTTAGCTTCTCCAGATGTCCTTCTGTCTGCATCTTAAGGCATCCCCAAGGGTCAGCAGCATCTTAGTCTGTGTTGGCTCTTGGCTTCTCTCTTAAATACCCCAGTAAACTAATCAAGACCATCCCAAATGGGTGGGGCCATACCCCTATAGAAATAATGTAATCAAAAGTATCACCCACAGTTGGGTGAGTCACATCTCCGTGAAAACACTCAAATCAAAAGTTTCCACCCTAATCAAAAGACTGATAAGTATGCCGCTACAAGATTGCATTAAAAAACATAGCTTTTGGGGGGACATAATATATCCAAACCAGCACAGATGGATTATATAGTATGTGAGTGTATCTCAATAAAATTTGCAGGTAAAAAAAAATCTTCCCCCCCAAACCCAACTTTTGGTAGATAAATATTGTAACTAGATAAGGGATTGAAATACCAATAGGCCAGTAGCAATCAAAACACGGTTTGTCCCTAATCTCAATTCCCTCCTGATAAACCTCTTTCCTTCTGGTCCATGTCACCACCCTCCTTCAAAATTATTGTAAACCATCATCCTTTTCTAGGGCCAAATCTTCTTTCTTCACCAGAATTTGAAATGGATCTCTCATGAGCTTTTTGATGACTTCCAACATATCAATTGGCATTGAGGCAGAAAGCAGCACAACCTCGGCGGCAGCAGCAGGCTCAGGAGACCCCTCGGTTCCTCTCTGCCTCCAACAGAAGTACTGACACTATAGAAGCTGACACCATGTCCCTGGAGCCCCACTGCTCTTTGATGTACAAAGGCACCCCAGATATTCCCAAATCATTCCTCTGATCCACATCAGGAACTTCTTATCCTCCTCTGGCCACTGTCTGGGTCAGAGCCGAGCAATAGGCCAATCCATGCCAGTGTCCATTAAGTTTCATTGGAACACAGCCACACTCATTTACAAATTGTCTATGGTTGCTTTTGCATTACAATGGTAGAGTTTGGTACTTGCAACAGAGACCATGTGGCCTAAAATATTTAATATCTGGCCCTTTACGGAAAAATCTTGCTGACATAGGCCTTCGCCATACCCTGCAGGCATATCACTTTCCTTATAGCCACAAGGCTGCCACTTCCCTGCCCTCCCCTTACCCCCACACACTGACTAAATGGTCTGCAGTGAAGACCTGTTCTTCTTCATTGTGCGTTTAACAGAGAAAGCAAAACTTGTCCTGTTCTCATTCAGAATAATTGTTTCTTATCTGTAAAACACTCTATGATCTTCAGGGAAATATGTTCTGAAAATATCAGTTAGCTCTAATTATATTAATTCTTCAACCCTTTGCAAGTCTTGGCTGCCAGTGAACGTGAGGGCCAATTCCAACCCCAGGAAAACATAAAAATGTCTAAAAATTCTCAGAATCGGGAATCTATTTACAACAAGCTAAAGGCTAATGGTTTCATGATTCCTCAAACTATATTGCACCAAGTATAACATTTGATCTGACAAAGAAAAGAGTATTTTTAAACTTGTTAAGAGAATATGACTTCGTGAAGCTTTCCCAGAAATCTGCTAAGATAAAAGATGGATTTTGGAAGAAAGAAAATAAAGCATGAAACAAGACTAAGGGTCTTTGCTTTGCTTTGTATACATACAGGGCTAAATATATAGTTCATTAATTGAATGCCTTTTTTTCCCTTTTCCTTTTCTTTTTTTTTTTTCCCTGTATAGCTTCTCAACCTTCCTTCAGGTCACTTTACTATCCAGTAGCAAATCATAAAAATATACAATTGCAAAAGTAAGATGAAATGGAAAATAGAGTTAGAATAATAATAAAGCTGTAGGAAAAGATTAGCATTCTAAAATGTGTATCAGCTGGTTCTATTCTCTTGCTAGAGATAGGTGACAAATTTGATTCTATGCCTAGAGCCCAAAACCAAGTGGAAAATGTCTGTTAGTCAAAAACTAAACTAATTTTTCAGGAGAAGCATCATTTTCCTAAGCTTAAAATAAATTTTTGTATTAAAAGTGTATTATGAGAGTTGAGAGGTCATTCTGGAGGTTATTCTTATGCATTATATATACATCCCTTTGTAGTTTTTACCGTATTGGAATAGCTAGAAGGAAATACCTGAAACTGTTGAACTATAATCCAGTAACCTTGATTCTTGAAGATGATTGTATAACTATATAGCTCTTGAGGTGTGACTGTGTAATTGCGAAAACCTTGCGACTGACACTCCCTTTATCCAGTGTATGGACAGATGAATAAGAAAACAAAGACAATAAATAAATAAATCATAAGGGGAGATAAGGAATATGAGATATTTTCAGTGTTTGTTTTTTATTTTTATTTTTATTCTTTTTTTTGGAGTAATGAAAATGTTCAAAAATTGAGTGGTGATAAATGCACAACTATATGATAATACCATGAACCATTTATTGTACACTTTGGATGAGTGTCTAGTATGTGAATATTTCCCAATAAAATTGCATTAAAAATTAGACAAAAAATGTCTATTATGCAATGACATGGGTGCTGTTTATTATATATGCATATATCCATGTGTATGTATGTATATGTGTGTGTTTGTATACTCTAGACACTTTTTGTCTATCCTATTCTTTCTAAGGCATGAAGCCAAACCCACATTAAGGAAGAGGCATGGCGTAGGGACTGAGGAAATGAAAACAGCAGCAATTTCTCAATCTCACTTATAAATGAGGGTGTGGAAAATCAAACTCAAATAGGAAACGTATGTGAGACCTTTGGGCAAGTCATTTTGCTTTGCTTTATTCACATGTTGGACATTATCCTGTGTGTGCCTCTTGGGCAACATTCTAGGAAAATATGATTTCACTAATACCAGCTGAAATCTGGGACCCTAAAAGTTTTATGTATCAAGGGGAGACCCAATGGTATCATTCCACCTGGTGTCAAAGAGGAGACTGGTAAGCCTTGGGTCTGGAAAGGCCTTAGAAATCATCTCTGTCAAAAATGAAAACATATAGCACAGTGTCTTCATTCCATATCTGTATTACCATGGCAGACATCCTTAACTGATCATATTAATACACTGGTTGCCAATATATAGATGGAGATACAAGCTATTTCTCAATAGCACCCTTAATGCTGGAATTACCAAAAGTTCAGTGTGGACATGCATGCTATTAGTGGAGTTTGGTTTCAAGCCCTGACATCTAAAGAACTTGGAAGTTTTTACTTTATCTGTACAACAAGAAACCACTGAACAAGGTTGTAGGGCAAACTGAAATTGTAGGGCAAACCACACCCTGAATCTAGAGAGACAAATTTAGAGAGTTATAGCCAATATCTGCTTACCTAGAGCAGAGGTCACTGAAGCCATAAACTGGTAGAAACACTTAAATGATAATATTGATGAATTGCTTGGAGGCTGGGCATGGAATAGCCTGAGAATAAGGAACTCCTAGGAGCTGTGATCTTGAGGAGGGGGTACACTTTTGTGGGTTTTACCTCCAGGAATCCCACCAGGTTTTACAGTGAATATCCAAGAAACATCCCCTAATGGCTCTGGCAGGGGGAGGAAAAAGTAATCATTGTGAAATATGACTAGAGCATTCTAAATGACAAAGCCTACACTCCAAAGGAAAAGACTTTTTGGCTGAAAACTTTCCAAATTTGGCAAAAGACATAAACTGACAAATTCAAGAAGCTGAATGAATTATAAACTATAAATCCAAAGAAATCCATACCAAGACACATCATAGTCAAATTCCGAAAACTAAAGACAAAGACATTCTTGAAAGCAAAAAGAAGAAATGAACCATGGGGGGAAACAATTTGAATAACATTGGATTTTTCATCAGAAACCATGGTGGATAGAAGAAAGTGGCACAACATCTTTCAAGTCTGAAAGAAAAGAACCGTCTACCCAGAATCTTATATCCAGTGAAAATATTCTTCAGGAATAAAGGAGAAAACGAGACATTCTCAGTTGAAGGAAAACTAAGACATAGCATAAAAGAATGGCTAAGGTAGGTTTTCTAAAATGAAAGGAAATGATAAAAGAGGAAGCTTAAAACATCAGATAGTGAAAATGAAAAAGAGAAAGGTAAAAGATAGACAAATAAAATAGACTTCCTTGTCTTGAGTTTTCTAAATTATGTTTGATGGTTAAAGAAAAGACTATAATATTGTATGATGTGGTTGTCACTATTATAGAGGAAATAGGAGTAATATCCTATCTTTCATAGCAGGTAGTTTCACATATTCTCTAAAGTTGAACATAGGTGTAGGAATTAAACTATACAGGGCCTTGGTGAGTGTGGCTAGATGTGTGTGTGTATGTGTGTGTTGTATGTGTGTGTGTACATTTATGAACATTGGATATCTGGAAGTCAGCAACATCTTGCAAGGTAGAGTTGAATCTCTGGCTTTCTTGCCTTTGTGATACATACAAGTTAACAATCATGTGACAGGGAAATACACATGATTTCCTTAACAATAAGAATGCCTCATTAAATCTTCCTCAAACTGTGGCCTGTCCCTTAGACTGAAAACTGAGGTATCTAGAAGCCTAATGGAGAATACTAGATGTGATGACAAAAGGCTGCCACCTGCTGATATGAGACCCTCACTAACTGACGTCCCTTCTGGCATTCTAGGTTCCATGTCCACTTTGGTCAGTAGTTATCTCCTTAATCACTACGTTTTCACTCCAGGCTCAATTTGCCCAGATATCCAAGAATAAGAACAACTTGTCCCCTCATCAGCTGTTCCCGCATGGTATTAGAATGTGTGTTATTATTCGGCCAGTCATTCATAACCACCCAGCCAATCCAAAATAGAATTCTCAGTGAGTTTTCCAGGTTAATCTTTTTTATTTTCACACCAGGGACCATTTTCTCTTAAATAAAGAAAACTTGTTTATTATAAACTATTGGTCAAACAGATTGATTGGTGTAATGCAGTTTTGTTGTAATGAATACCTGTGTACTAGTTAATATAACACTAATTGCTTTGACAAATTAATACCAAAATCTCTATGGTCTAACAGAAGTTCATTTCTCACCGAAGTCACAATCCAATGCTGCTTTCTCTGATAGGTGGCCTTATACATGATCATTTCAAAGACCAAGGCTTCTTATGGCTTCTGCTCAGAGTCCTTTACAATCATCTAGCAATGGGAAAGAAACTCTACAGAAGATATAGCTTTTTAATTTCTGCCTAGAGGGGCCACCCATCTCCATCCACTTACCCCTGAGGTGACCCATTACTTCTACTCACATTGCTTTGGCCTAAAGTAGTCTTATGAGCCCCCCTCATGTGGGGCAGGGGGCAGAGAAATAATAGTCTTCTTGGCAACAGCTCTACACTGTTGAAGGGGAGCACAAATTTTTGGTGGTCAGTAAACTGTCTCTGCCCTATAGAAGGGGGGAGCCCAGGGGAATGTGAGGCTCCTGTGCCTCCCCTTCCCCAAGGATCACAGCCTGAGTTAGTTGCTAACTTCTGCAAACAGTCATTTTATTATTTTGTCCAGCATTTACAGTTGTCTAGGACAGGAGGGTAATTATACCAGCTATATTCCATCCTGGCTGGAACAGGAAATACTACTTAATTTCATTTTAACTCAGCATTTCCTCAACATATTTGACCATGGAACCCTTTTCTTCATATAACAACTATTAAAACCTTTTGAAAAACACTTTTGCTAGGAAAAGAATAAGACCTCTCTGCCTTTACTTAACTATTTCCTCAGGTTTTTGCTGCCATTCGTATTTTGGGCTTATTTTTATTTTGTGGAAATTCTTTGTTTTCTTGAAAAATTTAGGAGTATTAAGTGGACAGGATGGTTGAAGTAGGCAAGACTAAAGGCAGTTGAAAAGCAATTATACTGAACTATAGGACAGATGAAATGAGCACAGCACCCCAAAGCTGAGATACTCGGCATGCAGAGAAGAGAGTGAAGAGCTTTTGGTATCTGTCACTTTGTCCCTGCATGATCTCTGGTTTCCTCATTACTTAATCTCTGTGAGCCAGTTTCTAGACTGTGAAGCAGGGAGTGTTCATGAGGATTAAATGAGATACCATATTAAAATACCATGCAAATAAAAAGATACTTAATACGTGTAAGGTCCCTACCTTCCTCTTTCTCCTTTTCAAGTTCTCCTAGTTACAAATGCACTCTAGTTAAGTTAGTTATGCTATTCTGCCACAAACAATGTCAATAATATGAAAAGGGGCCAGGGAAAAGATGTGTGTGGTAACTGTATAAGAAGTCCCCAAGTCACTAACACTGAATTAAAAACAACAAAAGAAAAAAGAAAAAAACTGCACATAGATGGTTGGGTTTCTACAATTTAGACCTTGCCATTTCTACTGTTGATGCTCCACAATTAGATTTGTAATGAAGCTAATGAATTAAGCTTCAGTACCCTCACTTACATTGGCTCCTATAAATGCTGGGAATTCCTGAGTTGTAGGATATTCCAGGTAGTGAAGGGGGCAGTTGGCTTTCAGGAAGCATTTCTATAAAGCATTTCTGGGAAATCACCTAAAAAGAGCTCAGAAGAAAGGGAATTGATTCTCTAAGTCTCTAAGAATTTATTGTGATTTATCTTTTGGTTGTAAATAAATATTTTCTTTTGTTCCTAATTTTATTTGTAATTTTGATTTCTTTTTCTTAAAGAGAACCCCCCAAATTGTTTTAGTTGCAGATTGCAAAGCATCTGGATACACTCTTGTCCATAATTCTGGTGCCATAACCTGCTACTACTCTAAAAATTCCGAGAGATTCTCTCCTCAGAGCCCACTTGGATGGGGGGAGCTTCAGATGGCTTTCCCACCCCTTTCCTTTCCCCATTTCCAGAAAAGATCTCAGGATGCTGGAATCGAAAGCCAACTATCTGAGTCTCTGGCAAGGCACTGTGCTCTCTCCACAGACACCTCTGGATTCATGGGGAGAATAATCTGGGCTCGAAGCTTAGGACCAAACATACGCCAGGAGTGAGAAGAGAGGAAATCAAGAAAATGGGGGTCCTTAGTGCAGCGCTTGAGCCTTAGGGCCCCCTTTTGGCTCATGTAGAATAAATTGTACAGACACTTATTTTTTCATTAAATACATTTTTTGAGTACCAGCTGTGTGCCTGTGGGATTGCCTACTATCCTGACGTTTATTTACATCATCCTTCTATGGTAGCACTTTTCCAGGGTACAAACTCTTTCAGATTCCTGAATCACAACCTGCTGAGTTGCTCCTATATAGATTTATAGGAACCAGTTTAAGAAAGCCAAAGAAACAGCTATATTCTGTGGAGTCTTTCTTCGTAATTGTGTCCATTTTATCCAAGCTTTATCTGTCCAAAGTAGTTCTGAACACAGGATCAGAAGGCTAACCCATTGCAAAGAAAATCAAGAATAATGTAATCTTCAGAAAGAGAACCTGATGGCAAGTGTGAAGAAGTATGGTTTCCAGCAGGAGTCCAGGGTGAGGGCCTTTGGAGGAGGGGCAAATGCAATTTATAAATCTTTAAGGGATTCATCAACCTCCTCCAGTGTTTGGCTTAGAGGTGTCAGAATAGTTTTTATAGGTCAACAGAGTTCTTCTAATGGTTGTCCAAGCTTTCCGCCTGCAGTAGGGAACGCCCCAGTTCTATGGAATTACCTGCCTAGTCTTCAGGCTGGGTGTTAGAATTCTGAGCAGACCGCCCCTCCTCCCTGAAAGCAGCAGGCGGCAAAATACGTCCGGAAATTCCTGAGCATTGGGAAGACAGCACTAATGCAATTACCTGAAATAAAAGAAGGGGTCAGATAATAAGGGGCAAAGGTTTTTCCTTTTAAAGTAAAGGGCCAGGTAAACAAAACCAGCTGCCCCTGGAGCCAACAAACTCTCCTCATTAAATATTTTAAGAGGCTAATGGGCATAAGTGGCTAATTGTAGTACAATCCTGAAGACTGAATCCCGGGGCCCAGGGGGAGAGGGGAAAAGAGGGATTAAAACCTGGCTGGTGGAGACTGACAGGAGGTGAGAGCTGCCCCTGGCAGAGGAACCCTAAATAACCAGAGAGGAATTAATATAAGAGGAAGAGGCTTTGGCAGGGAGTCTCTAATGTTTCTGTCAGTATCCTGGTGAGGTGGGTTTGGGAGTCTCAGTTGGGAGTTGGGTCGGTTTTCCATTTATTTGTTAGTAGTATAGGGTCTGAATTAAATTTTAAAAATAACAAATTTGGGGAAATTTTTATGTGTATTTACTGTGAAAAACACATAGTACAGTAAAGGATGTACAGCAAAATGTTAGCAGTAGGTCTCTTGAGGTGTTGGTCTTATAAGTGATTTTTTTATTTCCATATTTTAATTTTTTTATGTGTGTTTTCTAATTTTTCTACAATGAACATTTATTTCTTGTATAATAAAAATGAGGGGCAAAATTTTAAATAAAATAAGATGAAGGAAATTGTACAGAAAATAAAATTCAAAACTAAGGAGGGCAAGAGAGTTGGTGAATGAATTGGTAAATGGTTCCATTTACTTTGTATCCTCTGCCATCTTTGTCACCTCCCCAGATGTGTGCTTAGCATTAGCTGCCAATCTAGAGGCCACAGCAGAGGGAATGATGGTTGCTGATAATGAGCCAGACATGCTATTTGTCCATGCACAAAGCTTTCAACCCCATTGCATTTGTAATAGTTCCCAGAAAGGTTATTTCTGCATAGACTTTCTTGGCCTTAGCTTCTGCCTGAACAGCTCAGCTACTTGTGGTGTGATCCTAAGAGATGCTGAAATTTCAAGAGAGCTTGGAGGAGAGCTATGATGGACCTAAAAATCTCTAAGTGATTCTAGAACCATCCTGCCAGAGTTTATGTGGAAAATGCCAGAGGACCTCCAATTGCTTGAATTTCCTTCCTCCCTCCCTTCTTTCTTTCCTTCCCTCAATCCTTCCTTTACTCTCTGATTTATTAGGTCTTCTGACTCCTTTGTAACTATTACTAAATTAATTTACTTTTATGGAAACTGGTGGATATCTAAGAGTTATCTTTATCTTTAATGAGAAAGACAAAAAAAGGAAAGCAGAGAAAGTTGCCCCCAGGTCACTAGATAGTCAGTTGGAATCAAGCCCTATTTCCTTTTACCCAATTTTTGTTAGCAATCATCATCATTATCATTTTTAGAAATTTATGCTTACCAGATGGTCATCACAGACTACTCTACCTCCTTCATGCCCAAATCTAAATAATATTCTGGGCACTTCACCACAGGTAACCACTGTCACAGGACCAAAACTCTGTAAAAGGCAGTGATTTTTCAAATAACCACAGATTTAAGCTGAATGTTTTCTTAGGAGCATTACATATGCAAAGGATAAGTGTAGAAAGCTACTTGTTTTGTCCAAGAGTACCCAAGAACAAAGACTTATTTATTAGAATTGTACTCTATGGTTAAATTATCCCCTCTCTTTAAAGCAATACTTAAATCTAGGGGACCAAAGCTCATATTTCCATAGTACAATATAAATATGGGTTCAAGATTGCAAATGAAAGTTGCTGAAACTTCTCAGTATAATATGTGGATCCCTATGACACAAAATGTGAACAGGCCTCAGCCTGAGGGTACTAAAAGACTCTGTGATGTTCATGATGGGGAGTGAAGGGGCCCTTAGCTGGGCCAAAGGTAGGGGCAATACCCAGGGCCGTATTTGAGAAGAATTTTGAAGGTCTGTGACATCTCTGTTAACTTTACTTATTCTCTTGGAGAGCTCATCTACAGCCATGTTTTCATTCCTTACTTAGAAGCTGAAGATAACCCCCAGGTCAACATTTCCTGTCTCATTTTTCTCCTGCACCTCCTTATCATTTCTCCAACTACCTGGCATATATTTCCTCCTTCATATTCCTTATATCTTTGATATCTCAAATGGAATCTTTCATTTCCCTTGACAAATCTGTACCCCAGTCTAACCAGCCCAGTGTACCCTGGCACCAGTGTTTTCCAAGACATTCTCTCTCATAAGGTGTGCCCATGGCTGACTCCCTTCCTCTCTCATACTCTCTGCAGAAGCTTCATTAGTTCTTCCTTCACAGTCTCTCACTGTCACTTCCTTTGTGACCTCCCTTACTGAGACCCATATCACTTCTTGCCTGCACTATTGGGATAACTTTGTCACACTGGTTTCCCTGCCTGCAGCTCTCCCTACTCCAATTCAATTCAGAACCCAAGACCAACTGAGAATGATTGAATCCAGCTTGTTAGGTTAATAGTAGGGCCAAGAATAGGTTCTAAAAAAGCTTAAGTCGAAGTTTTTACTGGAGTTCTCCCCCCACATACACACACACACATATGCACTCATGTCACATGAAGAAGGAATTGGACTATTTCTGGGTCCAAGAAGACAGAACGATAGCCATTGAGTGGACATTAATGGCGAGCAGATTTCAGACCCATGTCAGAAGAGCCTAGCATCAGTTAGAGCCATAGTACAATGGAACAGTATCAGTTCCATATGAAAGTGAGTTCCCTGTTCCTGGAAATGTTCAAGCAGAGCCAGAAAATCACTTCTCAGGGATACTGTAGCAAGCTTACACGCTTCAGAACCAATGACAATTAAGGTCTTCTCTGAATTTTTGCTCTGAATTTTTGCAATATAATCACAGCCCTCTCGATCCCTCTTTCTGCTTCTCACCTGCTGGGAACCTAGAGTTCATTTTTTCTGCTCCATAGTTTCATTATTCCAAACACTGTTGTGGATGACTGTGTTCTCCTCCAGACAAAGGCCTCCCTGCCCACCCCCATCCCATGGCTTTTCAGTTTGTTTCTGCTACCTTAGGCCCTTAAGTAACCTGGACAGAGTAGGTTTGGTTATTGAATACCTTTCATGTGCCAGGTTCCATGCTAGATATTTTTCTTTATTCGACTGGTACAGAAACCCTGTGAAAATGCTATAGGTTTGGGTTTGATTTTTTTTAACCCATTCCAAAAAGGGGAAACCCAATATTATATAGGTAGTAAGTGGCAAAATTGGGATAGAACCAAGATTTTCTAACTCCAAGTTTTGTGTGATTTTAACCCAGTGAGAAAAGAGACAAAAGGAAGGAGAGGAAGAGTGAAGGACCCTCATCCCTGGGCCATGGGTTGTGGGATAGGGAGGGATTTCACAAGGAATCCTACATATTGGAAAATTCTCAATTTTCAATAAGTATTAAGCTATGTATGTTGCCAGCAAAAATTGTAATCACCAATGCTTAATATAGTTATTGGGGAACTAACAAAAAGAAAAGAGGAAATGGTAACATTTAATTAAAGCATAAAAGGACTCCAATTACAGCAAATTGCTTATCATATGCCTAGTCACCATGTAATATAGTAACAAGTATTCATGTCCTTAAATACATGTCAGATTAATGTTGTATATATTGTATTTAATTTTAACTTCTTTGTTCTAATATGCCCAGCTATCATGTAGTATGTCATCTAATCACAACAAAAAAATCAGAGGTGCTCATACTGAAGTACTAATAGTAAGAGGTTACAAGTTAATGTATATGGACCTGTCCAACATTGTGTTGCATATAACAAATGTTTATTGGATCTGAGTCTAGAATCTGTGCCAGGGATGGGGTGAAATTGTTTTGTTTTATTTCTTAATAGAAATAACCATCAACATTTTCAAAAGCATGAAACCTTTGACACAGAAATTCAACTTTTAAAATTCCGTACTCACACATAATTGAATTAATCAGCCTCCTGTTATTTACAACACCATCTTTGTGAACTGAACATTATAGAAATTAGAAGAGAATTAGAGGTCACTGAGTGCCTACTATGTGCTGGGAACTTTAGTTTTGTTATCTCCTTAAAGTCCTCAATTAATCCTGAGAAGTAGATTTCTTATCCCTCTTTGAAGAATAAGAAAACTGAGGCTCATAGAGGACAAGTAACTTGCCCAAGTTCATATAGGCAATAAATACCAGATCTGCAGTTTGAGCTCAAATTTCTTTAGCTTCAAAACCCATACTCTTTCCAACACACCAGTGATTTAAAAATTGGATTCTGTGGAAATATCTTGAGGTGGTGAGGGGAGCCAACAGGAAGATGGAGTGGGTGGAACTCATCTCCCACCCACCCTTTAAGCAGACCACCTGCTTTACATTAGCAAAATTACCAACCGTTCCAGGACCTCACACGTTGGCATGGGGATTTAACATTAAAAAGAATTTTCACATGATTCTATAATATATACTGATGGGTTGCTGTCTTATTAAAAATGAAATAATCCATCATTCATCATCAACCAAGGAGACCTAAGTGGGTTGGGAAAGGCACCCAGGAATCATAAACAGTTAGAAATTGATTTCATTAAGAATTTTGCAAAGATGAGAAGTGGGGGAGTTTGAGGAAGGTCATCTAACACTGGGCCAATCCCAGTGTAGTGTTCAGAATAAGGGACCCGCAAAAGGGGTCCCCATGAAGCTAGACGGGCCTGTTTTGGTCAAATATTCACAACAGCAAGTCAGCACAACTTAATGTTTCACTCACTCTGCCTAGCAAAAATCAGATATAATCACACTGTGAGAGCCAAGCTCTTTGCTATTTTAGAAGAGGGCTCTTGGACTTAATTTGTTTGCTTGGTGTATCTATTATTCATTCTTTCTTTCTTTCTTTCTGGAGGTAGTAGGAGAGGTTGACTACAGGGTATTTTGCCCAGGGAAGTGAGCTGGAAACTGGAAACATGAGACCCACTCACTGCACTAGATCAGATTTTTGCATTGTTGTTTGTCTTCTTATTCACAAGTTGTGGAAACCAAAGGTTTTCTTTCAAATGTCTCATATACCTTTATTCCCTTAAGGGCTGGGCATGGGGTGGGTATTAAATTACTTTCCCTAGAGAGAAAAAAGGAAGCTTTTCCCCATTACCTAATTTGTATTATGGAATTCCTGTCAAGTCCCTTAGAGCAAGCAATGGGGTTTCATAGAACAAAGGCTGAAAAAAAAAATCGTAGCATTAGTCCACAAATGGAGGTGGATATGGGAAGGATAAAAAGTATATTATTTGTTGAAAAGTACCCAGGATCAAAACTTTTCAGACTATGAGAGCCCAGTTGGAACCCTGGACTGTTGGCTCAGATGACAGACATCTATCTGGCTTGAGAAGTGTATTTGTAGTACTCTGCTCCAGATTTTATCTGATTCTTATTTTATTTTTATTCCAGTTGCTACATTGATGGCCGGGTGGTCAAGGTGATGGACTTCCTGAAAACTCGCCTGTTAGACACACTCTCTGACCAGATTAGGAAAATTCAGAAAGTGAGTAAAAGTGCCGTGTAGAAGAGGAGTGAGGTTGGGGCTAAGGAAAGGAAAATGTCCCAGGGACCCAGCTGGACTTCTGCACTGGGGTAACCAAGGTAGAAAAATAGTACAGTCCAGAAGGGCATGGGTGAGAGTCCCTCAAAGTATGCCCTGTTACTGTATTATTATGTGTTGTTTTTCAAATAGAGAAGGGGTTTGTGTATGCTACATAAATGTTTAAAAGCTTCTCTGTTTTAGTATTTTTTAAATAATTTGCTTCTAAATTGTGAATTGCTATTTTCTTTTTGTGGGGCTTATTTTGGGTTAAGGAGAAAACGAATGATTACATGAAATAATATCATTAATTCATTCCATAAACTGCTGGTCTAGGGCTTTGGCAAATCTGAGGAATATTTAGATTATTCCTAGGTGTTCTAGAATCAACCAAGTAATGCCTTACTTTTGTAAAGATGTGGAGGGAGTTACATTTTATTAAGCGATTTCATACAGGTCCTGTTCTGGTTTGCTAATGCTGCCATTATGCAAAATACCAGAAACGGATTGGCTTTTAAAAGGGGGGTTTATTTGGTTACAAATTTACGGTCCAAAGGCCATGAAAATGTCCAAATTAAGGCATCAACACAAGTATACCTTCACTGAAGAAAGGCTGTTGGTGTCCGGAAAACCTGTGTTAGCTGGAAAGGCACGTGGCTGGCGTCTGCTGATCCTGGATTGTGTTCCAGCTCCTCTCTCAGCTCCTGTGTGTTCTTGGTTCTTTCTCCCAGGGCATTTCTCTCTAAGCACCTGGGGGTCCTATCTTAGCATATTCCGGGGCAAACTTTGGGCTTTCATCTCTTAGTTAAACATTCTTCTGTCTGCCCCTCCAAGCATGTCTAAGCATCAGTGTCAGCAAGTGTCTTGGTCTGTGTGGCTCTTTTTAAAGTACCCCAGTAAACTAATCAAGACTCATGCTGAATGGGCAGGGCCACACCTCTATGGAAATAATCCAAACAAAATTATCACCTACAGTTGGGTGAGTCACATCTTCATGGATACAACCTAATCCAAATATCCCACAAGATTGGATTAAAAGATTATGGCTTTTTCTTGGGGGACATAATATGTCCAAACCAACACAGGTCCTAACAGCATGAAACCCTTGTTCAATGGTTCTCAGACTTGAGTACAATCAAAATCACCCGTAGTACTTGTTAAAAATATCCAAGCTCACTCCTGATATTCTGATTTAGTATGTCTGGAGTAGATCCCAGAAATCCCTATTTTAAATAATTATCTGACAAGTGATTTTACTTAATGCAAGTAGTCCTAAGGTTACTTTCCAAGATACCATAGCTTAGGGAATTCTAAATTTTGAGGATCTTGTATCTACAATTTCTATGAGTCACTACACGATAGCGATATCCCATCTTTTGTTGCCCAGATTCTTTTCCAGGGAATGGGGATCTTTTGAATATTCAGCTATCTCTTGAACAGATTAAACAAATACTTGCAGAAAAATTACAAAAGGTAGGCCCTCAATGAATAAAGTGTTGAGTAATTGAATAGATGAATGAATGGCTCATGTATAAAATTAGCCGTGAAAATCCTATCTAGAGCAATCATATAACAGCACCTTTGAGAGCTGAAGTGGAAGTCTGTACCCCTTTTAGTATTCATACCAATAACATACTCAAATTACAAACAATCTCTTAAATGTCCTTGTTCTCAAGGGGTTTTGGAGTTTAAGAAGCCTCAGGACTTCTGGTTCCTGCATCCCTGTGGATCTCTCCAGGGATCAGGCAATGGTGTTCGGCCAATACCCTTATCTGTCACTGCCTTCTAATAGGCAAGGCCTAGGAGAACTACATTATTTGAAATACCTCTACCAGTTTCTGTTTGACATTCATTTAGTGAAAAATGTTTACTGAGCATCTAGTGAGTGAATACCAGGCAAAATGCCAGGTACTAGGGATACAAAGAACTCACAGTTTTAAGGTATAATACTTACTTGGAGCAGCTTGAAAAACATATTACATGATGCAATAGAATGTTGACCTATTGAACACTATAGTTTTTTAAGCGCATTATACTAATCTGACATTAGGAATTGCTCTCTAGAAGCAGGGGTGCAATTTCATTCATTCAGTTGCTTTCATTTAACAGACATTTATTGAAAGTTTGCTTTTTGCCAGGCACTGTTCTAAGTGCCTGTATTACATCAGTGTACAAGATAGACAAGTCCCTATTTATTTTGTTTTTTCCAATTTTGAATCTAATGACCCAAGCAAAGGGTTGTTGTTGAAGGTAAAGTGATTCGGGGGTATCATGACACTGAGATAAACGTTCTACTGTGCTCATGTAATTATTTTAGGTGTAACAAGTGGCTGTAGGTCAGAACTAAGACAAAGAAGTTAGGTTCTTCTCTTTCTCCCCACCACCCATCAACCCCCACCACTGCATGATCTAGGAAGACAACTCATCCTTAACCATCACAGAATGTTCAGAGACTGACATGAATGGCTAAACATAGCTCCTGATTTACCCAGAACCCAAGAGACCTAGGGAAAAAGGCTCAAACCCTGTCCACAATTGGGATTCAGACCTTTAAAAACATGTCCAATGGACTTGGTGGGGGAGGGGCAAGTACCATTGCAGAGAGGAACAGTGGAGCCCTAAGAGAAATGACCATATGCTGAAGGCCCTGAAAGAGGAGGGCTAGACTTAGCAGCAGGCCTGGGGTCGCCTTTGGTTATTGCAAATAGAACATGCCCAGGGGCTCCCTCAGGCCTAGATTCCTGTTCTGGTCATCCCTTGTTGTATAATAAATTACCCTGAATGATACTGGCATTAAACATTTATAAAATAAATAAAAGCATTTATTATGCCTGTAGGTTAGGAATTCACAGAAGGCATGGCAGGGATGATGGTTTGTCTCTGCTCCACAACGTCTGAAACCTCATCTGGAACACTCAAAGTCTGAGGGTAACTCAAAGGTTGGCAGCTGGAATCATCTGAAGCCTTGTTCACGCCCTTCTCTGGAAGCTGATGCTAGCTGTCAGCTAGTTCCTTAATCGGGGCTGTTAGC
Organism: Choloepus didactylus; assembly: GCF_015220235.1. Classification (NCBI taxonomy): domain Eukaryota; kingdom Metazoa; phylum Chordata; class Mammalia; order Pilosa; family Megalonychidae; genus Choloepus; species Choloepus didactylus. Next base: position 35,018,494 of record NC_051321.1, read on the forward strand.
CAAAATGCTTACACATGAACTTTCCATGTCACCTGGGCTTCTTCTATGGTTCTAAAAGTTGGTGCCTAAGAGAGAGGGGCAGGTGGAAGTACATCAGTTTTTCTAACCTCCCTCAGAAGTCACAGGGCAACTACAGCATATTCGAGACAGTCACAAAGATCCCCCATCTGGATTTGAGGGGAGGGAAAATAAACTCATTCTCTTAATGGGGAATGGCAAGATTCTGAAAGAGCATGTAGGACCAGAAATATTTTTGCAACCATTTTTGGAAAATGTTATCTGTCACATTTCTATCTTTTCTATTTCATTTATAGTCCTTGAGTCATTTCCCTGACTGGTTTTATTTTCCCAGCTCTCTTTTATAAAGCTTTTGCTAGATATTGCCTTAAAAGGGTATTTGGCGGAGATTTTGCTGGATTGTTGACCTCCTGAAATTTGATACGCCAATAGAATTTCCATTGGCTGCGGCAGTCTGGACCCAGATGTCAGGGTCACTAGGATGAGGCCCTCTCATCACAGCCCAGGATGTGCTCAGCTAGGTCCTCCAGCTTTGCCAGTTGAAAAGTTGCTTTGTCTTACCTGAAATCCTGGGGGGGTGGGGGGGGTGGGGAGTGGTTAAGGAGTGGGGTGTCTGGAGAATTGGAGTCGAAGGTACAAAGTGGGACAGGCTGGCCAACCATCTTTCTTGTGAGCCTCCAAAGCCAGTTCAGAAAATGGGCCAAGTAAGAGTTTAATGGCTGTATACCATCATCCAAAAGCTAGAGGTTGGATTTATGTTTCTTTTCTATTCTGAGAAGTTTAGAGAAGTCCTAATGATGATCCCCTTTTGGCCCACGGTGATGGAAAAAGTACAGATTTCCCACCAAAATGGAATCATATGGGAGTGGTTGAATATATCAGTGGTGAAGCTATTTGTACAGGTAACAGGACACAGGATTTAAAAACTCATAGCCTGGGTTGGAGCTCAGGCCTAGCTATGTGATCTTGGGCCAATAACCTACTTTCTCTGATTTTGTTTCTTTATTTGTAAAATGAGGATGCTAATACTATACTGCCTCCCCCTTAGGAACTTTAAGAAGGTCACATGAGGCCCTGTTTTGTTAGTTGCTATAGAGCGTTACCTCTTATTGTTAATTTTATTGTTGTTATAGTTATTATCATAGTTATTTTTAAATAAATAAGTTACATGACTAGAAAAATTTCAGGCTACCTTTATCCTCAACTTTTTCTTTGCTGTTTTCCTCTTTCCTCTGTCTCTGAACCCTGGGGAACATGGTAGGTGATATTTTTGGCACCTGGAAGGCAATGACTAAATCACTAAAAACAGCTGTGGTTTCCAAATTTGGACTGCCACGTAAAGAAGAATTCTTGATTTTCTGAGCAGTGGTGAATTATCTGGTCTTATGAAAATATACATGATGCATTTGAAAGCCAAATAGAGACAATGTTTGGACAACACCTTTGGATGATCCACACACTCTCTCTTCCATTACAATGAGGATAATCAACTATGTTGGGAGATGAGTCAAAGGGAAGTGTTCAGAATATAACAATGCAGAGAAGAGTCAGGTGGGAAAGCGAGAGATGTTTAGGATACAGTGCAGATGGTATAGTGTGGATAGCTGGGCTGACTCCAAAACAGTGACATAAGAACCAAGAAGAACCATTCTGGCTGAAGTCACTTGAACTCTATGATTCGTGTCTTCATCTCCTAGAGGAATCAGAGGAGGAAATAACACGTTTTGATATTATTCTCAGCAATTCAATAAGCACAGGAAGGAGTTGGTGAAATCCCAGTCATAAGAGAAATATTTCCAGAAGTACAATTCATATGATTGCATTTTGAATATGAAATAAACTGAACAATTGGCCTCCATGATATTTGACAAGTTTCTTCCTTTTTTCCTTCTTTCTTTCCTTCCTTCCTTCCTTCCTTCCTTCTTCTTTCCTTTATCAATTGTTTATAATATTCTTCTATTTGCCAGGCCCCTGAGGATAAAATGTTGGTAAGCAAGATTGATGTGGTGGTTGTCCTAGTGTAATGGGAAAAAATAGTTAATGGAGCAAGCAGTGATAATGAAGTATAATGACTTCTGTAACAGAAGACATGTAGGGTGCTATGGGAGTCCATGGTGAAACGTGTCTATTTTAGTTTATAATGGAAGGGAAATCAGAGAAACCCTGTCAGAGGAGGTGACAGTTAGGCTGAGACCTAAAGGATAAATACCTAATGTATACAGTTTTCCTCTGAGTGTGATCAGGGTCTATTGGTGGTAGATGTATCTGGTTGGAGGAATGGTTAATAGGGTTCATAATATGATCATGATCATTTTTTTGATATATGATTGCTTATGATATTTAATAAAGACAACTATTTTGAAGTTTCAGTAGATGCAGTGACATTATACCATTTCTTCCAATATATCATAGTTTGCAGGATCATGGAAGGGGTAAGGCAGAGGGATACTTAATCTCTTTCAAGTATTTAATAGATTAAAAAATTAATAGATTAATTGTTTTCAACAAACCTTCTGGTTTACCAGCTTATTTGAGCTTCTCAGTATATCAAAGAAAGTCAATGTAAAAAAAATAACAATTAGTCTTGAGGACTACAGTGAAATGTTAACTTCTCTAGTGAAGAAAACTGAAAACACATTGCTAAGGTGAGAACAGTAGTATCACCACAAAAATCAGTTTGACTGATTCATTCATTCACTCATTCATTCAACAAAGTTTAACGCTTATTTCAGGATGCTTGTGCCTGTCATAGTACCTGTCACTTGGCAGGTACTCACTAAATGTCAGAGAGAGGAAGGCAAGGTGGGAGGGCAGGTGAACAAGCAGGGTAAAGTAGGAGCAGCACAAAAGGAGTAATGTCCTTGTCTCATTCACATTTGGTCATGCTGTCTCTACTATTCATGTTGCAGAAGATGGTATCTGCTACTAAGTTTGTAGCATAGTGTTGAATAAATAAAAATTAATTTAGACAGTGTAATTGGGCTAGCTCTACATGTAGGCATAGTAGGGGAGTGTCTTGTGGATGTGTATTTAAGAGTGAAGAGGAGGGGAGTGTCTTGTGGATGTGTATTTAAGAGTGCGGCCTCAAATAACATTTCAGTCTGTTTGGTAATACCAGATATTTCATTTCAGAAAATCTTTCATTCCTCACTAGTAGGATGATGCAAAATATAAACAAACTGGGAAGATGTAAACTAAACTGGCTTAAATTCACATTAACATGTTAACGTCAGGGTGTAAGATCCTTTCCCAAGAGCAAGTTTAGATGGAGGAAAAGAGAAGTACTCAGGAGAGAGGGACAACCCTAAATATAAACTGTGCCACATTAATACCTTGGGATAACATCCATGGGTGATTCTAAATTTTATGGAACCTAAAGCTTATACAATTTGGGGGCTGCCTTTAAGCAAAAGAAAACAAACTATTTAAGAAAAAGAAAACAACACAAATTTGCAAATTTTAGAAAAACGTATGTCCATATGAACAGGTTACTAGGACCCTTCCCACAACACTGGTAGAGGCCTGTTAAGTGGGTGCTGGAAGCTTAAGCTTCTTTAGCTTCCCAGTAAATTAACTTTGTGACCCCACTTGGCAGTGCATCTGCAAATGAGAAAATACAACTAAGGGAAACTTTAGCTTTCTTCTTCATATATAAGACACTAATAATATTATATATAGAGGGGCTCTAGCTCAAACAGTAGGTTTATCACAAAAGAACTTCAAAGTTTCAGTCATTTTTGTTCTACAAACCATATTTTCTTAGACGCTGATAATTTTTTAATGGATCATCAATTTAGCAACAGCTGAAAAGGAGGGTAAACAGCTGGCAAGTTTGTTTTGATATTAATTTTGAAAAAAATCTGATTTAAAAAGCATTAAGTGTGAAAAATGCATCTTTACTATAGAAATATAGTAATTATATCCCTTTTGAGTTATAAATACCACTTATTGTATGCATTATATATTATTAACCCATTGAAGAAATGAGGTAATTTATTCAAGGCCAAAGCCACCTAGCTCCATATCCCATACATGCTCTTATCTACTACACTGTCTGCCTTTCCCATACTTATTAACCATTTATTTTGGAACACATGTATTTATATTCCTAACTACCCAGAATTAGGAAGGCTTCCAAAGAATAATACTGACTGTTCCTTGAGAAAGCACATCAGTTTGATCCCACAATCAGTTGATATAATCTGGGATGGGTGTCCTAAAGTGAGGGTTGAATAAAAATTGGGAGCTACTATATTAGGCAAGTGATAGTGAGAGAGATCAAGGCCAGGGGCTGATTTTCATTTTTATTCCCTGGACTCTATTCACATATTTCAGGCTTTTGGTTACTGTGTACTGAGTTCCTGTTATGTGCAAGGCAATGACAATGGGAAGGTATGTGCCCACCCATGGAGATGACCACTTGGAGGAATGGCCCTGGAAGCAAATTGCTGTTCAGGACCAAAAGCTTTTTCAGGAGGAGGAGATAACTTGATGTGACCTTCCAATATTTGCACTTGGGAGTTGGAGGAGTATAGGGTTTGTCCTGAGCAAGAGGAAATTACCTCTGAGGCTAGTGGGGCCTATGGATTTTAATTGGGTAAACTGTCCAGGAAGCCTGAGAAGTTGGTTATACAGAAAAGGACAGGGGAAGGGCAGAAGAAAAGTTCATGTGCAAGTAGCTGCTTTCCAATCTCTCTCTCTCCTTTAGCACTTATCCTTGAAACATAGTCATTGCTCTGGGACTCTGAAACTTCTTCCTTATTTTCTTGCCTATACTCATAATTTCTTGCCTCCCCAGTGACTTTATCTTTTTTGTGTATGTTTTTGTTTTAATTTTTTGTTTTGTTGCAATTACATTCAATTGTTTTTCTGTGGTTTGAGATAATAAGAGCAGAGAATGCAATTTTAAATCCTAAAAATGTCACAGAAACAAGAACCACAAAATAAAAATTGATCTGATACCAAAAGATGGACAAATATGATACTCCAGTATGGGGGGGGGGGTGATTAAAAGAAATTATACCAAAAAAAATTATGAAACTGACAGAAAGTGCATTAGACAGAAGAAATAAATTAGGGAGAATGTGATGGGATATTGGATTGCTGAGCTCAGAATAGCCCAGCTTGTCTAAGGACATGTTAAATATGGAGACAAAATTTAGTCACCCAGAAGCTTCTGGCTCTCCTCAAACAGGAAAATTCAATTAGAAAGTGGATAGAGTCTAAACCACAACTGTGAGAATTAGGTGTTTGCCCTTGTGATCTCAAGGTTATTAGTTATCTTCTCTTAAACTGTCTTTTCATTGGTAAAGTGATTATCTCTTTCCTTTATTTAACAAGTATTTAATAAGCAAAGTAACTGCAAAGCATTGTGTTCTGTGCTAGAGGGCATGCAAAAAGAGAGGGAAAAAAGGTGGCTTTCTCAAGGTGCTTATAGTCTAATATGAAAGACAGACAAGCAGAAAATTAAAATTCAGTATATTAAAGTCAAGGTCAGAGATAGATTGAAAAATTGTGGAACCCAGAAAAGAGAAGAATTAACTTTCTAAAGGTTTGAGGAAAGTTTCAAAGAGGAGGTGACATTTGAAATAAGCCTGGAAAAAATATATCAGACAGGTAGGTGGGGGGTGGTTAGGGAAGAAGCTGATGAGTAAAAAGACAAAAGAACATCATGTAATTGGAAAATGAAGAGTCCATTTTGTGAGGTGAACCATAAGTCTTGTGGGAAGGGGTGGGAGAAGAAGTAGCTAAGGGATGGTTAGGAAGGATCTTCGATACCAAGTTAAATGAAACATCTGGCATTTTATCCTGTGGGTCCACCATGTCTAAAGCACTCCCATGGACAATGGATAAAATAGACTGGCTAATTTTACCCAGTTACGGAAACATTTCATAATCAGATGAATGAAAAGAATGTTATTGTGACAACTTTGAATCCACTCTTTATTTTTTAGTAAATCATTTTTTGCAAAGACACTGCTTTCAGTATTATCAAAAACATGTTACTCATAGCACATCTCCCAGATGATCACACTGACCCCTCTGTGAGCAGGCTCAATTGAATGCTGCTGAGAGCAGTAGGGAGCCTTTGCAGGTTATGCTCGGGAGGAATTTGCCAAGTTACCGATTGGCAGCAGTGTGGAGGATGGAATGTGGGAGGAAGAGATTAGAGGCAAAAAGGCCCAGGGAGAAGTGAAGCTCCAGGACTCAGCCAGGGGTAAGAAGGAAGGAGAGGACAGGATCACTGAGATCTCCTCCTCTTCTAGTATAGTAGGTAAGGTTAGAGTAAAAAACCACATAAGAAAGATGGAAAGATCATAGGAACATTACTGAGCTCTCACTCTGACCTCTTATAAACACAGTAAGGGGTGAAGACTGCTAAGAGGCAGAGTTACCTTAAAAAGAGATCTGTGCCATAGGTAAGGTTGAAGAAGCTTTCTGAAGCTGTTCAGTTCTTTCTCACCAATGTAGGTAGGGGACCAATTCTGGTAATTAATTCTATGTAAAGAGCTACTGCTCTTCCGGAAATCCCGAGGAAGGTTGATTTCCAAGTAGATGAGATGCTAGAATTAATGGACTCCAGCTTCTTTTGGAGGGTGGGCCTCCTGCCCAGACTGATTAGCCCAGCTGGGCTGTCCACTATTCCTGTTTTATTGCTTCCTTTCTCATTAAGGGAGGTGTTGGGTTTGGATAACCATAAACAACATGTCTGCTGCTACAAGGCTACCATCTCTTGTACAAGCCATTGACTGAGGCCAGGCTCTCAGGAGTCTTTTTAAAAGACTTAGATCACAGTTTTGGAGGCAGGATATCAAGAAAGTACAGGAAAAGGAAGCCCAAGTTTGAAAATGTGCCACATTAATGGCTATTTTCCTATTTTTTACTGTTTTTTTTTTTTTAACCCAAAGTGGTAGGGAAAATAAAACTTACAAAAAACAAAACCCAAATCCACCATTTTTCCTCACCTCTCCTCTGTCACCCCTCCTTCCTCATCATGTCGACATGAAACAGTCCTGACAATCCCCAACCCCTGAAATGTGAAGGAAAGGACCTAGAAGGGTTTCCCTTCAGCATGAGCCCTGCCACCAGTAGCCCCAGGGATTCTGAGCAGCCACGGGCCACTTGCTGAGCTATTCTACTGGTGCCTCAGCACTCCCTTGTACACTCAGGGCTAAGGGTTGAAGTCTATTTGGGAACAAAAGGACTGCTGAAAAGCAGCCAAATATTGAGGTTCCTTCTACCTTTGCTTGAGCAATTTCAGCATTTGTACTTCTTCCCCCTCCCCAGACAATGTATCCCTTGAAATAACCTTCATTGGCACATCATTTCTCTCCAGGAACTGTACCCTTTTTTTTCCAAAGCCCTCCAATTTTCTCTCTTCCAGCACAGGGAGAATCATATTTATTCAGAAAACCACAGTGTTGAACTATAGCCCTCAGTTTCTTAGAGTTTCACTTTCTAAGGGAATTTTGCAGGTGGTTGCATCTACTTTTCCTGATTTTTTTTTCTTCTGCCCATACTGATTTCCTCCTCAGACACAACCAGCACCCAGCCTCAGTATCCATCACCCCAGAGGTCTTCTCTGCTGATGGTAGACACACAAATCATCAGCCTTTCCACCATATCCCAAACAGTAGATGCCCAGAACACATATGCTGATTTGTAGTGACTACTCCTAGAACCATTAACCAATACTTTCTAGGAATGTCTCCCCTACAAAACATTTCATATAACTAGTTTAGGTTTTGTATCAGAGTGCTACCTCACTATGTACTTCTTGTTCATGTGGCTCCTCTAGAAAAGGACAGGAATTTCCCGAGTGCTAAGAGTGGATAAATAAACTGCTCTGAATGCTAATTGTGTTTGTGTGAATTATCCATGTGCATTTCCAATTCTAAACTGGCTTTTCCTGGCTGCTTAGGACATGACTGGGCTATTCCCTATGGCTACAGCAGAGCGTCCAAAGGAAAAGCAACCAACTCTAATGTTACATTGATCCAAACACAATCTCGTGTGCCTTGGACAAGGAGAGTGGTCCAGACAGCATTTTATTTACACTTATAAGTGCTTACTATACACCAGGTGCTATTTTGTGTGCTGACAAATATTAAATCATTTAAATACCAAAATCCTCTGAGGTAGACATTACTATTCTCACTTTACAGCTGAGGAAATTGAGACACAGAGAGGTAATGTAACATACTTAATGTAAGTAAATGATAGAACTAGAATTCAGACACCAAGTCTATGCCCTCAACCAACATACAATGCTCCCTTACCAAGTAAAACAATTTTGCATATTTCTTTTCAAATCTCCTGCAAGTCAGAAAAGAATACAGAGGAGCTTTTATTTACACAGTGTCTATACCCTTGCAGAGTTTGGCACATATAGCATTTTATAAATCCAACCACATTCTAGAATCAAGTCCTCATTTAAAGGAGCTAGACTTTGAGCTCCCTGGCATATTAACCACCCCATTATGTGTCCCAGAACATACAAATTGCTACTCTGAGTTAGGCATGCCACCCATCCAACTAAATACTTGTGATAGTGTCCTTAAGGGTTGCATGGTGGAAACACATGATTTTCTCCTTATTTTCAATATCAGAACGTTATAATGAACTTGATACTTCATAAAATCTTTCCTATCCAAATCACATTAGATGCTGATTTGCCTTAACCACTTCTGTGGTTATTGGATTCCACATATAAATTAACCTGCTAAGCAAAGCAACACTTCCCTTTCTTTCTCTGAAATTTCCCTCTTTCGAAAATCAAGTGGCCAACCCCAGGCCTTATCTAGATCTTCCATATTGTTATAGACTTTCATTGTATGCCTTTATTTTTCCTGATCTCAGAGGTTGCTTTTGCAATCAATGTTGCTTCCAATTCTTTGACCAGCTCTGTTGCCCTTTTTTTGGTCATATAACTTCCTTAGAATTGGAGTTCCCTCTGGCCTTGTGCAAGGGCTGGTTTGGAATTGCATTGACTTCTTTGTCTGACTAGAGGGGCACATCTCCATGTAAGCCCTTTTAATGTGCCGGGCACTCTGCTAGGAAGTAAATACAAAAATAAAAAAGACAGGATTCCCTGCCCTCAAAGAGTTGATGGTTCATGGTTTCTATGAAGTTGTTCATAGAGATTCCTAGATTTCTTTCTTGGATCATAAACAATAGTTCAGAATCCTACCACCAAATTATTAGACTATTATGTGCATTATTTCTTTCTTCAGCTTAGAGGGACTACATAAATGTTCATCTGCTAGGTCTGTGCACCTTTCTCCTAGCTCTCAGGATCTTCCTATGATTAGCCAAATGTTACTTAACCTTAGGCTAAGCAGACAGCATCCTTATCATGACCCTGTCAGGTATTATTCCATCTTATTATGAATATATTCATCATCCCAAAAAGAAACCCCATACCCATTAAGCAGTCACTCCCCCATACCTCATCCTCCTCTACCTTTACCCCTAGACAACTACTAATCTACTTTCTATCTCTATGGATTTATCTGTTCTGGAAATTTCATGTAAATGGGATCCATATACTATGTAGTCCTTTATGATTGGCTTCTTTCACTTAGCATGATGTTTTCAAGGTTCATCCACGTTGTAGTATTTACCTATTTGCTTGATTTTGTTTTGTTTAGACAACACCCTTCCTCTAACTGCCTCCCTCTGTCTGTCTTCGAGCACAAAATTAAACTCTCAGTATCCTTGGAGCCAAAGACACAAAACAAAACCAAAAACCACCAAATATACATTACTCAGTTCTAGTTAGTCATGGAAGGAAACACAAAGTTTATCATGAATGCAGACATTTTTTAGCACTACATTTTAAGGGAATCATACCTATATTCCTTTAATTTCACCTTATGGCTTTGATTTTTGATTATTTCAAATGTTTTTCTTGAGTTCATATTTATATTATTTTCAGCTTCCCTTGTGTTGGGAACATTCTGAGCCATGTTAAAAAGGGCAAGCTGTGGTGTCTTCAAAGGATTCTTTTCTTTCTGGGTCCAAGTATGAATTCTTACTTAATCTTTAACTACATTCCAGTTTGACCTCATTACTAATTCTCATGGTCTTTCTTCCATTCTTGTCTACAATCCTTACTTCCATCCCAAATTTGTATAATTTTATTTACAGCTTTTTTTTCTGAAAAGGTTGAGCACTTTGCCAACCCTGATTTTAAAATAGGTTTCAACTAACATCAAATTTTCTAGCAGATGGGAGGAGCGAAGGCAGGGCACTCTATCTAGGTACAGACGGAAAGAGGAACGTGATCATTTGTTAATGTCTGCCCATGGGTTTTAGAAAAGGAATCTTCTGGCATATATGCTACATCCCACTTTTTTGGGGGGAGGGGATCTCAGGTGCATAGAATTGAATTAAAATCACATTCCTCAGTTCATGGCGCACTATTATCATCAGTTCATGCAAGACCCTACATCTCTCGTCCCCATTCACATTTACCTCCCTCCTATGGAAGCCCTCCCTGTGTGTTTGATATGTGTCCTTAACTGGCGTGTATCTTTATATACTATCTAGTGTTGTTGGATGAGAATGACTAACTGCATAAATAATATTGTGTCATATATCTTATTCTGTTTCTAAGTCTTTTGACTTACTGCTAAATCTTTAAAGCCTGTCCATGTTGCTGGATTTACATTGACTTTATTGTTCTAACTGCTGCATAACATCTTATGGTATATATCCACCACATTTTATGTTTCCATTCCTCTAGCAACAGGAACCACCACAGTAACACAGTGAACATCCTCATATTTGTCTCTTTAGAGACCTGAGGAGGAATTGCTTTGGAATTGGTGGGCCATAGGACCTAAATACCATATTGTCTTGATCTGGCCTCTCTTGTACCTCACTGGCACCCTCTCAGTACCATCTCCTACTCTAGCCATTGCTGCAGAGACCAGGGCCACGCAGGCCCGCTGACAGTGAACCTCTTGGTGCTAATGTGTGGGGGCCTCACCTCTCATTTCCTGCTCTGGGACTTCTCTGAGGGAGAGGTACGGGCACTCAGGAACCCTCTTGGCACTCACACCTACGCAATCAAATGTGGAGATGAACACTTGTAGGGCTACGCTTGACCTTTGAGGGGTAGGAGCCAAGAAATAAAGCTTCCCCTTGCATTCCCTGGGGGGACAGTTCTGAGACACAGTTCTAAAGGCTCTGACCAAGATCCCTTTGGGATTGAATACCAGTTGCCAACTTGAAAACTCATCTTTGTATCGGTTTTCCCTCTTCCCTGATTTAGTCCCCAGTTTCTAGTTCCTGCTCCCTGTGTTACTTCCCAAATGAACTACCTGTAAACAAGTCTTTGTCTCAGATTCTGCTTTCAGGGGGGTACCCAGCATCCCAGCATACAACATCTTCTCTAAGTACTGTCGGATTGCTTTCTGTAATATCTGCACCCTGAATTATACAGTTTGGACAGCTTTCCAACTTGTGAACCAGAGACTGGGCCTTTTTAAAACTTCAGAGAGCAACCTTTTGATGAGAAGCTTTGCTTCTTCTTGGAAGGCCTGCAGCTCTAGTTGCTCCCTGTGTAGGATCTTTCACCCTTGGGTGGTGATTTTCTCTTTTACACTTAATGCAGTTAGTTATTTGTAAAACCTGGTTGTGATGAACATGCCCTGGTCATTATAAAATACCTCTCTCAGACATTCTTCTCTACCCTCTATCATGATTTGTGATCTCTGACACATGCAAATGCACATAGTCCATGGATGTGCCATAAAAAAAGTATGTTTAAAAATGTTTCCCAATACTTGTTAGTATAAAAACAAAATACAATTTATATTTTCCAGAGAACAGTGTCACAGTCAGCATATATCCTGGAATATACACATATTCTTCCTGTCAGTTGTCACCTGGGTTTACTTATAAAAAGAAACAAACATTTCTTTGAATGGACACATGTCAATATTAATGCTTCTTTGTGTATGTGTGCCAGCTCATTTTACTGCTGTGTTACCATGACAAAAAGCATAAATCAGGACCACCTGGGAGCAGGGAATAATCAGAGACACTCCGTCAAAGGAAAGTGTGTTCTTTCTCATTTGGGAAGAGTTTTTTTTAAAACCCCTTCTGCTTTTGTTTGGTGAACAGGTAGTTAACACATACACCCCAGGAAAGAAGATTTGGCTTGAAGGTGTGGTGACCACCTCGGCTGGAGGCACAAACAACCTGTCAGATTCCTATGCTGCAGGATTCTTGTGAGTAACACTTGAAATTTCACTACAAGAGGTTTTGAGGAAAAAGTGACAGGGACACTCTTAACTGCTCATCTTTCTGCCTACTGCGGGGGCGGGTGGGGTGTCATTCTCTTTGAAGGTTATTCATCCATTCATTTGTGGATGTGTGCAACCATTCAACAAACAGTGCCTCCTCGAGATACTGAAATGTCAGCACAGGCATCAGAGCAAAGAGAGTAGTAGTCATAGTAGTGACAAGAATGGTAATAAGAGCTTTTGGTAATGCCTACAATGCCAAACACAGTGCAGATAACATACACTTTCTCATCTAATTCTCACCATAGTCCTGGGAGACAGGGAAGAATGAGACTTGGTTTTTGCCCTCCAGAAACGTATGATTATAGGAACTGGGACAGGAGATAACTACATGGTAGAGCTGTGGGAGGTGCGTACTATGATGATAATTTAACTCTAGAGTGCTTACCATGTTCCAAGGACTGTCCAAATTTTATATATACAATTTTATCTTTATAAAAATGCTGTGAGATAGAAGCTACTTTTACCCCCATTTTACAGGTGAGAAAACTGAGGGACAGAGTTGAAGTAACACCCAAGGTCACTCATCCAGTCAGTGGCCAAGCAGTTTGCTCCAGAGTCCAGCCTCTTTGGTATCACCTCAGACTATGTCTCTTTCTGCCTCACACTGTCTTTCTACAAAAGGAAAGTGATAGACAAGCAAAGGAGTATGGGATTTCTCCAACTGGGAGCATCAGGAAGGGCTTTCTGAAGGAAGTGGCATTTGAGAGGAACATGGAAGGATTATATAATTTCTATAGGTAGAGAATGGTGATGATGGCAAAAGGGAGTATTCTAGGCTGAAGGAATGTTATAGGCAAAGGCATGGCGGAGAAAAGGAAATGACTTATGTGACTAAAACCTCAGTGTCTGCAGGGATGCAGTATGGCTTGAAATGGTTTACCACCAAATCACAGAAGGCCTTTATATTAGTTTCCTCAGGCTGCCATAATAAATTATCATAAAACTGGTGGTTTAGAACAACTGAAACTTATTCTTTCAGAATTCTGGAAGCTAGAAGTCTGAAATCAAGGTAGCCGCAGGGCAGTGCTCCCTTGGAAAGCTCTAGGAAAGAGTCCTCCCTGGCCTAGTTTCTGGTGGCTCCCTGCATCCTTGGCCTCCCTTGCCTTGTCGCTACATCACTCCTGTCTCCACCTCTGTCTGCATATGTTCTTCTTTCCTGTTTCTCTCTGTGTCCTCTTCTCTTCTTATAATGACACCAGTCACTGGATTTAGGACCCACCCTAATCCATTAGGACCTCCTCTTTAGTTACATCTGCAAAGACCCTATTTCCAAATAAGGCCACATTGTGAGGTTCTGGGTAGATACAAATTTTTAGGAGACGGTACTCTCCAGTCTTGAAAACCAGCTAAAGGGAAGGAGGCCTTGTTCTCTACTCAGTAAAAAGCCATTGAAGGTTTTGGAGGAAGGCAGTGATAAAATCTGAGCTGTGTTTTAAAACTTTAGCTCTGGCAATTATACACACACGAGTTAGGAGAGGCAAAATGAATTTGGAAGCTACTGTAGTCTTCTGGAGAATGATTTAAGCCAGAAGCAGAAGGGCCTCTGATTGGCCCATCCCTGGCAGTGTCATATGGCAGACACAGATACCTCAGGACCATGGACTAACCAAGTGACTTGTTCCTGATGCAGAAGAGTCCAGTACCACTGGCTTTTTGACTGAACAAGGTCTTCCTGAGAACTTCCTAAGAACTGTAGCTTTGCCCTGAGCTGTTTCACTACTAACAGCTGTTCCTAATTATACAGATGGAGTTTCCTTTCATTAAGGCAGCTTCTTTAATGCATTTGTGAAGGACAAATCAGGCCAGTCAAGTAGATTGCCTTTACAGATGGAATCCTGGCAAATGCAGATAAAGACAATGAGTCGGTGTAATGCATGGAGATACCTTGTGTCTTCCATCTCTGCATCCTCAACCACTAACTTCTGTGTAGCACAGAGTAGAAGTTCAGCAAGCATGGTTCAAATGAATGAAAAGGAGTGAAACAGCATTTGATACAGTGTTGCAGAGAACCTTCCTTGAAAAATCCAATCCCCACTAGTTTAGATGTAAACTCTGTTGCATGGTGAGAGGCCAGGTTGGTGGTTGGTACTATAGGGGCCTTCTCGGAATCAGCAGAATGACTTTTACTCAGCTACCGCTGAGGAATTTTGCAGAAAGGCCCAGAAAGCAGCCCAGTTGTACTGAGTGTTTTCATGAACATTCTTCTCTTTAGGGAATGATATGAATTAAGAAATATCACAGACCATCATGGAAGGGGCTGGAGCAGAGATGTGCTTTTTCATGCACATCAGTCAAATATCCATAGATCTCTGCAATCACTTTTCAGAACACAGAAAAACAAAGCCGTTTGCATTTGCATTGTAGCACAGATGCCCAAACACTTGTTTCAGACAGATCAGGTGAAAGCTAGCCCACTCTGCTTCCAGTCTTCTCTCCCACCTTTTCATCACCAATTTGCTCTCAACTCCACTGGCAATACCCAACAATGCACCCACTGAGTCCAGTTCTCCAAAAGTATAAATTGCTTCCTGCAAAAAAAAAAAAAAAAAAAAGATTCTGTGAAGTTCCAAGAGGCTAGCAAGAAAGAAGGCATTCCCCAGCCTTTTTCAATATTTGGCATAACAATGGAGCTTTCTAGGAACCAGGCATATGCATGCATGAATCGGAGTTCTCTGCTAACAAGTATCCAAGGATAGTTTTTTCCCAATCAGGGCTTTGAGATTCTTTGGTGCATTGCAGATACGCCTTTGGCATGCTACTATGTCTCCAGCACCTAGCAGTACCTGGCACATTGTAGATGTTCAATAAACTTTTATAGAATGAAAAATAATGACTGAGGTAGCATCTATGGTAGGATATACTAACCATCTTATCACCTTTCCCTACCAGAGTATAAAAGACGGACTTGGTCACCATTTATTTCCCCCTCCTGGCTGCCTGCTGTTGTAGGACAAAGATGAAGATAACTTCTTTCCTATTCATTCCACTCTGAAGAGCCATGGGGAAGCAGAGGTTCTGGCTGTAAGCATTTTTTGAATGCTCCAGACCCTGGCTATGCATGCAGGGATATGAGCTTGGAGAAGAGGATGCATATTGTTCCCTCTCACTTTAGAGTTTTTCAAAAACTCCCCATACACTAGTAAAAATCAGATTTACTAATTAACATTTATTTGTTGAACATATATTCTATGCAGCCTCTGTAGAGGTCACAAGTGGGAATTTTATGTTGTTACAATAAATTTATTATACAGGTATTTACATGCCCAGTGCTTGACAAATGCCTTACATGGTGCCACAAGTATTTTTATATCTACCCTCAATGCTGAGAACAATGCCTGGCATTTGATAATTGATTAATAAATGTCATTGAATGAATAGTGAATGAATGAACAAATGGGATCACTTCCCATATAAAAACATCAAAATACAGCCCTGTATTGACATCCAGACCTGCTGGATGTAGGGAATCACAGGAACAAAGAGGCACTATATGAGATTTATTTATCATTTTATTTCTTCATTCAGTCAATAAGCATAGGAATAGAAAGGTGAATAAGACATGCTTCTTTTTATAGGTAAATATTTGTTAGATATAGACCCTATTGTATTTATGCTGTTTCATCATGGAAAAAGTACAGAATTCATGTTGTAGTTCTACCACAGGAAATCCTTTGACTAGTTATCTAGAACTGTGCCTCTGTGGCTAAAGGAAAATCTAAACCTGATATCCAGATTTCATAGGGCTGCTAAATTAAATTAATAAAAGTTTAATGAAGTATTAATATTATAATAATCATACTATTACTAAAAAAATAAAGGCAAGTGGTATAGTCAATGGAATATTCCAAAAGCAATTTCAATTCCCTGGGTCACAATGTCCTGATTTGAACAACAATAACAAAGTTTCAACTGTATGATTGTCAGATTTTCCTTTTGCTTTGAAAATTTTGTTTTTGCAGTTTGCTTTTTTTTTCTTCTTGGGACCTTAAGTATCAGTAAATATTTATTACTTAGTTTTTATGAAACTAAAATGTGAAAAAGATTTGAAATTGGTAATAAATTTATTCATAAGACAAAAATTAGCATTATTCTTTATTCAAGTAAGAAAAAAACTTAATTCATCTACAAGTCACTGGTTTGGAGCTCCATATGGTTTCAGATTTGGGAAATCATAACTATGCATAATATGTTCCTGATGTGCTGAATGTTTGGTGATTCTCAAAGTTATTAGAATCTCATTTTATCCAAGTCAATTTAAATTTAACAAATAGTATTTAGCATCTACAGTGTACCAGGAACTGTAATGGGTATTTTTGTTGTAAAACTAAGACACTGTATCTATGCTTGATGAGTTCCTAACCAACTGAGAGAAGCAGAGAACTAAGAGATTACTAAGTGATTGCCATTCAGTGGGCATAAGAGAGGGATGAATGAGAGTCCTAGGGAAGTGCGAGGAGGAAGGCACCTGACGGATGGAGCAGCACAGTTTAAGAGGAGGCGACTCTTTATTTGGAGATTAATAAATGAGAAGAAATTTGCCAGATGGAAAGAGTTTGGTTAGAAGAGGAGAGGGAGGAAATTCTAAGCAGAAGGAAAAACATATATAGACTCATGTAAGTGTGAGAAAGCTTGGTATATTAAGGTAGCCACAAGTAATTTTATGTGGCTTAGAGCATGAGAAACAGGTTTTAGGGTAAGAGAAGAGGGGAGAAGAGGAAACAGATGAAGTTGGACATGTATGATCCGGACAGATTATGAAATGCCTTATCTTTCATGTTGAGAAGAGATTCAGATTTCTTATACATATATTATTACAATTGGAAGTTTGCCTAAGTTTCAGAAGTAGGAATATAAAGAGAAAGAGAGAGAGAAGTGAAAGAGTGTGCAAATGAGTGAATTAATGGATTGAATGTTTAAATTATCAAACAGTAGGTGTTGGAAGAGCCAAGAAGGTAGTATCCTTGAAGGATAGCATGCCCTGGGAAGTGGGTGTTTGGCGTAATGGGATATTTGATAAGTGTGTGGGTGATGTGAGTCCTCCATTGAGACATATGCATGGATGGTAGAGTACTTGAATCTCTGTAAAGTTAATTATAGCACCAAGGAAAATATTTTGTTTTTTCAACTGCTGACAGTGATGTATGCGGGATGCCAATGAGTGGAACGCTCTTGTGGGAGTCATAGTAATATGTAGGCTAGAGTCACAGGAAAGGTACATGCAGAGTCTGGGTCCCAGCGGGGCAGCCTGAGTGATGGACTGAGTAGTGTGTGTGCTCCTGTGATTGTGTGTTCTGTGGCCATGGGGGATGATGACTTAATCCTTCAAGTAGCTAGAATGCTCATTTTTTCTTAGTATTAGGGGAATAAAAGAGAAATCATTAGCATCAAGCTATTTTATGACCATGGGCAAATTCACTGTACTCCCCTGGGCCTCCATTTCTTTTCCTATAAAATGAAGAGGTTGAGTTTGATAATATCCAAAATCTCTTCCAGCTATATATTCAATGCTTAAAATAATCTCCTTTAGTTTAAAGTACTAGATAACTTTGGTGGTGGGGGATGGTGTACATGTATGTATGTCTCAGCCAATCTCTATGGAGCTTGTTTTATGCCATTAAAAAAATGTACTGATGTAACTCTTTTCCATGCTTTTTAGATGGTTGAACACTTTAGGAATGCTGGCCAATCAGGGCATCGATGTTGTGATACGGCACTCATTTTTTGACCATGGCTACAATCACCTTGTGGACCAGAATTTTAACCCATTACCAGTAAGTGTGGGATGAAGATTCCCAACCCCTTTTTGGTGTCATTCAGTTCTTTTGCTTATGCTTTGTTCCACAATGGAAGGATTTTCCTCTCTTTCTGTTACCAGTTAGTTCCATCAATCAGCAGAAGCCTTCTTGTTTTCTTTTCCCTTGACTCATTTCACAGACTTTTACTTCACCACACACACACACACCTCTACACACCTATACACACATCTATAGATATACATATATACATATGCACATATACATACATATGTATGTACATAGATATATAATATATTTATATGTTTTTTAGAAACCTTGTGCATTTAAGATTCCACTTCTACTTGTGGCCTGTTTGAACTCTGCTTGAGAGAGAATTTTTCCAGACTGTTTTCTTTTAATGCTAATAGGAGACATTAGTTAATGTCAATTTCAACATGTTGAAAGCAGATGAGGGTGTGTTAGCTAAAATATTGTAGGAACCCATCTCTTGGGAGTAGCTGAAGAATACTTAGGGTTTAGATGTTGATCCCTGTGTGACAATGAGGGCATTTGCCCTGAGCACTGTCTTCCCTAGGAAAGGAAAGAAAAGGGAAGGCTAGAGCAGAATGGCAAAAACCGAAATGGGGTTTGTCCAGTGACTTTTTTGGCCAATGAGAGAAATCCCACTTAGCCCAGAAAAGCTACGCTTATCAGATGAGCTAAAGAAAGCATTGTCCTTCCTCTCAGACATCATGGGCATGATAAAAAGTGGGACTCCTCTCACCAACTCCTAGAATGGCAGAGCTGGGATTCCCCTTGGAGAGGACTTGGTTCCACTTCATTTAACAGAGGGATGAGGAGGGAAGAGCCAGCCCCAAACCTGTGGCCATGTGCCCAGCTCCAGAATCCCTGTGAACAAACAACACCCAGCCTGGAACTAGCGTTCCTGCCATTTGTTTCCGTCTCCCTTCCCAGCACCCTCCCAGAGCGAGGAGGTCTCCTAGCCCAGAGAGGACAGCCTGGCACCCTTGGCAGCTCCACTTCCATGCCTCAGAAGGATCCCTCTATGTTAGAGTATTAAATAATTATTGTGTCACTGGTTGCAATTGACTTCAAATCACAAATATTAACACTGATGGGTGGTGCAGTTGCTTTTATTCACAGGGCAAGGATACCTGTCTTAAGTTATGGGTGGCAAGGTTGATAAAGGGGTTCAGTTTGGAACCATAGGAGATTTTTGGGTGGCTCATAAACTTGTGGAGATAAAAGCAAAATAATAATTAGAAAAGTATCTATGAAATGTAAGCATTAAACAAATACGTCACATAAACTATTTATTGAACAGCAACCACTGGGGAAGAGACCAGTAATCGGTAACAGATGAATAAATAATAATAGAGTGCTGTAACCAGGAACCACTGAGGGCTCCTTTAGAGTGGGCATACAGGGAAGGCTTCTCTGAGAAGGTGACAAGAGCCCAA
The DNA here is from genome assembly GCF_015220235.1 of Choloepus didactylus. Taxonomy (NCBI): domain Eukaryota; kingdom Metazoa; phylum Chordata; class Mammalia; order Pilosa; family Megalonychidae; genus Choloepus; species Choloepus didactylus. Next base: position 35,038,045 of record NC_051321.1, read on the forward strand.
TGACAATAAGAAGTCAGCCTCGCAGATTTCACAGAAGAGCTTCCAGGCACGGCAAGGGACTAGCAAAATGCTCCAAAATGGGAACAAACTTGGCATGTTTGAGGAAACATAAGAACACCAGAGTGGCCGTGGCACGGTAGGGAAAGGGAAAACAAGTTAGAAGTGAGGGAGGGTCACATCACATAGGGCTTTGTGAACAAACTGGAGTTTGACTTTTATTGTAAGGAGTATGAAAAACCGTTTGAGGGTCTTAAGCAGAGAAGTGACATGATAAATTTATAATTTTAAAAGATCACTCTGGCATAATTAATACATTATGAGTTTTTAAACAATGTCTATAGTGACATTTTAATTTAACAACATGGGTTACGATTTTGAACAGTGCATATAATACTTAGCAATTTACAGATCATGTTCAAATGGGTTACTTCAATAATACTCCAAATACTCTGTCCTTCCTTTCCTTGTTCCTTCCATTTTCCTTTCTTTATTCCTTTTTTCTTCCTCTATCCCTCTCTTTATTCATTCAAAAATATCTTGATTCGGTACTATGTGCTGATCACTATTCCAGGAACTTGGATGCTGTGGTAAATCCAAAAGACAAGGTTCCTGAACTCTTGGAGCTTATAATCTAGTGAAGCATGCAGAGAAATGGGAAATAAATATATATGTAAACAAGACTAATTGCAATTTGTCATAATGACTCTGAAGGAAACCTGTTAAGATAAGTGTGATTATACTCATTTTGCTGAAGAGGAACTAAGGTTTGAGGAAGTTAAGCAACTTACCCAAGGCCAGACAAATACTAAGAGCTGGAATTTTCAGAGTTTTCCAGTCCTAAATCCTATTTTCTTTCCACTATGCTGCCATTTCTCTTGTGATACCCTCTTTGGTTTCTGTGCTTTAGTCCAAGGCCAATATTTGCTTCAGAATTGAGTCTGAAGATGGTAACAAGCATCTTGGGGAACCAGAGCAAAGAAAAACTTGGGCTAAAAAAAAAACGGTCTTTGGGTGACTAGATGGGCTTGGTTTACAGAATTGAACAAACCTGGATTCATATCAACTCTCCTTGTACCTGTGAATGGCCATGTGTAGGTTAAAGACACAGGTGCTCGTGACTGTTGTCCCTCAATGGGAGTTGCTGCTAATGACTTTCTTCAAAAGGATGGTGCAAGAGACCTCAGTTGTTATGTGATGGCAGCAGAGCTCACAGAAGTTCATAAGAAGCTGAAGTGATTTAACACAAAGGCTCAAATAAGCTGGGTAGCTGTATTTCTGGAAACACCAAGCTCTAATAAAGAAGCCGTATGTAAAAGCACTTAAAAAGGTAGCAGGCTTTCTTTTTATCTTTCTTTGCACCAATAAATTCTGCACCTTATAAGCAGAGAACTTGGCAGCTAGGAGAGTGTGTCCTAAGTCTCCCATGGAAAGAATTTACAAGGCTAGACCAGGGAACCTATCTGACAGATATTGCCAGCAGGCCCTTGGAATGTGTAATGGAGACAGACCTGGGAATTAGTTGCCACTTCAGAGAGTTGTGCATTTGATAACCGAATACTGCCAATAAAAACTTATGGATTTTACATTGTGATTAAATCTTCAGGAGAGTTTGTTAAGAGTTTAGGGGATTAGTGAGTTGCGTTTTTGTCACCTCCCAGAAAAATCAGTATTTTCTATACCAGTTCCTTCCAACCTAGCTTGGTGTGTTTTGGGAAAAGATCTTATTAGCAAATACTGTTTTGTTTTGTTTTTGTTAGAGCTCTTAGATAAATTCAGAAAAAGTGAGGATCTTGGCCTTATGGCCCCTCAACCTGCATTACCCTCATTCGTCTTGATCCCAGCCTGTGGGAATCTGGCCCCACTGACAGGGCCATTCCAATCTAAGTAAGAGAGAATACAAAGGTGGCCCTTTAAAAGAGAATCTTGCCTTCAGAAAAGATCATTTTCAAATACACCCCATGTTCTTCTTGGGGGTTCCAAACCCTCCTCCTACTGTGAGGTTTTCCTTCTCCTGGGAAGAGGACAACATTTAGTTCAGCCATATTTCATCCCTTCCCCCTGACTCCACAGCCATTGGGAAAGAGGGGATGTGTAAGTCTCCACAGCCAGCCAGTCAGACATGGAATCCCTTGGGAATAAATGATGTTTGTGAACAGAAGAGATCTGCAGATTCAGTGGACATAGTCCAGACCCCACCAGCCATGGGCATTTCTCCTAAGACAGGGTTGTGGAATTTGGCTTGATGCTTTTTTTAAAGAGCTTGATTTACAGAGTTTTCAAGGAAAGGAATGGTGAATTACTAGTCAACATCTACTTCACTCCCACGCCAGGATAGCAGAAGCAGTCTTCACACTAATACAATTCAATTCAAAAACCATTGACAACTCAAACAGGTCTGGCTCAGTGTTAGATAGTCTGTGGACATGCAGATCAAGAGGATATGGCCCCTTCATCTGAGGATCTGACAGCATAATGTGTGTTTGTGTCTGGGGGATTGCAATTCGGTCTTCCATTTGGAATAAAACAAAAAATATGACCTAGGGTTACCTTTTCTATACTGGGAGTGGTTGTGAGGATCTTTGTTCTCAACATCCTTTTTTTTTTGCCTGCTGAATAACAACCATCCACTTCAGCCCTGTGAACATTTACTGAGCATCTGCTGTGTGCATTGTTCTGAAATACAGTCAGTGGTCATGAATTGGAGTTCAACTGACTAGTCTATGGTGGGACTGAACCTATGGCTTTGGTTACCAGGGCAATGTGCTCTGAGCCAAGCCACCAGTGTTCAGTGGTCATTTGGCCATTAGAAAGTAACTGAATCTTATGGTGCCTGTGTAGTTCAGTTAATTAGCGTATCACAGGGACAAGATCCTAGGTGTTTTCCAGTTGGAAATGTTTGTGACAGTGCCTTATGGGCCGCAGAGTCATGGTGTGCACACAGGATCAGCTTAAATCTGTTCCTTTCTGGGGGTGGGTGAGCACCCAGATTACAAACCCATGTTTCATTGATGCTGGATTGAGGCACAATTTCTTCTTGCAAGAACACCTAATTTAGAGACAGCACAGAGAGCAGCAGGAGCCTGGTACTATAACAAGGTTCCTGGGGTCTGATCCTAGCCCTGCCTTTATTAGATGTGCATCCTTGAGTTCCAGTTTTCCCATTACTTAAATTAATAAAAATTACATTCAAAGGTTATTGTGATGATCCATGAGAAAATTAGGTATGAAAATAAGATTCAGATTTTGTGAGGAAAAAATATATATGTATATACACATACACATAGAAAATTCCTGGAAGGATAAACGTGGCTTTCTTTGGGTGGGGGAATTACAGGTGGTTTTCATTTTCTTCATTGTGGGTTTTTTTTTAAGCTAAAATTGCTCCAATCAGCATTATTTTATAATCTGAAAAAAAGAGGTTATTTTAAAAAGAAAAATAGAAAGGGTTTTGGAGGGATTAAGTGTTTAAAAATAGCTAAGCAAACATTATTTCAGTCTTATTAATTTATCAGTCATGATTCTTTAATTCATAAACTCTTATTATCTCATTCTATGTGCTAGATACTGTGCTAGATGCTTCAGACACTGTCCCTACCCTCAAGGAGCTTACAGAATATATAGGAAGCAGATAAGTCAGCAGGAATGATGGCAGAAGTGCTTTAGCAGAATAGTTGAGGAACATAGAAACCAGACTGAGTGAAGGCCAGGCATGGGGCCTCAATGAAGGTTTTCTGGAGAAGACGATGCCTGAACTGGATCTCAAAAGAGAAGGACAAGTTAGCCACAGGAAAGAAGAGTTTGGGATCTGGGGAGGATCTTCCAAACAGAGAGCATTGCATGTGCAAAGATACAGAGCCATTAATTTTATAGTCAGTCATGGAGGATGGATTATGAAAACTTATTTAGAAAAGCTATTCCCATTGTTGACCAGTGGCCACACACAGTGTGTGAAAATGAAAGAATTTCAAAGCTACAGACCTGGAGGTAGTGGGATGGGGAGGCCCAAACCCCAGCCAAAACAGGCTTTGACCTGTTTCTTAGTGTAGCCTCCTTTGTTTCTTTCTCTTCTTTCCCGTGGGAGCCATCAGGAAGATGAAAGCAGCAGAGTGTACCTGTTTAGGGGTAGCTGTGATGTGAAACCCAATCCTCTGCTTGGCAGCCCTGACAAAGACTTCTCCATATGCAGCCTCTCCTTGTGGGAACCTGCGACTGCTGAGAGAAGGGCATCCTCAGCTGCAGGATCAGTCACTGGGAACCGGACTGGCTACATGGCTGTGGCCAGAGAGCCTGGGCTGCCTGCCACTGGGCATGACTCTTCCTTCCTCCTCTGTGTCTCCAAACCTTGGCTTTTCAGATCAGAGCCTAGCCCTGCACCATCTGACCAGGCGGCAGCTCTTTTGGCCCCTAATACCCTTACATAGAAGCCCTTCTGATCCTTTTATACCAGACCTCATCCCTTGCTTATTTTTCAGCCTGAGTGGTGTGCCTGGGATGCAAGCCACACTGGCTAGCAGTTTCAACAGCACACCTCATTGGAAGGTGCCTTGGCAAGCAGAAAGAGCTCTGGACCTGGAATCAGAAGATACAGGCTCAAAATATAGCACCACAGATTTTCTAGTCACATGAGTCTTCATTTCCTCCTTTATAAAATGGGACTAACTGGTGAGGTCAGCAGGGAGGAGGTAGGGCGTATTTGAATGTAGTGCTTAAAAGTACTGGCCTTGGAATCAGACTGATCTGAGTTTCAAACTCAGCTCTACCATTTACTAACTGTATGGCCTTGAGTAGATTATTGACTTCAGTTTCCTCTCTTACAAAATAGAGACAGTAATAATGTCTGTCTCAGTGGGTTGTTGGAAAGGCTTACATGAGATCTACCTTTATATCTTTTACCACATAGTAAGTATTCAATAAATGGTAGCTGCTGTCATTATTTATAGTCATTTTGTAAAATTTAAAATTCCATAGGCATGGTAATAATTGTCATTATTGTAGTGAGATAATAGACACTGGAATATTGGTACAGATAACTGGAAATCAATTCAAGTAATGATAACTAAAGTATGAAAAGTTTATTCTTTATAAAAATTAAATTACTAAAAAATTAGAGAAGAAGAACAAAGAAAGTTGTGATTCCTGCACTTGAGAGGAATTAACTACAAATGGTTAAAGACAAACTGAAAATTACGTTTTATTTACCTCCAGAGAGGTTGCTGCCACCTCTCCCAGTGAAGGCAATTAAGGCCATAACGCACTGCAACACTAGCTCTAACACCTTCATTTGGTATTTATAAATGGCCCAATAAGGCTTGGAAACCATGATATGTCACATCAAAGTACTAATGACAGCACATTATGCAAATAACTGAGAAGCAACAATTGAAAATCTCACTCTGCCATCAACCATTTGTATTGTTCTCAGACTGCAATACTGAGGGATTATAGCTACAGTAAATTGTGTGGTGACCTAAGTAAATTAGGGAGAAGAAGCAATTATAGCCTCACTGCACTTGAGCCTAGGAACTTAGTGTACCGTCTTCAAAGCAATCTGCAGATGATGGAGGAGAAGATCAGCTCTGTAAATGAAAAGAGCTGCATACCTAACCTTACCAGTTTACCTAAAACATTAAGAAATTATCTAAAAATAATCTGACAAGAGAGGAAGGGAGGGAGAAAAGGAGGGAGGGAGGGAAAAAAAAGAAGGAAGGAGAGAAGGGAGAGATAAAAAGAAAGCCCTTCGTGGGGTTGGAAGGATCTTTGTTAAGTGCCCCAATATGACAACTTTAAAGTCATTTTATCTTAGATATTATTTTTGCAAACAGTACCGGCACAGTGGTGTCTGGTTATAACCTTTAGGAACCAATAGACAAGCCTCTAATATAGGTGACCATGAGAGCTTAAGAATAATGCCTTCTGCCATTTCTATCTCAGTTGTGTCTGGTTGTTGTTATTTGCTTAAATAAAAGCAAAAGTCTTTTTAAAAAGAAATAGAATAAATGTAAATTCTTTTATAAATTCTTGCTTAAATGCTACCCTATTTATAAATTTTAACAATCTGTAAACATGAAGTACCTCACTGTTGGCAATTGAATCATGTCTACCACAAAAGACATGTTCAAGTCATAATTGCATTCCTGTGGACATGAGCCCATGTGTAAATAGCACCTTTGAAGATGTTATTATTAGTTAAGGTATGGACTCATTTGTGAATAGGATCTTAGAAGATTCTATTTAGATGAAACCAAACTGAATTATGGTGGGCCGTAGACCATATGGTTGGAGTCCTTAAAAGCAAAGGAAATGCAGGCAGTCAGTCAGTAGAAGCCAGCAGAAAGAAGAAGGCTGCGAATGAGGCAGATCGCCCTGTGATGGAGGCAGAGATAAAGCCAAGGAACCCAAAGGATTTGGCAGGAGAGCTCAAGTATGCTACAGACTGGGGAAATCAGGGCCTGTTGCAACCTTGATTTTGGACTTCTGGCCTCCAAAACCATGAAAAAATAAATTCCTGTTTAAGCCAATCCATTATGTAGTATTTATCATAAGAGCCCTGGCAAACAAAGGCACTTACTAACTTTCAACTAATGTCAATGTCTGGTTATTTCATCTCTGATTGGGTTTTAAGCATTGAAAGGATTGAATAGAATGCACCTTTTTTTTTTTAATTTTATTTTGAAATAAATTCAAACTTACAGGAACAGTTGCAAAAACAATACAAACCCCATACACAGAACTCCAGCATACTCTGACATCCCTCCCCTGATACTCCAATCCACCAACTTAAACATCCTGTAACATAATTTCTTTCTTTCCCTCCCTCCCTTCCTCCTTCCCTATCTATCATCTGTCATCTATTGCTCTGTCTTCTGAACATAGGAGAGCAAGCTACACACATCCTTGACCAAACAATATAATTCACATATACATTTCCCATGAACAAGAGCATTCTTTTATGCAATCCCATTAAGTGCAGCTAAGAAGTTCAAGAAATTCAACATTGATACAAAGCTTACATTCTATATTTCCTTTTTTTTTTTTTCTTATGTCCCATCTGTGTCCCTTTGAGCCTCCTCTCCTCCATCCTCAGATCCCATCCAGGATCATTCTTGGCATTTAATTATCATCTATTTAGACTGTCTTTTTTCTTTCTTTTTTTTTTTTTTCAATTGTGGAAACATATATACAGCCTAAATATTCCCATTCAAACCCCTCCTTAGCATTCCATTAGTGGGATTAATCACATTTAGAATGTTGCAATGCTATCACCTTCCCACCGTCCATTACTAGAGATTTCCCTTCACCCCAAACAGAAACCCTACACTCATTTCTTAACTCCCCATTGCCCCTTCCCCTACTTCTCAGAACCCATACTCTACTTTTCATCTCTGTGGTCATATTCTCTGATACTTTCTTTGTGTTTACCATGGGGCTTAAATTTAACCTCTTAAGTCTTGATAACAATCTTGTTTTTCTTTGATACCAACTTAACTTCAATAGGACACACAAACTATGTTCCTTTACTCCTCCATTCCCCTGCCTTTATGTAGTTCTTGTCAAAAATTACATATTTTACATTGAGTCCAAAACCACTGATTTATCATTACAGTTTATGTATTTTAGATTCTGTAGGAAGTAAATAGTGGCGTTACAAATCAAAAATACAGTAGTATTGGTATTTATATTTACCATGTGATCTTTACTGGAAATCTTCTTCATGTAGTTTCAGTCAATTGTTTAGTGTCCCTTCCTTTCAGCCTGCTCAGCTCCCTTTAGCATTTCTTATAAGACTGATCTACTGGTGATGAAGCCCCTCAGCTTTTGATTATCCGGGAATGTTTTCATCTCCCCCTCATTTTTACCCTCCAGGTGTTTGTGAATTATCCAAGTCTCTGATGGTTAATTGAGTTCTATTTGTATTCCATTTGGTCAGAGAATGTGCTTTGACAAATTCAGTTTTTTTTTTTAATTTATTGAGGCTTGATTTATGTCCCACCATACAGTCCATTCTGGAGAAAGGTCCATGATCACTAGAGAAGAATGTGTGTCCCGGTGACCTGGGATGTAATGTTCTATATATGTCTGTTAAATTTCTCTATATCTCTCTCTCCTTTCCCTGCTTCTCCATCAGCAGGGCTCCCCCTAGAATCCGAAGTAGGGCAGGTCTTCCACTAGCAAAATCTCTCAGCATTTGCCTGTCCATGAAAAATTTAAGCTCTCCCTCAAATTTGAAGGAAAGCCCCACTGGACAAAGCATTCCTGGTTGGAAACCCTTCTCCCCCAGAACCTTAAATATGTCATGCCACTGCCTTCTCACCTCGACGGCAGCCACCAAGCAGTCACTACCCAGTCCCATTTGTCTCCTTTGTATGTGGTGAACTGCCTCTCTCTTGCTGCTCCCAGAACCCGCTCCCCTCCTCAGCACCCGACAGCCCAATCAGAATACGTCCTAGAGTGGGTCTACTTGGATTTATTCTATTTGGAGTTCACCGGCATCCATGCCCTGTGCATTTACATTGTGCAGAGGCCCCAGGAGGTCCTCCCCAGCAACCTCTCTGGACACTCCCTCTAGACTTCTACCCCTCTCCTCCCCTCCGGGACACCAATGAGTCCCAAACTTGGATGCTTCACTTCATCTATCATATCCCTGAGATCCACCCCGATCCCCTCGACCTTCTTCCCTATTCTTTCCCTTGTTCTTTCATTTTCCATTCTGTGGTCCTCTGGGATGCTGAGTCATTGTTCAGCTTCCTCTAATCTTGTATTATGAGTATCCAGTCTTTTTAATTTGGCCAACAGTTTCTTTTATTTCCATAAGATCTTCTTTTTTTTATTTACTCTTGCAATTTCTTCTTTATGCTCTTCTAGGGTCTTCTTTATGTCCTTTATATCCTGTGCCATGCTCTCCTTGTTTGTCTTTAGTTCTTTGATTAATTGCTCCAAGTACTATGTCTCTTCTGATCTTTTGATTTGGGTGTTTGGGTTTGGGTTCTCCATATCATCTGGTTTTATCATATGCTTTAAGATTTTCTGTTGTTTTTGGCCTCTTGGCATTTGCTTTACTTGATAGGGTTCTTTCAGGTTATAAAAAATACCAATCTCTAATTTGTCAGATCCACAGCTTGGCGGCGTACACACCCTCCAACCAACCAGCAGATGGCGTCCACAAGTCACCTATTCCCCTCAAGTTAGTTCTCCCCTACTTTGTCTTTGTGGTGTGTGGGGATCTGATTCTTGTGGGGTTCAATTGGTGCACCAAGTTTGGGTATGTTGTTGGTGCTGTCTGCCCTGAATGCAGGGCGTGTGTCTGGGTGGTTAGGGAGGCAGGGCAGCTTTAATAGTCAAACCCCACAGGTGTTCCTGGAGATCTAAGGCAGTTGCAAGAGTCTAAGCCTTCATTTCAGTCTTGCCACAGATTGTCTCTGCTGCTGATCCACAAGTCCTTGGTATTGGCATAGGATCCCTGGGATTTCCGAGCGGGTCCCCCTTCTCAGCCATGCTCTTCCAGAACCTCTGCTGAGGGAAGGCTGTGCCATGTCACAAGTGCACGCCAGCCCTCCAGGGAAGTCCTGGGCCACCGGGCCATGCAGGGGTGTTCCAGCCTGATGTAAAGATGGTTGAATGGGGCGTGTTAATTTCCCCTTTTTCGCACAGCTCCGCCTTCCCAGCTCCGGGACAATTAGCTGTGGCTGCACTAAAGGCCACTGTCCACGGCCAATATTGTGGTGTGAGCACGGTGCTGTGGGAAACACTCCCCATCAAACTGGGTTTCTTGGCGTGGCTCTGGGCTGTGGGTCCGGCCCCAGGCAGGAGCATCCCCAGGCCACTGGGGAGATGGCTGCAACAGACGCGGTTTCTTTCTCCTTTTGGCTCCCCTCTGCCCCTCTGGCCCTAAGACAATCAGCAGCGGGTGTGGGAAGGGCTGTCCTCCATGCCAAACACCGAGGCATTGGTACAGCCCACTCCTGCTGTGCTTTACTGTGTGGTTCTCCCCGTGGTATCTGCAGCCACTCCTGGGTTTTTTTTTTTTTTAAAGAACTAGTCCTTCTCCAAATGCCAACCCATGGTTTCCCCACACCACAGCACAGCCTCCAGACTTTCAGCCGGCTCAATCACTCGTTTCAAAATGCAGACTCCCTGTTTCACCAAATGCACAGTCCCTGTGGATCTAGCAGACCCCATCCGGCCAGTGCATCACTGGAACTGGTGTTCTGGGTTACTTTCTGGTTTTTTCCTAGTAATTTTCACGGAGGTGTTTTTTTGCCCTGTCTCACCTAGCCACCATTTTAGGTTCCTCAGGACTATGATTTTTAAACCTTGTATCCCCAGCTTCCAGCATGGGACTCACTGGTTCCTATAGCCCTTGTTTGAGAGCCACCTGGGAACACAAGCCCATGGTGGACAGCGATCCCAGGGGAAGGAGCACCATTTTTTACTCTAAATTTGACTTGCACAGACCTGCCTTCTACTCCAGAATACATTGTGCTTATCTTGGTGTCAAAATCATTAGAGCCTGTCTTCATTATAGCAGTGGCTTTCGATCCTGGCTACACATTAGAGTCGCCCAGGGAGCTTTAAAAAAAACACCTGTGCCTAGGTACCATCCCAAGAGATTCTGATTCAGTTGGTCTGTAGAGGAGCCCAGGTGTTGGTAGTTTTTAAAGCTCCCCAAGTAATTCAGCCATGCAGCCAGAATGAGAACCACTGGGCTAGAAGTTCCACTTACCCTAAGTAAATTAGAAGTGACCATTTCCTTTTCCATTGTGTTTCTGTACTCAACCCTTGCTTCAATTATTAAGAAATAAATCAACAAAATATTTAGTACTGTCTATATCATTCATTCATCTGACAAATATTTATTAAGAGTTTGTTATATGCCACACCCTATTCTAGTTTCTGAGGAAATAGAGGTAAAGAAGAAAGACAAGATTCCTAATCTCATTGGAGGTTACAGACTAGTAGGGGAGTGTCTCAGTTTGCTAATGCTGCAGAATGCAAAACACCAGAGATGGATAGGCTTTTATAAAACGGGGATTTATTTCACTACACAATTACAGTCTTAAGGCCACAAAGCGTCCAAGGTAACACATCAACAATCGGGTACCCTCACCAGAGGATGGCCAATGGCCTCCGGAAAACCTCTGTTAGCTAGGAAGGCAGCTGGCATCTGCTCCAAAGCTCTGGCCTCAAAACGGCTTTCTCCCAGGACGTTCCTCTCTAGCAAGCTTGCTCCTCTTCAAAACATCACTCCCAGCTGCACTCTCTTTCCTCTCTCTGAGTCAGCTCATTTATATAGCTCCACTGATCAAGGCCCACCCTGAATGGGCAGGGCCACGCCTCCATGGGAACATCTCATCAAAATCATCTCCCACAGCTGGGTGGGGCACATTCCAAGCAAATCCAACCAGCACCAAAAACGTCTGCCCCACACAAGACCACAAAGATAATGGCATTTGGGGGACACAATACATTCAAACTGGCACATTCCACCCCCTGGAACCCAAAATGACATTATCTTTCCAAATACAAAATACATTCATTTCATCACAATATCTCAAATCATTCCAGTAACAAAAGTTAAGTACAAAATCCCATCAAAATCAATTTAGGCGTGGTCAGTCCTAAGGCATACTTTTCCTTTAGCTTTGGATCTGTGGATTTAGAACAAGTTATATGCTTCCAATATACAAAGGAGGGACATTCATAGGATAAACATTCCCATTGCCATAAGGAGAAACAGTAAGGAAAACAGGGTTAACAGGACCAAAACAGTTCTTAAAACCCGCAGGACAAACTCCATTAGATTTCAAAGTCTGAGAGTCATTAACAGAACAACGTTGCATCCTTGGGGCTTGAGAGAGTGGGAGCCTAACCCTTCCCAAGGGCCTTTTTGGCAGCTGTTTCTTCTCCAAATGCTTGGGTGAGTGCTCCAACATTTCCACACATTGGGGAGACCACCTTCTCGGCTCCACCCTCCTCAAACCTCGGGGCAGCTCCCGGATTCCCTTCCATCTCCGGGGCACACGCTCAACCCCTTCAGAACAGTGGGGTGGCAGCCAGGCTCTCCTCAATTCCCTGGAAATGTGCTCCACCCTCTTTGGGACCTGAGGTGGCAAAACTCTTCCAGAGCATTGAGGCGGAAAGCCCGCCTTCGACCTCCAGGGCAAACTCACCCTTTCCATGCATGTGGGCTGCTCCGCTCTCCCAGCCCGAGACCTCCTGACTCCAGACCTCAACCTCCATGGCTCTGTCTTTGAAGAGATTTTTCCTTTAATTTTTTCCTTGTCTGTCTCCTCCAGTCCAGACCGGCAATGGCTCTGTCTATAAAGATCTCGCAAAAATTCTGTTGGCTTTGCATGAAGCATGCAGGGGTCAAAGCCATCAGACAATAGGACTTTCCACAAATCCTTTCTGCTTAACTCCTTTTCCAATCTTAGCTTGTACTGAAATGGCGGCTGGGTTCCATGTTTGTTTACATCCTCATGTTGGGCTGTAGCTTCTGGGATTCCACCCCCTGGAAGCCTGTAATTTTCCAAGCCATCAACTTCTGGTTTCTTTGAACCCAAGAGTTCAGTTCTAAGTTTATCTCTCTCTGCTCGCATTTTACTATAAGCTGCAAGGAGAAGCCAGGATATGTCCTCCACACGTAGTCTGGAGATCTCCTCAGCTAAGTATTCCAGGTTGTTGCTTCCAGATTCTTCCTTCCATCTGACACCAGGACTCAATTTTGCCAAATTCTCTGCCACTTTAAAACAAGGATCACCTTTCTTCCAGTTTGCAACAACACATTCATCATTTCTGCTCAAGTCCTCATCAGAAGTATCTTTAGAGTCCATATTTCCACAAACAGTCTCTTTAAAGCAGTTTTGGCCTTTTCTATCAAGCTCCTCACAATTCTTCCAGAATCTTCCCCTTATCCATTTGAAAAGCCGTTCCAACATGTTTGGTATTTGCAAACTCAGCAGCAAAAGCACCCCACTTCTCTGGTACCAAAATCTGTCTTAGTTTGCTAATGCTGCAGAATGCAAAACACCAGAGATGGATAGGCTTTTATAAAACGGGGGTTTATTTCACTACACAATTACAGTCTTAAGGCCACAAAGCGTCCAAGGTAACACATCAACAATCGGGTACCCTCACCAGAGGATGGCCAATGGCCTCCGGAAAACCTCTGTTAGCTAGGAAGGCAGCTGGCATCTGCTCCAAAGCTCTGGCCTCAAAACGGCTTTCTCCCAGGACGTTCCTCTCTAGCAAGCTTGCTCCTCTTCAAAACATCACTCCCAGCTGCACTCTCTTTCCTCTCTCTGAGTCAGCTCATTTATATAGCTCCACTGATCAAGGCCCACCCTGAATGGGCAGGGCCACGCCTCCATGGGAACATCTCATCAAAATCATCTCCCACAGCTGGGTGGGGCACATTCCAAGCAAATCCAACCAGCACCAAAAACGTCTGCCCCACACAAGACCACAAAGATAATGGCATTTGGGGGACACAATACATTCAAACTGGCACAGGGAGACTAGAAATAAACAAGTAAACTAAGAAGTAATTAATTAATTACAAAATTCAGAATGCTCTGTAGGAAGCAAACAGGTTGCTAAGTTGAAGAATAATGAAGAGAAGAGACCTCTTTAGCAAGTATGGTCAAGGAAGCCTTTGTTGACGAAGCATCCATTGGAGGAGCTGGTGGAAGAGCATTCTCTCAGAGAACATAGCATCTGCAAAGGCTGCAGGGAATGGAGAGGCTGGGTCGCACATCTGAGGACATGCAGGGCCTGTAAGACCCACCCCAGGCAGGTTCCACCCACTCGGCCAGGCACAGAGGCCTCCAGCAAACTGCTCGCTGCAGTTTATCTCAGGTTTGCCCTCCCCATCCTTGCCATTGGCACTTAGCCAAACCCCTTTGCTTCCTGTCTGTTGCCCTTTATACAAATAATGGTGGTTTATCCTGCCTGTCCCTGATCTGGGATCTCTGGCTGAGCCTAATGCCTACTGTGATTCCCTGTCACTGATCTGGCCATCTCCATGTGTGGCCTCAGTCACATCCCATCAGGCTTTGAAACAAGAGTGGCAGAATGTTGATACTTATGGAAGCTGTTGATGAGTGGTTGGTAGTTTATTACACTGTTCTATTTTTATGTATGTTTAAAATTTTCCACGATAATTTTTTTAATGTCTTCATGCTAGAGAGTGCAACACACTAAAGCAAAGAATAAAGCCAGATTCTTTCTCTGTGTGTTTGCAATTTGCTTTGGGTGGCAAAACATAAAGCCTTGGAAAGACAGCTAATAGGTGATGTATGTAAGGTCTGTCTTGTTCCCTCAGTATCCCCAGAGCGTAATCCAAGGTCTGTTGCATAGGAGGTACTCAATAAATATTTGCTAAAAGAAGGGAGGGAGGGAGGGACAGAAGAATCCAAATAGTCGATGATACATTTTTCACATTTCTGAGGTAAGAGATACTACTACTGGCTGGAGGGGTAGGAGCTAGAGGGGAGAAGTAGGAAAGGCTGTGGACATTTGTAATATTAATTACACAAAGAATGTATGTTCCTGAAAAAGCTCCATGCTCCCAGGGCACTGTAGTCCTGAGCCGAGGGAAGGAAGGAGTGCCCTAAACTGGAAGGCTCACTGACTAGTAGACCAGGGGCTCTGGATCTGATTCCACATTCCCCCAGCTCACTTATCATGGGGCATCAGGCACTCTGGATCCATCTCTCAAACAAGGAGGTTGAACCTGACAACCTTGAAGTCCCCTTCAGTTCTGTCATTTTCTGATTCATTGGCAATATTTCCATAGCAGTATCTTCAGATTGACCTCCTGGCTCAGCTTAATTATAAAACTTTTAAAATAAAATCAATTTGGACTCTCATTTTGAAATCATTCAATCCCTCTTCCTCAAGCCTCTTATAGCCCTGTTATAGCATTTATCACCTCCCATTTGTTATTAGAATTGTTTGGTACCTCCAGTTGCCTCTGTCTGCCTGTAAGCTCCTTGAAAGCAGAAACCATCTCTCCTATCCCCATAATGCCCTGCTTGTATCATGCTACACCAATCCTCATTGAATTCCAAAGATGCTCAGTGACTGGTGGTCTGCAGTGTACTACTCAGTAATGGCAATATTTAAGGCAGGCTTTTATTGGCAGGTATTGTGTGCATACTGTGTACAGGGAGGAGTATAGGTGGGTGGGTGAGACATTGGGCTCCGGAGCCAGACAGATCTGGATGACTCCCGTCTCCTCTGTTTATTTGCTCAGGCACATTTGTCAGATTACTTCATCTTCTGACATCTGTATAATGGGGATAATAATAGTCTGTACCTACTAGGGTTCTTGTGAGTGTGCAGCACGGTGCCTGACATTCAGTAAATATTTAATAATGATACCATTATTATGTATTCTAAATATATGAAAATCATGTCTTGGAATTAGTTGAAATTTTTAAATCTTCCCTGGGAAGCCATCCTGATAGCAGATACTAGTTGCAATTGATCAGTAACAGGAAATATTTTAGTAACAACAATGGCAGTTTGCATGGATAGATTGCTTTAGAGCTTCAAAATCTGTCCCATCTCATTTCATGCTCCACAAACCTACATAATAATCTTTGGGACACTGTAAGTTTCCACAGCCTGTTTCATTCATTAATAAATTTGACTTTTCAGCTTCCTGATAAGGCAGATAGTATAGATATACTTATCCACTTTGGCAGAGAAGAAAAAGGCACAGAGAGGTTCAACAATTTACTCAAGGGAACACAGCAAGAGAGGGGCAGTGGTGCCTGAGCTCCATGGTTCTTCATTACTACTACATCTTCTCTCTCTTGTTGGTTTTGCCATAGTTTTGTCAACTCAAGAATTCAGGTCTTCTTTATCCTCTAGCAGCCAAGGCAGATAGAAATAGCAATGAGGAAGCAGGCTTTACGGTAAAATAAAATGATCCAGGTTATAAAACCTGGGATTTAACAGTGCCTAACTTGTAAGACTAGATTTTTACCATTGAATTTAAAAATAAAAGGAAGAAAGGGAAGGAAAAAGATTTTGATTTCATGCAGTAGCATATTAGTTTCACGTCTTAAACTAAATCTATTAACTGAGCAATGTGGTCTCCATCTCTCTCATGGCGGTTCTCATGTACCCCATTTTTATGTATATGTACATGTCTATCTCATTGAAAGGGGGACTATTCAGAAAACCTCCCCTCACCCTGTTTCAAACATATCTCTTGACACTCAGCCTGGAAACATTAATTCAATCCTTATTCATTATTTTGTTTACATGGGTGTTCTCTCTTTTTGATTTTGTCAGTCTAGCTAGGGTCTTGTCAATCTTGTTGATCTCAAAGAACCAACTCTTGGTGTTATTTATTCTTTCTATTGTTTTTTTGTTCTCTATGTCATTTATTTCTGCTTTAATCCTTGTTATTTCTTTTCTTCTACTTAGTTTAGGATTAGTTTGCTGTTTATTTTCTAGCTTCTTAAGTTGCTCCATTAGTTCTGTGATTTTAGCTCTTTCTTCCTTTTTGATGTATGCATTTAGTGCTATAAATTTCCCACTCAGTACCGCTTTTGCTTCATCCCATAGGTTTTGATATGTTGTGTTCTCATTTTCATTCATTTTTATATATTTAGCAATTTCTCTTGCTATTTCTTCTTTAACTCACTGATTGTTTAGGAGTGTGTTGTTTAACCTCCAGGTATTTGTGAATTTTCTAAGTCTCTGATGGTTATTGACTTCTAATTGTATTCCATTGTGGTCAGAGAATGTGCTTTGAATAATTTCAGTCTTTTTAAATTTATTGAGCCTTGTTTTATGTCCCAGCATATGGTCTATTCTGGAGAAAGTTCTGTGAGCACTAGAGAAGAACGTGTATCCTGGTGATTTGGGATGTAATGTTCTATATATGTCTGTTAAATCCAATTCATTTATCAGATTGTTTAGGTTTTCAGTTTCCTTATTGGTCTTCTGTCTGGTTGATCTATCTATAGGAGAGAGTGATGTGTTGAAGTCTCCCACAATTACTGTGGAAACATCAATTGCTTCCTTTAGTTTTGCCAGTGTTTGTCTCATGTATTTTGTGGCACCATGATTGGGTGCATAAACATTTATGATTATTATTTCTTCTTGCTGAATTGCCCCTTTTATTAGTATGTAGTGGCCTTCTTTGTCTCTCATAACATCCTTGCATTTAAAGTCTATTTTATCTGAGATTAATATTACTACTCCTGCTTTCTTTTGGCTGTAGCTTGCATGAAATATTTTTTCCATCCTTTCACTTTCAATTTTTTTGTGTCCCTGTGTCTAAGATGAGTCTCTTGCATGCAACATATTGATGGTTCATATTTTTTGATCCTTCTGCCAATCTATTTCTTTTAATTGGGGAGTTTAATCCATTTACATGCAACATCATTACTGTGAAGGCATTTCTTGAATCAGCCATCCTATCCTTTGGTTTATGTTTGTCATATATATTTTTCCCCTCTCTCTCTTATTGTCCTTTAATGAACCAATATTGAATCTCTTTAGTGCTGAACCTTTCTCCGTATCTCTCTCTCCTTTCTTTGTTTCTATGTCGGTAGGGCTCTCTTTAGTATCTGAAGTAGGGCAGGTCTTTTATTAGCAAAATCCCTCAGCATTTGTTTGTCTGTGAAAAATTTAAGCTCTCCCTCAAATTTGAAGGAATGCTTGCTGTATAAAGAATTCTTGGTTGGCAATTTTTCTCTCTCAGAATTTTAAATATGCCATGCCACTGCCTTCTTGCCTCCATGGTGGTTGCTGAGTAGTCACTACTTAGTCTTATGTTGTTTCCTTTGTATGTGGTGAATTGCTTTTCTCTTATTTCTTTTAGAACTTGCTCCTTCTCTTCAGTATTTGACAGTCTGATCAGAATATGTCTTGGAGTTGGTTTATTTGGATTTATTCTATTTGAAGTTTGCTGGGCATTTATGCTTTGTGTATTTATGGTGTGTAGAAGGTTTGGGAAATTTTCCCCAACAATTTCTTTGAATACTCTTTCTAGAACTTTACCCTTCTCTTCCCCTTCTGGGACACCAATGAGTCTTATATTTGAATGTTTTATTTTGTCTATCATATCCCTGAGGTCCATTTTGATTTTTTCGGTTTTTTCCCCATTCTTTCTTTTGTTCTTTCATTTTCCATTTTGTCATCCTTCAGGTCACTGATTCATTGTTCAGCTTCCTCTAGTTTTGTGCTATGAGTATCCAGAATCTTTTTACTTTGGTCAACAGTTTCTTTTATTTTCATAAGATCGTCTATTTTTTTATTTACTCTTGCAATTTCTTCTTTATGCTCGTCTAGGGTCTTCTTCATGTCCTTTATATCCTGTGCCATGCTGTCATTGTTTGTCTTTATTTCTTTAATTAATTGCTCCAAGTACTGCATCTCCTCTGATCTTTTGATTTGGGTGTTTGGGTTTGGGTTATCCATATAGTCTGGTTTTTTCATATGCTTTAAAATTTTCTGTTGTTTTTGGCCTCTTGGTATTTGCTTAACTTGATAGGGTTCTTTTAGGATATGTAGGCTAATTCAAAGACTAATCTGTAATTTGTCAGATCTACAGCTTGTTGGAGTATGCTTTCTCTAACTAACCAGCAGGTGGCTTCCACGAGCCACCTAGTCCCCTCAAGCCACTTCTCCCCAACTTTGTGTTTGTGGTATGTGGGGGTCCAGCTGGTGCACCAAGTTTGTGTGTGTAGTTCGCGCTGCCCACCCTGAATGTGGGGCATGTGTCTGAGTAGATAGGGAGGGATGGTAGCTTTAATAATCAAATCTCCCAGGTGTTCCTGGAGATTTGAAGCTGTTACAAGAGTCTAATCCTTCAGTTCAGTCTCGCCACAGTTTTTCTCTGCCACTGACCCACAAGACCTTGGTATTGGCATATGGTCCCTGGGATTTCTGAGTGGGTACCTCTTCCAAGCCATGCCCTCCTAGGGCCTCTGCTGAGGAAAGGCTGTGCTACGTCACAAGTGCGCGCCATCCCGCAAGGTAAGTTCTGGGCCACCGGGCCGTGTAGGGGCATTCACAGCCTGCTGAAACGATGGCTGTATGGGGCATGTTAATTTCCCCCTTTTCACACAGCTCCGCCTTCCCAGCTCCAGAACAATTAGCTGTGGGTACACGAAAGGCTATTGTCCATGCCTGATATTGTGGCGTGTGTGTGTGATGCTGGAAACACTTCCCGTCACACTGGGTTTTTTGGCACGGCTCTGGGCTATGGTACCGGCGCTGGGCGGGAGCATTCCCAGCCCGCCGGGAAGATGGCTGTAAGGGTCATGGTTATTTTCCCCTTTTGGCTCACCTCTGCCTTCCTTGCTCTGAGACAATCAGCAGCAGGTACATGAAAGGCTATCGTCCATGCCAGATATTGAAGCATACCCACAGCCCATTCCTGCCGCACTTCACTGAGCAGTTCTCGCTGCTGTATCTGCAGCCGCTTTTGATTTTTTTTAAAAAAAGAACTAGTCCGACTCCAAACACCAACCCACAGTTTCCCCACACTGCAGCGTGGCTGTTGGATATTCAGCAGGCTTACTCACTTGTTTCAGAATGCTGACTCCCAGTTTCACCAAGTGCCTAGTCCCTGTGGATTTAGCAGACCTTGTCCAGCTGGTGCATCGCTGGAACTGGTGTTCTGGGTCATTTTCTGGCTTTTTTCTAGTATTTTTCACAGAGGTGTTTTTGGCCCTGTCTCTCCTAACCACCATCTTCCAGAAGTCCCCCATGAAAAGCTTTTTGACTCTTAAGTCTTTGATAAAGGCATATATAATTCTTCTAATTCAACTCTTGTTTGTTAACAGGTAGGACACTGAGGGACCCTTACTCCAAAATCGAATCCACTGCTTGGGGTAGAGCATTTGCTACTAGATTGTGGGACATCTTCTCATATCATAACCCTGCACCTGCAAATCCCTTGCCCTTCCTCTTCCAGAAATCCATGTCACTGTTAATTTCCCATTCTTGTCACTAAAACTGTCCAGAACTGTGAAGGACCTGACATTTTACCATACTTGCAAGCTAATAAATTAGACTATTGCTGTGTTTGAATGCAGACAGAAGATGCATGACTGCTGGTTCAGAGTCAGAGGACTTTATACACTCACACACAACAAGCAGCATGAGTATTAGCATGTTTGTGTCAGTTCCTCCTGCGATGCAGCAGGCCCAGATGTATTCTGTGCATGCAGTGGGTTACGGTCATTGCTAAAGAATTCAGAGCCAACGGCCCAGTGTGTTTTGAGCAAGCAGCAAACAAGTCAATCCTACTTTCTCCCCAGGAAGTGAGTAATTATATAATAGCCATGCTCTGGACACTTTGAACTAAGTGTTGTCTATGTGAGTAGTTGCAGTAACTACAAGATAGATTAGCCTTGCAGTCTGACACTCAGTGAAACCATGCAGGGACATTCGGGGACAGTGGTGGACTGCCTCTCCCAACAACCCACCCCTCGGCCCTACACAATTTTGGCAGAACTCAAATTTTCACGAGCGTGGAGATACTATCTTTAATCTACTCTTGAGGAAACAGAGACCAGAGAGTTTAGGTAATTTACCTAGAGATCACTCTACAGCCTACCAAATCATATCTTGCTCATCTCCAAGCCCTGTATAGTGCATTTCAACAATGTGTCTCAAAACCAAGCCATCCACTATCATTACTCTCATCTCTGTCATCATTCAGAGCCTCTTTAGATCTTCTCTAGATTAGGATTACCACAGCAGGCTCCTGATGGTGCCCTTGCCTCTACTTTCTCCCACTTCTAATCTGTCTTCCATAGTATCAAAGGTAGAGACATGGTCATGCCATTCTCTTTCTTTAAAAAACCTTAGTTGTATCTCCATTGCCTACACAATACCCCCAACTCTTAAGCATGGGATTCAAGACTTTCTATAATCTGGTTTTGCCTTGACTTTCTAGTTCTGTTTCCACCTAGCCCTTATCAGGTTATCTGTCCTCCATTGGAACCACCTACTTATTATTTGCTTTAAAGCCCAGCATCACCTGACTCTGGCTCTCTCAAAGCACTTTGATTATATGTCACATTTGGTTCTCAATATACAATGCTATCTGTCACAGTTGTAAGTATACATATCAGTCTCTCCTTTTACATGAAGAGAAAATTGAGGTCAGGGACTATGATGATTTATTGTAACTAGTACATAATAGGTGCATAGTGAAAGATTGTTACATTGACTGGGATTAAATTGAAATGAACTTGAACTTTGGGTGAATAAGCCATTAGATGTCATGCCCCATTCCAGGGAAATGGTTAGAGTGCTGCTTAAAGGGACACTGGACATAAATTCTTTAATATATTCTATACTATAAGACACCCACCATTCAGCCAGTTGTATATCAACTGCAATATAAGCAGAGTGGCATCTCAGATATTCAGGACTACTTCTCCAAGTTTTGCCAGCTCTGAAAAACACCTGGGTACAGTGATTCCATATTAATTCAAATAAGACTTGAGAGGGGATTTGAAGGGTAAGAGAGAGGTAGCTTGCCAAATGAAATGTCTTAGAAATACCATTTTAATGACTTACGTATAAATTAATCATAAACATGTGGATTAAATTTCCCCAGAAAAGGCATGTTTTGGCTCTCTCTGGACCACAAATGATTGAAAAATGATTGGAGATATTTCCTGAGCCCAAAGACTGAGAAGGAGCAGGTCTATGCTTCTTTAACTGCAAATATTAGTACAATAGATAAATTATCCAGGGGGTCTGGGGAAGTTAGAAATATGGACAGGAAATAAGAAAGTGAGATTTAGCTTGGAAATATGCTCCAGGTACATCTGGGGCAAAATAATCCGAAACAGAGAGATTTTGTTTGAGGGAGAACCCAGTCAAGTTATGGAGAACATAAGACATTCAGGGTTACTTCTAATTGGCATGGCCCACGTGATAGAAAGCTAGACATTCTTATTCCCACGGATGCAAGAGAACTAGCCCTGGGCTATGGAATAGGAAATGGTACTCTTTGTGCACAGAATGTAAACAAGGTATTTGCTTTTGGTTGTATCATGATTTACCTGGTGTAAAAAAAGTTTTGCCTAAAACTGGACTGATTTTTCCAGATAACTCAAGGAAATAAGCTACCTAAGTCAAGACTGTATTCTTGGAGCAAGGAGTTTAGAAGCAGAATGCAATCTGAGATCCAAAGCAAGAGAATGTTTAAGCTCAAGTTCAAACAGGATACTTTATCCAGGGAAAGATACAATCTTTGTTTGAAGCCACCAAGAATGCCATTCACAGTAGAGCTTCCTAGAAGTGTTTTATCCTTCATTATCATCTTTTGGAAACACCTTATTGAAGAGATGATATCCATCCAAAGAGGCCAAAAGTACAGTCATTACAGGCATGCTCTGACCTTGGAAATTGGGCCATGTCGAGCAGTGTTATACCAGGAAGTTGAAGTGAAGATGCTCTAATGCCAAGAAAGTGCAAAGAGGTTTTCAGAGGTGAAGAAAATAAATAATCTATTGCTTTCTGGGAGATAAGAATATTGATCTTACAAAATCTCTGGACGCCCAATGAAGTGTGAGAAAAATAGATTGTACGATAATCTTTTATGTTTATACAGTTTTCTGACATTTACATGGTGATCCATGTACATTGTCCCATAATCTTCCCAATAACTACCAGGCAAAATTATCTCAATTTTGCAGGTGGAAAAAACTGAGACACAGAAAGGCTAAATAATTTGCTAGTTAGTGGCAGAGTCAGGGACTCAATTCTGTTTCATCCGACTCCTAATTCAGTACTCTTCCTATACCTAAATAACCCTATAGGTATAGCTGTATAGAGTGCTATAGCATTATACGTAAATAACCCTATAGGTATAACTGTATAGATTGCTATAGCATGCCAGAAGTCTCATTACATAATTCAGATCCCCTGTTGTTGATTATATTATGCCAAGCACTGTTCTAATGAATTATATATTTTAACTCATTTAATGCTCGCTCCCCCCATTCTGCAGATATTGGAAACTGCCCAAGTGAGTTGCCCAAGTAGCTAGTAAGTGGAAGGGCTGGAATTCAAACCCCGGCTATCTGGTTCCAGAAACCACTCTCTTAACACCATACATTGCACTGAATTTAGAAGCTGCTTCATTATAAATATAATTTTCCCTCGAGTGAGAAAAACTGTATCAAAATGAATGCAGATTTCTGTCTTGGAGAAAAGCTGATCTGACATGCCTGTCAGCAGAGAGGTACATTGTAACTCCAACATAGACATGTAACACTATTCTCACCATTATTATGAAGGCTGAATCCTGAATGAAAAAAGGAATTTCAAAGTAAAAGGATAAGGATGTTAAAAGACTACACTGTTTTTCTGTTATATGACATATAGTAGCATAACTACTAATTCCCATTGGCAGGGTGGTTGCTTCTTTCTTCTTAATAAGGATGAAGAGAATAGAAAGTTCTTTTTTAATTAGAAGAAAGGAGAACAGTCTTTCGGGTTGGTGTTGGAACACACAGATACTTCTTTCCTTACTGTCTTATTTTTCTCTTCTTGCTTTGTAGAGAAATAGTGACCCATGGTCTTGGACCCAACAACTGATTGAAAAAGTTGAATTAACCTCATCTCTTTGTTTAAATCTACCAGTTTAATGGAGTCAAGGCAGGGAAAATTGTGAACATCTGGAGAGTTGAGTACAGCTGACAGAAGGCCTTTTTCTGACAGGCTGACTAAATTCTGGAGTAATTCCAAGAGGAGTTTGGGTCAAAAATGAGGCTACAAGAGGAATTAAAAGAACCATTCCAATAAAGGCTGGGGATAAAAGTAGGGTCTTATCATGCAGTGATGTGCAACAGTGTGGAATTAGTGTGAAGGGAATATAGATAACCTGCTTATGCTTCTGGGGAGAGCAACCAGGATGGTGAAGGGCCTATGAATCATATGAACATTCAACCCATCATTTGGGGTTGAAAGTCTGAAGGGATATAGACTAAAGAAGGGCAAATTCAGGTGATATGAAAGTTGTCTTCTGATATCTGAAAAGCTGTCATATGTAAGAGACTTTCGATTTCTCCCATAGGGCATAGATTTTCTTTACGGCATAGAACTGCACCAATGGGTGGAAACTAATAGATTTCAGCTCCTGCTAAACAGTGATGGAGCCAGGATTTGAAGCAATGGAAGCCTGACCCCACAGCCCTTTATCTTAACCACTATGCTATTTTAACAGGAGGGCTTGAACTTGTACTCTACAACTCAGCTGTTTAAAAAAAACAAACTTTATTTCACTAACCAATCACTTTTGAACCCCTATGCTACTTGGGAGTAACAAAGCAAAACAAAATTTAAAAATCAGTTTTCCAGTTGTATTAGGGTTCTTCAGAGAAACAGAACCAACAAGATATATAAATAGATGTGTGTGTGTGTGTGTGTGTGTGTGTGTGTGTGTGTGTGTGTGTGTGTACATATCTATCCTCTTGGAATTGAATTTTATTAAGAGGGGTGGAGAGGAACAGCTGCAGGAGACAGGGACATGGGATGGCCTTAGCAGGGAAAACTCTCCATCCTTACTTGTCTCCAAAGTGAAAAATATACCAGTTGTCTGTTCAGCATGTGTAAGGCTGTTACCTAGGCTACTGTTCTGATCATGTGGCCACAACCATCCTTGAGTCTCTTGATAATTAAATTCACACAAAAAAATTTCAAATAATGATATGGCTCAAAAGCCTGGAATGCAGTTGATTTTCAATGGATGAGAAGAGGCCCTGCCTTTGAAGAACTCAACAACCAACGAGTGAGACAATCATAAACAAATTATTCTAATAATCAAAATGAAAGTATATTAGAGCATTGTGAAATTTCAGGGAAGAAAGTGGCATTTTTGCAGAGAAGGTATTATTTGATCTATACCTTGAAGGATGATGATGATGATGATAAAGATAAAATAAATTACCATTCATTTAGACCTATTATGTGCTCGCCACTTTATATATGCATTGCCTCAAATCTTCAAAATACCCCACTGAGATACGGCTTACTTACGGAGCAGAGAAAAAGAGAAGCTCACAGAGGTTAAGTAACCTGTCCAAAGCCTAATTTATACATGGCAGAGCTCAGATTTAAGCCCAGAACAATCTGGTTCCAAAACCCACCCTCATTTTCCTGCACCATAGTTTCCCAAAGTTTGGGAGCATGCACCACTGATGATAGGGGAAGGGAATCTCAGTGTGTTGGGAATGAGAGTAGGAGAAACACAGCACAGACTTGCACAACATTGAATTTCACAGAGGGAGAATTATTCCCATTTCATTGTTCTGATAAAGCCTAAGGGGAAGTTTCAGTTTGATGGAGTATGTTTTACACCTCCTTAATCTTGCGAATGTCCCATTTTACAAAGAGCCTGAGGCTCAGAGCATTTGAAAACCATCTAGCTAGAATTTAATAAAGCGTTCTTCATAGTTTTTATTTTTATGGCTATTTTCCCATTAGAAAGTAACTATAAAATAAAGGAAAATGATACTTTAAAAATTTTACACATTTGATACAAAGTTTCTCATTTATGTACTTAGTTAAGTTAAAAAGTAAGTATTTAAATAAATATTAGGAAAATACTAGTGGAGCTGAGGACGAATAGACATGGCCCACTTGGCTGGCATTTGGGACACTAAAGCACCACCCCTCCTGAATAAGATTTCAACAGATAAACAATGATGTTGGGAAGTAACTATTGCTGGCAAGAGGGGTAAAGAACACTCCAAGGAGAGGAAATGCCCCATACAATGTTATTATTACACATGAATCTTTTGCCTTATAATTTCATAATAGAGATGTGACTAATATTAAATAGCATCCTGATCTTTTTTATTGTCTGCTGTGAATTCTCCTTCTTTTTATAGTACAAGGGTGCCATAAGCCTTTATTAAATGCTGGGAAGACTTCATTCTATGTCAGTACAGAAGAAACAAAGGCCTTTTAAGCAAATAATACCTATCACAGATTTCTGAGAGGAGGTGGTGGCAGAAGAATGAGGCTGTCTTTAGTTTGAAAAATACGCCCCCATAGAAAAGATGCACCTAATTTCCCTGAAGAAAGGACTTCTGTCAAACCTCTATCTCCAGTTATTTCAAGTAAAATAGTGGTAAGAGAAATATGTGTTTTCATATGCAAACCAAGTAACATTATGCTCATTTTCAATAGATGAGTGACATAATTTCTGAGAAAGAGGGAAAAAAGAGTTCAGTGACAGTTAAACCTTCTGATGAAAGAAAAGAGAAGACTGAGACTGTTCTACTCTCTGGAACGAACTCTCCTCTGCCACTGCTTTGCTTCTCTCTTTCATTTGTGATTTGTAAAGAAGAAAAGAGGGATCTTTCAGAGAAGAGGGGTAGAAAAGGGAATTGAGGCCTTCCTATGAGTTAATTAGGTGAGGTGAATAGATAAGTGTGGCAAAAACCATGAATAACAGTATCCTAAAGTGTTTCATCACTGAGCCAGCCTTAAGGGTGACCAAAAAGGAGAAGTAAAGCTTGAGGCAGAGGCATGTCTTTATTCCAAAGTGGTGGCAGCTTTCCCCCTCCTCATTTAATCACTAATAATTTCTTATTTGCCAAAAATATACCTTTGTAATATAAGATACTCAGCATTAAATAAATGTCAGATGACCACTCTTTTTAAACGAGTGCAACTGAGAGCAGCTTTTAAAGATGCAACTTAGAGCAGCTTTTAAAACAAAGAAGTACTTATGGTGCAGTTTGGTACCTGTCTGCATGATGATAACTTTTTATGTAGTAACTAACCCAAGATTCAGGGCAAGCCATGTGATTTAAGCCATTCTAGCCATAGCTTTGGCACACTACCGCCACCTGGTAGCAAAAGATCAAACTGCAGAGGGTTTTTTTTTTTTTTTAGGAATTAAATAATTAAATTGCTGGATACCTCCAAGAGAACTTGTATTCTAATCGAAAATTTAAATTGTTTCCTGTGTTTGATTTTCTCATTTTACTATCACAATATTTTTGGGACTTTTTTTAATACTCTTCGTAATACAAAAGCCTTCTTTCTACTCCTCATCCCTGGGCAGGTCTGGCCTTCCAGGTAGGGAAGCCAAACTAATGTCTTTTTGTGTTCTTGGGGTTGCTAGCTTCCTGCCATTCACAGATATCCTGTTGAATGCTACCTTCCCAGAATTTCTCCAAAACAGCCTGTTGAAAAGGCCAAACTTAGTTTGTTCTTACTAGTAAGGAAAACACTACCTCAATAGAATTCTAGTGGCATCTTAGAGTGGGGAAGACAAAGTAAAGATATTTGTGAGATATTTGAAATCTGAAAGACGATTTTGGTTCTTACCACCTTATTTCTGCCATTACACCATTGAAGATTCATTCCTGTGAAGACTTTTTGGTTCTGAGTAGGACAATGAAAAGTGCACAAGTTTTGGAGTTGCAGTGCTCAGCAAAGGTCTGTTTCTTTCATACCTTCACTCTCTTGTTCTTCTATCTATTTTTAAAGGCTCCTGTTAAGATATGGAGAAATTAGAACCCACATGCATTGCTGGTTTAATTTAAAACAGTGCAGTCACTTTGGAAAACAGTTTAGTGGCTTCTTGAAAAGTTGATGACCTAGCAATTCCACTCCTAGGTATATACCTATGAGAATTGAAGACAAATGTTCACTCAAAAACTTGTGCACAAATGTTCACAGCAGCATTATTCATAATAGCTAAAAAGTAGAAATAACCCAATTGTCCATCAACTGACGAATAGATAACTTAAATGTGGTATATCCATGCAATAGAATTTTATTCAACAATAAAAATAAATGAAGTATTGATTCAAACTACAATATGGATGAACCTTGAAAACATTATGCTAAGTGAAGGAAGACAGTCACAAAGACCACATATTATATGACTCCCTGTTCTGGTTTGCCAATGCTGCCATTACGCAAAATACCAGAAATGGATTGGCTTTTATAAAGGGGTTTATTTGGTTACAAAGTCACAGTCTTAAGGCCATGAAGTATCCAAGGTAAGGCATCAACAATAGAGTTACCTTCATTGAATGAAGGATGGCCATTGGCGACCAGAAAACCTCTGTTAGCTCAGAAGGCAAGTGGCTAGCATCTGCTTGCCCCCAGGTTGCATTTCAAAATGGCATTCTCCAAAATGTTGCTCTTGGGGTGTTTTGTCCTCTCTTAGCTGCAGCTCCTCTTCAAAATGTCACTGTCAGTTACTCTCAGGTCCCTTCTGTTTGTGAGCTCTTTTTATAGGACTCTATTGAACTAATGAAGATCCACCCTGAATGGGCAGGGCCACATTTCCATGGAAACATTGACTCAAGAAGTCACATCCTAATCAAAGGTGTCACTCACGGTTGGGTGGGTCACATCTCCATGGAAACAGCCTAATTCAAAGATTCCAACCTAATCAACACTAATACATCTGCCCCCACAAGATTGCATTAAAGAATATGGCCTTTTCTGGAGGACATAATATATACAAACCAGCACATTCCCTTTATATGAGATGTCCCGAATGGGCAGATCAATAGAGACAGAAAGTAGATTAGTGGTTGCCTGGGGGTGGGGGTGGGGATAGAGTGCTAACTGCTGTGCAGTACCTTTTTAAGGTGATGAAAATATTCTAAAATTGATTGTGTTGATAGTTGCATCACTCCATGAACATACTAAAAACCATAGAATTGTACACTTTAAATGGGTGAATTGTTTCTCAAAGAAGTTGTTTTTTGAAAAGTATCCTATAAAATGTAAATAATCTTTAGTGAGGGACATGCTACAGAAGAATACATTAACTACTAACTACTGAGAGCAAAATTTCAAAAATTGATGAGGGCCAAAGTGGGAAATAGGAGGGGGGCAGGGCCTGAAAGAAGCAGCCAGGTGGAGGTGATGGGCTGGCAGCACAGACTTCACCTGGCTCACAACAGTTCCTGGCTTTGCCCTATCAGTAAGCCAAGTCAAGTAGGGTGTGCATGTTGCATCCAGAGAGGGGTCATTTTCTACAATCCCCTTTATCCGTATGCCAAAGTTACTTGCAGCAATAGTTAGTAATAATATTACTTTCTTGATTATTTTTTTAGTATTAAAACAATTGATAGTTTTAAAAGAGTGAATACATTTCTATTATAAAAGATATTCTTTCTATTTAAAGATAGTGTTTAAATTCAGTAAAATATTTTAGAATGAACTAAATCTTGCTTTTGTTAAAAAGAAATAGTTCACCTCATAGCTTTTAATCTTTCACTGTTTAAAATTTTAAACACAAAATCTCCTAGTGGTCATATAAAATGACAGAACTGAAATAACTCAAGAATGTTTCTCCGTCTTTAAGATCATGGTCCATTCCTTGTTCATTTAGAACTTCCTGTTTAAATGAAGGAATAGGTATTACCATGAGGATTGGAGATGTGACATCCTGGCTAGAAAAGAGATCATACAATTCCAAACTGTTACAAACTTACTCTCTAAAGAACCATGTGCAGCCGAATCTATGTTTGTAGGGCACCCCTTGAATAACTGTGTTCTGGTTTGCTAATGCTGCTGTTATGCAGAACACCAGAAATGGATTGGCTTTGATAAATGGGGTTTATTTGTTTACAAAGTTACCATCTGAAGGCCCTGAAATTGTCCAAATGAAGGCATCAACGTAAGTATACCTTCACCAAAGGAAAGCCAATGGCATCCAGAAAACCTCTGTTAGCTGGGAAGGCACGTGGCTGGCATCTGCTAATCCCAGATTGTGTTCCAGCTCTACTCTTAGCTCCTGTGTGTTCTTCAAAGTGTCTCTCTTGGCTGCAGCACCTCCTTCTGTCTGCAAACTCTTTTATAGGACTGGAGTGATTTAAGACCCGCCCTGAATGGGTGGGGTAACACCTCCATGGAAATTATCCAATCAAAGGATTGAGTCACATCTACATGGAAACACTCAATCAAAGGATTCCAACCTAATCAACACTAATACATCAGCCCCCTCAAGATTGCATTAAAGAACATGGCATTTTGGGGAACGTAATACAGCCAAACTGGCACAAATTATAAATTCTCAAAATTAACTTCCATGTAGAGTAGAATACTGTGCTTATTAAAGAATAAATTACTAGAAGATGCTCATTTGCAACTTACATATATATATTATTAAAACTCAACAGTAACCATGGCAGTTGTTTATAAGTTAGAGCAACAAAAGACTTTTTCAGAAAGGAGTATTTTGTAACTGACAATGTTTAGAATTGTTGGCACATGGTAATAATAAAAGGCAGTCTGACTTTTAGTCCGTTTTATTATTGTTTTTAAAGTCTCTACAAACAGTGCACCCACCCACACCCCAATGCTTATACACCAGGGAAACTGCTCCTATCACTCTACACTTGGGACACCAATGATGTAGGTTGTATTATGTCTGCACAGATTTTGACTGTATCCATAGAAAATGATTGCTTATATATTCTAATAACTATAGGTGCTATGATTAGAATATGTTAGCCTAACAGTAAAAAATTATATCATTTAAATCTAAATTTGCTATTAGTCTGTTATATGATCCTAGCTCTGGAATTAAAAATATTAATTTTTGTCAAATCTCTGAGTTCATGGAAGCTCTAAAATCCATATTACATTATGGTACATTAAATATAGATTTATCAATGTAACTTGAAATTCATAATGGCATTGTCTGGATTTATCTCTTTTTCAACAAAAAGATGGTATGAAATATAAGAAAAACATATATATAAGGAAAATAAGATGAATTCACCTTGTAAACAGAATCATTTAAGAATTCTAGAGAATTCTTATATAATTTATTCATATATTAGAGAACTAAAGTTTGTTTGGAGAATGAAAATATTCCATCAATCTATCCATCCATTCATCCTCCTTCCTTCTTTGCTTTTCATCTTTCCTTCCTTTCTTTCTCCCTCCCTTCCTTCCTTCCTTCTTTCCTCATTTCCTTTCATTTTTTCACTCTTCATTCATTCAGTTCATTTTATATTCCAGGAACTGTGCTTAGTGTAGTGGATTATAAAGATGAATAAATTATCATCTCTGCCCTCAAAAAGTCTCCCAGTCTGGTGGCAAAGACAAGCACACAAACAGCTTATTATAATTCACTGTGGTTAGCACTGTAATGTAGGAATATACAGAGAGCTGTGGGAGCACTGAGGAGGGGTAACTGACCCTGTATGGGCAGAGAGAAATTCTGTACAGGAGGTGACATCCAAACTAAGTTTTAAGGGCTGAGAAGGAGTTTTCCAGGTGATGATATACATGTGTGCAGAGTGGAAGAGGGGGTTGGGGGAGAACCAGGGAACAGAGGGAAGGCATTCTATAGTCAGATTCCAAGATTTGTTTTACATTTTTCTTTTACTGTTCCTCAATTTTAAATTGAAGTAATTGAAAAATTGTCATCATTCTCAATATTTTACTGAGCACCTCTTATGTGCACCACTCAATGGGAAATTCCTGAATTATTGACAGATTAAAAGTCATTAATTGATTTTGTAGAACAGGTTGTCAAGTTCACTAAAATAAGATTTTTGCAAATTTGAATTCTTACCCTAAAATCTTTCCTTTCTACTCAGCTCTGTACACAAGAGTGAGTTTTGGGCAAGTAGTACATTATAAGTTTTCCCCATCTC
This sequence comes from Choloepus didactylus, assembly GCF_015220235.1. Taxonomy (NCBI): domain Eukaryota; kingdom Metazoa; phylum Chordata; class Mammalia; order Pilosa; family Megalonychidae; genus Choloepus; species Choloepus didactylus. Next base: position 35,069,685 of record NC_051321.1, read on the forward strand.
TCTCTTGCAGGTTCAAAGGGTTTTATTAATTCTAATAGTCTACAATTTGGTATGCAAAACCTGCTTACCCTGGCTGATTCCCTTGAGAGTAGAGTTAAGAAACCAGTAGGCCCCTGGCACTTTCCTTCCTCAGAAAGCTGTTTGTGGGGTGATGGGCCTGTGCAGGCTCATTGGCACCATCAGGCCCATCCAAGGGCTACTTTCCCCAGGGCCTGAAGTTCCCAGCCACAGCTAACTTAGACAGTTGAGAAAAAGAGGGCTGCTTCTTCCCAGAAATAGAGCTGCTCTCACATGCACTTAGAGCAATGAGAATTCACTCGACCCAAAACCCTGGTGTACGCTTGCCACAATAGTATCTTCCATCCCACATGTTCTTGTTTCAATGTAACCTTGACACTCCTGCCATAGAATGGAGGGTTCTGTGTTACCTCCCCTTGAATCTGGGTATACCATTGTAACTGCCTGGACTAATAGAGTGCAGTAGAAGATACATTATGTGACTTCCAAGACTAGATCATAAAAATGCTAGGCCCTTCTGCCTGGTTCTCTTGAAACACTTACTCTTGTATCCCAGACTCCGTGCTGTGAGAAATCCCAAATTAGACTACACAGGGAGACCATATGGAGAGGCCACATGTCAATGTTCCAACCTGTAGCTCAGCTGAGGTTCCAGCCAATATCAGCCACCAGAAACATGAACGAAAATGCCTCCAGATCATGCTAGGCCTAAGCCTTTGAGTCCCTACAGTTATTTTAATTTCTAAAGTGACCTGATACTATTAATCTATAAATCCATGTATTAGAGATTGATTGTAGGAATTGCCTCATGCTACTGTTGAGATGGACAAAATGAATTCTGTATAGCAAGCAGCAAGCTGAGAACCACAATGAAAGTTTACAATGAATTCCCCAGAAGAAGCTGACTGGCTTAAGTAGAGGTGGGAAAATCTTCCTTCTGACTGCTGAAATCATTATTTTTTCCTTTAAGGCCTTCAACTGATTGGATGAAACTTCTCTCATTGTGGATGGCAGTCTCCTTTGTTGATTGTAGACATAATCAGCCATAGCTGCAATCAACTTACTGATGATTTAAATCCATGAAAAATCCTCAGAATAACAATCAGGCCAGTGCTTGCTTGACCAGACAACTAGACACCATAACCTAGCCAAGTTGACACATGAACTTAACCATCACAGTCCATCCCTTGTCAACTTGGCATACATGTATCTTTAATCCCTACTTAATTTCTAAATAAAAACAATAACACTCATACTTTTGCCTAACATAATTCAACTGTCCTGCATACAACTGGAAACCAGTCTTTACACAAATGCTGGGACACAGGCCCCAGTGTCTCCAAGCATTGAGGTGGCAGCACTCTCCCTGAAGAACAGGCAAAAGGCCTCCCCGTCCAAATGCAGGGATGAACCTGCCCTTTCCACACAGTGAGTGGGCCTGCTCTTTTGGCCTGAGGACATCTCTTCGGTCCAGACTTCAGCATCCATGGTTCTGCCCTTGAAGTCATTCTTCCTTCAATTCATCCCTTGTCTGTCCCTTTCAGTCTGGGCTGGCAGTGGTTTGACTCATGTAGATTTCTCAAAAACCCTTGTTAGCTTTGTGTGCAGTTCACAGGGTTCCAAACCATCAGACAATAGAACTTTCCACAGATCCTTCCAGCATAACTGCATTTCCAATCCTGACTTCCACTGAAATGGCTGGCTGGATTCTAATCTCCAGGGACTAAACCATCAGACAATAGAACTTTCCACAAATCCTTCCAGCATAACTGCATTTCCAATCCTGACTTCCACTGAAATGGCTGGCTGGATTCTAATCTCCAGGGACTCACTTTCCAGAAGCTTAGGGAGTTCCCTGATATAGCCACTTCTGGCCCTAGTCTCAGAGCATACTATCCGGATAGGCTCAGACTTTTCCAAATTATTAATTGGTAGTTTCTTTCTGTTTAACAGTTCAATTCTCAGTTTATTTCTTCCCTCTCTCATTTTAGTATAAGCTGCAAGGAGAAACCAGGCTGGACCTTGCACACTTAGCTTAGAAATCTCCTCAGCTAAATATCCAAGTCCATTGTTTTCAAGTTCTGCCTTCCATCCTACATCAGAACTCAATTTCACCAAGTTTTCTGCCACTTTAAAACAAGGATTGCTTTTCCTCCAGTTTCCAGTAACACATTCATTATTTCCTCCAAAGGCCTCATTGGAAGTAGCTTAGGATCCATATCTATCAACATTTCTTCAAAGCAAGCTAGACTTTTTCTATCAAGCACCTCACATTTCTCCCAGTCTCTACCCACTCCCAATTCCAAAGCTGTTTCCACATTTTTGACATTTGCAATAGCAGTACCTCACTCCTGGTACCAAAAACTGTGTTTTGTTTCCTAGCTGTCAAAATGAATACCATAATGGGTTAGCATAAACAATGAGAATTTACTGACTCATGGCTGTGAGGCTAGGAGAAGTCCAAATCCAGGCCTCATCAAGGCTATGCTTTTTCCCAAAGGCTGTAGTATTCTGGGGCTGGCTGCTGGTGATCCTTAATCCTTGGCTCCTCTGTCACATGACAGTGCACATGGCAGCCACTCCTGGCTTCTCCTTTCTCCTCCAGGTTCTGTTGACTTTCAGCTTCTGGCTGTTTCCTTTGGCTTTCTCTTTATCTGTGGCCTAACCTATAAGGCATTCAATAATAGGATTAAGATCCATCTTGAGTCAATGGGGCCACACCCTAACTGAAATAATCTCTTCAAAAGGTCCTACTTATAATGGGTTCACACCCAGAGGAATGGATTCAGTTTAAAAACATGTTTTTCTGGGGTACATACCTCCAAGCCACCACAATCCATAAGACTTATATGCTAAAATAGCCTGGAGTATGGATCTACCATAACAAATATTATACTTACAGGTTTGTGTTGGGTGAATTCGAGTAGAACACACCAAAATGAGAAATATCACTGTTCTGGTTTGCTAATGCTGCCAGAATGCAAAATACCGGAAACAGATTGGATTTTATAAAAGGGGTTTTATTTGGTTACACAGTTACAGTCTTAAGGCCATAAGGTAACGCATCAACAATCAGGTACCTTCACTGAAGTATGGCCAATGGCTTATGGAAAACCTCTGTTAGCTGGGAAGACACATAGCTGGCATCTGCTCCAAGATCTGGTTTCAAAATGGCTTTCTCCCAGGACATTCCTCTCTAGGCCTCAGCTCCTCTTCAAAATATCACTCTCATTTGCTCTTGGGGCATTTGTCCTCTCTTAGCTTTTCCAGAGCCAAAGTCTGCTTTCAAAGGCCATCTCCAAAATGTCTCTGTAAACTGCAGCTCCTCTCTCAGCTCCTGTGCATTCTTCAGAGTGTCCCTCTTGGCTGTAACAAGCTCACTCCTTCTGTCTGAGCTTATATAGTGCTCCAGTAAACAAGTCAAGGCCCATGCTGAATGGGAACAGCCACACCTCCATGGAAATTATCCCATCAGTTATCACCTACAGTTGGGTGGGTCACATCTCCAAGGAAACACTCAAAGAATTACAATCTAATCAACACTAATACGTCTGCCCCCACAAGATTGCATCAAAGAACATGGTATTCTGGGGGACATAATACATCCAAACTGTCATAGTCACCTAATGATCTTTTTAAGGAAAATTCTTTCCTTCATGCCTTCCCTGTTCACATCTGAGGGAGGGAAATCTAATCTAGTTATTCTGCCCCCTACTGAGTTTATAATGCTTTCATCCTGGCTGGGAGTCTGAAGACTACAAATGGAATGTGAATGATTTAAGGTGACCCATCTGTCAGACTATCAGCCCCAGATATGAACTAGACACTCCTCCCTACCTCCTACTTCCTGACTCTACTCAGCAGGACATGTGCTGCTGTTATTCACCTGGTTTCAACATAATCACAGTCTCCTGTCATTTTATTTTCCCTGTTGATCAGCCTAAGAGAATGGCCAAAAGGAAAGAAGTTTCAGAAGCTCAGAAGAGAGAGAAAAATGGGCATTTTTGAGGTTCAGGGAATAATAACAACCAACCCCCTAACTGTGTACTTTTTTCACCCTCAGATGCTTTGCACTGCTCGTAACAATGCCGAGAAACTTAATCTTTCATACATTGCTGATGGGAAGGTGAGATAGTACAGCTACTCTGGAAAATAGTTTGGCTGGAAAATAGTTTGGCTAGTTTCTTTAAAAACTGGACACACCTTACCCTTTGACCAAGCAATCATACTCCAAGGCATTTATCCCAAAGAAAAGAAAACTTAGGTCCACGTAAAAAATGTACACTATTGTTCATAGCAATTTTATTAGAAATAGCAAAAAAAAAGTAAATAAGTAAAATGCCCCTCAATAGGTGAATGGTTAAACAAACTGTGGTGACACATACCATGGAAGAGTACTCAGGAGTAAAAAGGAATGAACTGTTGGCACATGCAGCAGTTTGGATGGATCTCAAGGGCAGTATGCTGAGTGAAAAAGAAAAGCCAATCTTGAGTATAAAAAAGCCAATCTCAAAAGGGCAAACAGTGTAAGTTTCCATTTATATAACATTCTCAAAAAGACTAAATTGTAGAGCTGGAGAACAGATTAGTGGTTGCTAGAGATTATGGATAGTGGGGGGTTGGGGCATGGATATGACTATAAGGAGATAGCATGAGGGAGATCCTTGTGGTGGAATAGTTCTGTATCTTGATTGTGGCTATAGTTACATGCACCTGCACATCAGATAACAAGACATAGCACTATAAACACAAATTTTGCCAATGTCCAATTCCTGGTTTTGATATTGTAGTATAGTTACTTAAGATGCCACCATTGGGGGGAAACTGAGTTAAAGGTACAGGGGACCTCTCTATACCATCTTTGCAATTTCCTGTGAATCGCTAATCATTTAAAAATGTTAAAAATTTAAAAATACTTTATACTTTTTATCTTACTTTCTTTGAGACATGTAAACATTTGATATGTATCCTCATTTTACAAATGAAGAAACTGAGTTTTAGAAAGGTTTTGACTTGCCTAAAGCCACATGGCTAAGGTTCTGGAATTGGTAACTAAACAGGGTTTTCTGATTCCAATTCTTAGCTCTAAGAATTAGAATCTTAAGGCTTCTGTTCTAGTTTCACTAGTACTTCATTAGGTTTGTTTCACATGGTTTATTCAGTTGACTTTTTTTTAAATGTTTATTGTGGTAACGTAAAAATTACATAAAATTTTCTATTTTAATTACTCTAAGTGTACAATGCAGTGGTATTAATTACACTAAAAATGTTGTGCTAATATTACCACTATCCATTACAAAACTTTTTCATCATCCAAATAGAAACTGTACCCATTAAGCAATAATTCCCCATTTATCCCTGCCCTTGGCTACTGATAACCTTTAATCTGTTTCTGTCAATTTGCTTAATCTAGATATTTCCTATCAGTGGAATCATACAATATTTGTCCTTTTATGTATGGCTTATTTCACTCAGCATCATGTTTTCAAGGTTCATCCATGTTGTAGCATATATCAGAACTTCATCCCTTTTTACAACTGAATACTGTTTTATTGTATGTGTATACCACATTTTGTTTATCCATTCATCCATTGATGGAAACTCCTTATTTATATCAGTGGAGATGTTGCAGAATCAAAATAACATGAAGTATCTATTTGAGTACTAGGGTTGAATTCAAGACATTATTTTTAAAAACTATATGATACATATATTTGGAGCTGTAGGCTTAAAAATTGAAAGCCTCCAATATTTGGGATCTCATTCTGCAGAATGGAAGGTCAAAGTATGTTTGCCTCTCATTATGCAGTATTTATACAACTGAAAAAAAAATGTAAAAGTTGCTAATCCAAAATATATATAACTCTTTTTGCTTTTCCTAATGTGAAATTTAACATTTATTCAAAAAGTACAAAAAACACATGTACAGTTTAGAGAATAAAATGATCACCCATGTAAGCACTTCCCAGGTTAACTAATAGAACATGGAGAGCTCCCCAAAAAGCTCCCCGCCATGTCTTTCTGCCCAATCACTGCTCCACCCTCCCATACCTTGAAGTAACCAAAAAATCTCGATTTTGTTTAATCATTTTACTAGATTTTTAAAAATCACTTGCCACCTACATTATGTTTTCATAAACAATGTAGTTCAATTTTACTCAGTTTATAATGTTTTTTGTTTTGTTTTGTTTTGTTTTGTTTTTAATTTTTATTGGGATTTTTCAGATACCATACAATTATCCAAAGATCCAAAGTGTACAATCAGTTGCCCTTGGTACCCTCATACAGCTGTGCATCCATCACCACACTTAATTTTTGTTCAATTTTTAGAAACTTTTCATTACTCCAGACAAGAAATAAAGTGAAGGATGGAAAAAAAAAAAAGAAAGAAAAAGAAAAGGAAACTCAAATCCTCCCATATCCCTAACCAACCCCCCTCGATTGTTGACTTGTAGTGTTGGTATACTACAGTTGTTACTGTTTATGAAAGAATGTTGAAATACTACAAACTGTAGTATATAGTTTGCAATAGGTATATATTTCTTCCCTATATGCCCCTCTATTATTAACTTCTAGTTGTATTGTCATACATTTGTTCTGGTTCATGGAAGAGTTTTCTAATATTTGTACAGTTAATCATGGACATTGCCCACCACAGGATTCAGTTTTATACATTCCCATCTTTTGACCTCCAACTTTACTTCTGGTGACATATATGACTCTAAGCTTCCTGTTTCCACCTCATTCACGCACCATTTGGCACTGTTAGTTATTCTCACATCTTGCTACCAACACCTCTGTTCATTTCCAAACATTTAGGTTCATCCTAGTTGAACATTCTGCTCATACTAAGCAACCACTCCCCATTCTTAAGCCTCGTCCTATATCTTGATACCTTATATTTCATCACATGTATGTTTTATTTTTTTTTATTGAGATATATTCACATACCACGCAGTCATGCAAAACAAATAGTACTTTCGATTGTTTACAGTACCATTACATAGTTGTACATTCATCACCTAAATCAATCCCTGACACCTTCATTAGCACACACACAAAAATAACAAGAATAATAATTAGAGTGAAAAAGAGCAATTGAAGTAAAAAAGAACACTGGGTACCTTTGTCTGTTTGTTTCCTTCCCCTATTTTTCTACTCATCCATCCATAAACTAGACAAAGTGGAGTGTGGTCCTTATGGCTTTCCCAATCCCATTGACACCCCTCATAAGCTACATTTTTATACAACTGTCTTCGAGATTCATGGGTTCTGGGTTGTAGTTTGATAGTTTCAGGTATCCACCACCAGCTACCCCAATTCTTTAGAACCTAAAAAGGGTTGTCTAAAGTGTGCATAAGAGTGCCCACCAGAGTGACCTCTCGGCTCGTTTTGGAATCTCTCTGCCACTGAAGCTTATTTCACTTCCTTTCACATCCCCCTTCCGGCCAAGAAGATGTTCTCCGTCCCACGATGCCGGGTCTACATTCCTCCCCGGGAGTCATATTCCACGTTCCCAGGGAGATTCACTCCCCTGGGTGTCTGATCCCACGTAGCGGGGAGGGCAGTGATCCCACCCTTCAAGTTGGCCCAGCCAGAGAGAGACGGCCACATCTGAGCAACAAAGAGGCATTCAGGAGGAGACTCTTAGGCACAAATATAGGGAGGCCTAGCCTCTCCTTTGCAGCAACCATCTTCCCAAGGGTAAAACTTATGGTAGAGGGCTCAACCCATCAAACCACCAGTCCCCTATGTCTGTGGTCATGTTAGCAACCATGGAGGTAGGGTAGGCGAACACCCCTGCATTCTCCACAGGCTCCTCAAGGGGGCACTACATCATTTTTTTTCCATGTTTTTCTTTCTTTCTTTCTTTTTTTTTTTTTTTAACTTTCCCTTCTTTTTTAAATCAACTGTATGAAAAAAAAAGTTAAAAAGAAAACAAACATACAATAAAAGAACATTTCAAAGAGACCATAACAAGGGAGTAAGAAAAAGACAACTAACCTAAGATAACTGCTTAACTTCCAACATGTTCCTACTTTACCCCAAGAAAGTTACATAATATAGCAACCTTTCTGTGAACTTGTTCCTACTATATCCATCAGAAATTAACAGACCATAGTCATTTCTGGGCATCCCCAGAACGTTAAATAGCTTATCTGTTCTTCTTGGAATATTGTTCCCCCTTCCTTAATTGCTCTCTACTGCTAGTTCCCCTACATTCTACATTATAAACCATTTGTTTTACATTTTTCAAAGTTCACATTAGTGGTAGCATATAATATTTCTCTTTTTGTGCCTGGCTTATTTCACTCAGCATTATGTCTTCAAGGTTCATCCACGTTGTCATATGTTTCACGAGATCGTTCCTTCTTACTGCCGCGTAGTATTCCATCGTGTGTATATACCACATTTTATTTATCCACTCATCTGTTGAAGGACATTTGGGTTGTTTCCATCTCTTGGCAATTGTGAATAATGCTGCTATGAACACTGGCGTGCAGATATCTGTTCGTGTCACTGCTTTCCGATCTTCCGGGTATATACCGAGAAGTGCAATCGCTGGATCGAATGGTAGCTCTATATCTAGTTTTCTAAGGAACTGCCAGACTGACTTCCAGAGTGGCTGAACCATTATACAGTCCCACCAACAATGAATAAGAGTTCCAATTTCTCCACATCCCCTCCAGCATTTGTAGTTTCCTGTTTGTTTAATGGCAGCCATTCTAACCGGTGTTAGATGGTATCTCATTGTGGTTTTAATTTGCATCTCTCTAATAGCTAGTGAAGCTGAACATTTTTTCATGTGTTTCTTGGCCATTTGTATTTCCTCTTCAGAGAACTGTCTTTTCATATCTTTTGCCCATTTTATAATTGGGCCGTCTGGACTATTGTCATTGAGTTGTAGGATTTCTTTGTATATGCAAGATATCAGTCTTTTGTCAGATACATGGTTTCCAAAAATTTTTTCCCATTGAGTTGGCTGCCTCTTTACCTTTTTGAGAAATTCCTTTGAGGTGCAGAAACTTCTAAGCTTGAGGAGTTCCCATTTATCTATTTTCTCTTTTGTTGCTTGTGCTTTGGGTGTAAAGTCTAGGAAGTGGCCGCCTAATACAAGGTCTTGAAGATGTTTTCCTACATTATCTTCTAGGAGTTTTATGGTACTTTCTTTTATATTGAGATCTTTGGTCCATTTTGAGTTAATTTTTGTGTAGGGGGTGAGGTAGGGGTCCTCTTTCATTCTTTTGGATATGGATAGCCAACTCTCCCAGCCCCATTTGTTGAAAAGACCATTATGACTCAGTTCAGTGACTTTGGGGGCCTTATCAAAGATCAGTCGGCCATAGATCTGAGGGTCTATCTCTGAATTCTCAATTCGATTCCATTGATCTATATGTCTATCTTTGTGCCAGTACCATGCTGTTTTGGCAACTGTGGCTTTATAAGAAGCTTCAAAGTCAGGGAGTGTAAGTCCTCCCACTTCGTTTTTCTTTTTTAGAGTGTCTTTAGCAATTCGAGGCATCTTCCCTTTCCAAATAAATTTGATAACTAGCTTTTCCAAGTCTGCAAAGTAGGTTGTTGGAATTTTGATTGGGATTGCATTGAATCTGTAGATGAGTTTGGGTAGAATTGACATCTTAATGACATTTAGTCTTCCTATCCATGAACATGGAATATTTTTCCATCTTTTAAGGTCCCCTTCTATTTCTTTTAGTAGAGTTATGTAGTTTTCTTTGTATAGGTCTTTTACATCTTTGGTTAAGTTGATTCCTAGGTACTTGATTTTTTTAGTTGCTATTGAAAATGGTATCTTTTTCTTGAGTGTTTCTTCAGTTTGTTCATTTCTAGCATATAGAAACATTACTGACTTATGTGCATTAGTCTTGTATCCCGCTACTTTGCTAAATTTGTTTATTAGCTCTAGTAGCTGTATCGTCGATTTCTCAGGGTTTTCTAGATATAAGATCATATCGTCTGCAAACAATGACAGTTTTACTTCTTCTTTTCCAATTTGGATGCCTTTTATTTCTTTGTCTTGCCGGATTGCCCTGGCTAGCACTTCCAGCACAATGTTGAATAACAGTGGTGACAGCGGGCATCCTTGTCTTGTTCCTGATCTTAGAGGGAAGGCTTTCAGTCTCTCACCATTGAGTACTATGCTGGCTGTGGGTTTTTCATATATGCTCTTTATCATGTTGAGGAAGTTTCCTTCAATTCCTACCTTTTGAAGTGTTTTTATCAAAAAGGGATGTTGGATTTTGTCAAATGCTTTTTCAGCATCTATTGAGATGATCAATTGATTTTTCCCTTTTGAGTTTTTAATGTGTTGTAATACATTGATTGTTTTTCTTATGTTGAACCATCCTTGCATGCCTGGAATGAACCCCACTTGGTCATGGTGTATGATTTTTTTAATGTGTCTTTGGATTCGATTTGCAAGTATTTTGTTGAGGATTTTTGCATCTATGTTCATTAGGGAGATTGGCCGGTAGTTTTCCTTTTTTGTAGCATCTTTGCCTGGTTTTGGTATTAGATTGATGTTAGCTTCATAAAATGAGTTAGGTAGTGTTCCATTTTCTTCAATGTTTTGAAAGAGTTTGAGTAAGATTGGTGTCAGTTCTTTCTGGAAAGTTTGGTAGAATTCCCCTGTGAAGCCATCTGGCCCTGGGCATTTATTTGTGGGAAGATTTTTGATGACTGATTGGATCTCTTTGCTTGTGATGGGTTGGTTGAGGTCTTCTATTTCTTCTCTGGTCAGTCTAGGTTGTTCATATGTTTCCAGGAAATTGTCCATTTCTTCTACATTGTCCAGTTTGTTTCCATACAGCTGTTCATAATATCCTCTTATAATTTTTTTAATTTCTTCAGGATCTGCAGTTATGTCACCTTTTTCATTCATTATTTTGTTTATATGGGTCTTCTTTCTTTTTGATTTTGTCAGTCTAGCTAGGGGCTTGTCAATCTTGTTGATCTTCTCAAAGAACCAACTTTTGGTGATATTTATCCTCTCTATTGTTTTTTTGTTCTCTATGTCATTTATTTCTGCTTTAATCCTTGTTATTTCTTTTCTTGTACTTGGTTTAGGATTGGTTTGCTGTTCATTTTCTCGCTTCTTCAGTTGATCCATTAGTTCTTTGATTTTGGCTCTTTCTTCCTTTTTAATATATGCGTTTAGTGCTATAAATTTCCCCCTTAGCACTGCTTTTGCTGCATCCCATAGGTTTTGGTATGTTGTGTTCTCATTTTCATTCGTCTCCATATATTTAGCAATTTCTCTTGCTATTTCTTCTTTAACCCACTGATTGTTTAGGAGTGTGTTGTTTAACCTCCAGGTATTTGTGAATTTTCTAAGTCTCTGATGGTTATTGACTTCTAATTGTATTCCATTGTGGTCAGAGAATGTGCTTTGAATAATTTCAATCTTTTTAAATTTATTGAGGCTTGTTTTATGTCCCAGCATATGATCTATTCTGGAGAAAGTTCCGTGAGCACTAGAAAAGTATGTGTATCCTGGTGATTTGGGATGTAATGTCCTGTATATGTCTGTTAAATCTAATTCATTTATCAGATTGTTTAGGTTTTCAATTTCCTAAATTTCCAATAGGTCTTCTGTCTGGTTGATCTATCTATAGGAGAGAGTGATGTGTTGAAGTCTCCCACAATTATTGTGGAAACATCAATTGCTTCCTTTAGTTTTGCCAGTGTTTCTCTCATGTATTTTGTGGCACCTTGATTGGATGCATAGACATTTACGATTGTTATTTCTTCTTGCTGAATTGCCCCTTTTATTAGTATGTAGTGGCCTTCTTTGTCTCTCAAAACATCCCTGCTTTTGAAGTCTATTTTATCTGAGATTAATATTGCTACACCTGCTTTCTTTTGGCTGTAGCTTGCATGAAATATTTTTTTCCATCCTTTCACTTTCAGTTTCTTTGTGTCCCTGTGTCTAAGATGAGTCTCTTGTATGCAGCATATTGATGGTTCATTTTTTTTGATCCATTCTGCGAATCTATATCTTTTAATTGGGGAGTTTAATCCATTTACATTCAACGTTATAACCGTGAAGGCATTTCTTGAATCGGCCATCTTATCCTTTGGTTTATGTTTGCCATATTTTTCCCCTCTCTCTATTAATATCCTTTATTGTACCCATACCAAACCTCTTTAGTACTGAACCTTTCTCCAAGTCTCTCTGTCCTGTCTTTGTTTCTCTGTCTGTAGGGCTCCCTTTAGTATCTCCAGTAGGGCAGGTCTCTTGTTAGCAAATTCTCTCAGCATTTGTTTGTCTGTGAAAAATTTAAGCTCTCCCTCAAATTTGAAGGAGAGCTTTGCTGGATAAAGTATTCTTGGCTGGAAATTTTTCTCACTCAGAATTTTAAATATAGCGTGCCACTGCCTTCTTGCCTCCATGGTGGCTGCTGAGTAGTCACTACTTAGTCTTATGCTGTTTCCTTTGTATGTGGTGAATTGCTTTTCTCTTGCTGCTTTCAGAACTTGCTCCTTCTCTTCTGTGTTTGACAGTGTGATCAGTATATGTCTCGGAGTGGGTTTATTTGGATTTATTCTATTTGGAGTTCGCTGAGCATTTATGATTTGTGTATTTATGTTGTTTAGAAGATTTGGGAAGTTTTCCCCAACAATTTCTTTGAATACTCTTCCTAGACCTTTACCCTTTTCTTCCCCTTCTGGGACACCAATGAGTCTTATATTTGGATGTTTCATATTATCTATCATATCCCTGAGGTCCATTTCGATTTTTTCAATTTTTTTCCCCATTCTTTCTTTTATGCTTTCATTTTCCATTCTGTCATCTTCCAGGTCACTGATTTCGTTGTTCAACTTCCTCTAGTCTTGTACTATGAGTGTCCAGAATCTTTTTAATTTGGTCAACAGTTTTCTTAACTTCCATAAGATCATCCATTTTTTTATTTAGTCTTGCAATGTCTTCTTTATGCTCTTCCAGAGTCCTCTTGATTTCCTTTATATCCCATACTATGGTCTCATTGTTCATCTTTAGTTCTTTGAGAAGCTGCTCTAGGTGCTGTGTCTCTTCTGGTCTTCTGACCTGGGTGCTTGGGCTTGGGTTATCCATATCGTCTGGTTTTTTCATATGCTTTATAATTTTCTGTTGTTTTTGGCCTCGTGGCATTTGCTGAACCCGATAGGGTCTTTTAGGGTTTGTAGACCTATTGAAGTCCTTATCTCTAATTTATCAGATCTACAGCTTCGTGGAGTACACTTTCTCTAACTAACCAGCAGGTGGCGTCCACGAGCCACCTGTTCTCCACAAGCCAGTTCTCCCCTGCTTAGCCTTTTTTTTGAGTGGGGGAGTGAGTCTTGTGGGGCCCAGTTGGTGTACCAAGCTTGCGTGTGTAGTTGGTGTTGCCTGCCCTGTATGTGGGGCGTGTTTCTGGGCAGTCGGGGAGGGGGGTTGGCGCTAACAATCAAATCTCCCTGGTGTTCCTAGAGTTTTAAAGCTGCTGCAATAGTCTAATCCTTCAGTTCAGTCCTGCCACAGTTTGTCTCTGCCACTGACCCACAAGTCCTTGGTATTGGCATATGGCTTCTGAGACTTGCAAGTGGGCCCCTCTTCCAGGCCGTACACCCCGGGTCCTCTGTTGAGGGATGACTGTGCTATGTCACAGGTGAGTGCCGTCCCCCCAGGGCAGTTCTGGGCTGCTGGGCTGTGTAGGGAGGCTCCCAGTCTGCTGAAATGATGGCTGAATGGGGCTTTGTTAATTCACACTGCTCCACCTTCCCAACTCTGGGACAATCAGCTGAGGTTGCAGGGAAGGCTAATGTCCACGCCCAGTTTTGTGGTGTGTGCCTGTTATTTGAAGCACTTCCGTCACACTGGGTTGTCTGGGGCAGCTCTGGGCTATGGGGCTGGCGATGGGCAGGAGTGTTTCCTGTCCACCAGGATGGTGGCTGTGAGCGGACACCCCCCTTTTCTTGGGAAGTTGTGGTGTTTAGTGAATTTTCTCAGCCACTGAATTATTGCCTTTTGTCTCAGAGCTCTCTTAGTTCTGCTCTTGACTTGACGTGCCCAAATTGAAAGTCTCTGAAGCTTTCTGTATTGGGCTTCTTAGAGTAATTGTTTTAGAAAAAGAAAAAAGGATTAAAAAAAAAAAAAAAAAGGGCCCTCCTCAGAGATCTAATGGGTTATTGAAATGCTAAGAGACAAAGCAACCAGGGCCATTAAGGAAAGGTCCACAGGGCAGAGAGATCGGCTTTTCTTCAGGATTTGCATATGCGCCTTAGGGCCTGAGCTCCGCCCTTCCCCTTTCTGTGTTCACCAGAACTCCAAAAATCCTCTGCTTTTATTTTGGAGTTTTTCGTGTTGTTTTTTTTTTTCTATGCCTGTCTCCTCTCTGCTGGGCTGGCTGCTCTCAGATTCTCTGGTGTCTGGTCTCAGTCTATCTATGGTTGGAGTCTGGATCAGTAGAATGAGTTTCCGATAAGAGCAGCCACTGCAGTTCTCCCTTCTCTTTCCCGGAGCTGACAGCCCCTCCTCCCACGGGACTGAGCCTAGCAGGGAGGGGCGCGGGTCCCCTGGCCGCAAAAACTTACAGATTTCGCTGATCTCAGCAGTTCCACGTTTTCATGAGTGTTGTATGAAGTATGCCCAAAGTCAGATTGCTCTGTGGTGTCCAGTCCACGCAGTTCCTGGCTTTCTACCTACTTTCCTGGAGGAGTAACTAAAACATACAGCTCACCAGTCTGCCATCTTGCCCCGCCTCGCCAGTTTATAATGTTTTATGAAGAGAATTGCATTCTGTATATTCTTTTGTTTCTTTCTCTTTCAGGCAATAATTTCCAGTTAGATTTTTGCCTCATTCTGAGATTTGGACTACTAATGATCACCAAACATTTAAGGAAAAGACTGAAATATGAAAGGGAAAGGCCAAAGGAGGGGGGGGGACAAACAAAAACATAAAACAACAACAACAACTAAATGACCCTGGCCTGGATAAAACTCAAATAATTTAAAAACATCATTAGTATCTTCAGAGTTCAGAATGATAAAGTAGAATCCCTCTTATCAGGAGCAGTTATTGCTCAGTTAATAGTAGGCCTTTTAAGGCAGATAATTATTAAAATGTAGGCCTTTTAAGGTAGATAATTCTTAAAATTGAAGTATACATTCCTTAAAATTTTTGTTTGAACCCCAAAATTGTGAGTGTGTAGGGTGTGGGTCTGCTCTTTAGGAGTTCTGTGACATTTTTCTTTCATAAACCACACAAATATTGCATTTATATTTTCCAATTTCATTTTCTTAAAGTAGAACCAGCTCTCAAAGATACCTGAGTAGGAGGGTGCAAACCAGAGAGTGGCCTAAGAGCCATAAGCATCCATTAAGGCCTAAGCGTCAGTCCTTGTGTTTCTTGGAGGGAAAGCAAAGTGTCCCTTAATCCAGTGAATTGACTGATGGAGGTCAGCTAAGAGGGCTTCTAGGGTATTATATCCAAAATCCAGAGCAGCAAGGTATATTATATATTAAAAGGGAGATTGAAAATTTTTAAATAAGGAGGTCTTCGAAATTAAAAATATGAATTCCAAACAAAAAGTAATAATAAAAGGATTGGAAAATAAAGCAGAGAGAAGCTCCCAAATGTAGAATGGAAAGAAAAACAATGAGACATAAAATATGAGGGAAAAGTTATGAAATAGATAAAATTACAAAGTCTTAGTAGCATCTTGGAGGGTGCAGGGAAACTTGGGATATTTATGGGCTTGTCTGGAGTCTGGTTTTAAGGTGAATCTTTCAATATGGAGGCTTGATTAGAGTTGGGTAAGTACCATGATATGATCGTTTACAAGCGGTGGACACAGCAAGGCAAGGGTTTTGAGGTGAGGTTTTCAAAGAGCCTAGGAGAATAAACAGTCTTTTGGTGCTGTCTGTTGAAAACATGAGCAGTCTGATGTTCATTTAAATGGATTTTCAGGAAGTTCTAGAAACAAACAAGTTACTCACAAGTTGTGCTTTCCTGAGCAAGAACTTCCTGGAATAACGAAGTCATGTTGATGAAGACAGTGAAATAATAAAGATGAGTTAATGTAGACAGTAAGCTGTGTGTACGTCTGTAGATGCTTTCTGTTCTCAGCGGAGGTCAATAGATAACAATCTATGGTTACTAACAATAGAATTGGTTTAAATATCTTGTTTGAAATTGCAGAGGTGAAAGGAATAGGAAGTGAGAATACAATGGATGGGGCTTTTAAAAAATCTAAGTTCTCATCTTTCATAGTAGAAATTCAGGGATAATTTCTAAAGGTGATAATCAGGAAATAATAATATATTCATGTCATCTAGAGACGTGGAGAAAACCACCAGGAGAACTAAACATAGAAACTAACATTCTTCAGGGTAGAGGGGTTTGGGCCGGAGATCAGAGGGGTAGCAGTCTTCATCATAAGGCTTTCAGGGCTATTTTTTGTTTGTTTGTTTTAAACCTTGTGAATTTAAAAAAAAAAGAAAGAAAGAAGGAAGGACTGATCTGCAGTTAAAAATTCAGAAGGGTATGGAGAATAAGGGCTGCGATTACAGAACGGGTCACTGAGGATTTCTGCAACTCTTCCCCAAGAGTGGTAAGGGGGAGAGTTAGGGAGATTAAGGACGTGGGGACAGAAAGTGGAAGCAAAGGGGGTGCTTGAGAAGTTTAGGCAGCAAGGAAACAAAGAAATAGGATAGTCCTCAGGAGGACGAAGCAGTGGGGCTTGGCAGTGACAGATGTCTAGAGGTGACTGGGCCCCTGCTGAGCTTCGAGGCCTCTCCTCTCTCCTACATCCCTCCCTCCCTGCCTCTCCTTTACTTCTTCCACTGGCTGGAACATAGACCTGAAGTAGATTTTTATTACAGTTTTTGGTGTATTTATTGACCATAGTTTTATGTTTCCTGTTCATAATTTAAAAAGCAGATGAGTTAAACATTTTGTTTCTCAAGAAAAAAAAAAAACATATTAAACCAAATTGAATTGCTTTTTATTTCACTGTGGTCTTTAGTTTCTGTGGGTAAGTGACCTTCAAAGGCTTACCCTTCCCCCCTCCCCCCCTGCCTATGCTATTCCCTTTGGTAAGTGTAATCCACCTTCTTATATGCCAGCATTTTTATTGTTTCCCTGGTGATTTGTGCTTTTCTGTGACACCTTTGATTCTGTTAACCTACTGTAGGTTTTATCTGTGATGTCATAAGTCAGTCACTTTGTAGCTTAGTATATAATATTCAAACTATTTCTGAACTCATTGTCCGCTTTTACATATTTTTCTTCCAGTAGAGAGTAAAGTAGGAGCATCATTCCACTTAGAAACTCAAGAATCAATTTCAGTTTTTAGCTAAATAGAGGCAATAACTCACCCGGATTATAGGTATCAACAAATCAAAATACTAATTAGAGGTTCATGCAGGATGCGGGAAATTCTAGCAGTAAATATTTATTAATATAACCCCTTATATATCAAATGAGTTTAGTTCAAAACTACAATTAAAAATGACAAGAAAAAATTAAGTGGCCTGTCTTCAAATTGGAAGCTCTGAGAAATTAAAAATTTGGATAGGCCTAGGGAAAAGAAAGTCAAGAATTGCCATGATGGCAAGATAGTATTAGACGAGATCAGACTTGAGTTCTAGTTCTAGCCTCTTACTAGCTTTGTGACCTTAGACAAAGTACTTAATCTCTCTGAGCTTCCATTTCTTTATCCATAAAATGTTGTGAGGATTAATTGAAATAATGTGACTTGACCTATTTAGGCATTGATTAGAATAGATGAATTCTATCTTACCTGGTCTGGGTGGCATTCCAATTCAGCTCTCTTCCACCTAAGATCTATTATTTATCACCACAACCATGTGGTAGCCTGTGGAGACTGGGTAGCCTGATGTTCACAACAGTAGATAGGCATTCTTTCTTATTACATAAGGAAATTCAGTTATGTGTAGATCTTAAGCAACATCAGGGCCCATTGAAAATGTACCCAAATTCTCTTCATGATACATAATTAGCTTCTTAAACCCAGGGTCCTACCTGATGTTCCTTTTCAAGGCTATAGCCGCTCAGCCTTTTTTTTTTTTTTTTTTTTTCCCAAGGGATCCATACCTGCAACGACTAGCTACAGAATCAGCCTGCCCAGCTTCCCTCTTTCCTGCATTCCCAGAAAACAGTAAAAAACAAAACAAATAAGATCTCATCTTCTTTCCTCTTTTTGTTTTAAGAGCTACTCCACTAATCTCTGTGGAGATACCAGGGTCAAGGCAGTTCCCAAGTTTCTAGAAATTGAGAAATTGGATTCCAGTCTCAGTGTAATCATCTGGGTAATAGAGTTCCTGCTTCCTTACATTTCCTGGATCTTGACAGTCTCTCAGTGTGCACAGGCCCCAGTCTCCCTACCTTGCCCTTTAAATTAGTAGGAAACAGGACAACCTGGAATTTTCCTGCGGTTGAACTTAGACCATGTTCCTGACTCCAGTGCACAAAGGGGCTTATTCTTTTCCCTGTTTTGCTCAGGGTCTGAATATCATCAAAGGAGTTTTTCTGCACGTTGGATACTTGGAAGGGTCGATGGTATCAGAATGGTTCAAACTTCTTCAGGAGTTGCTGGGACACCCAGGACTTCCTGTCCAGCTTCCTTCTGGCTTCCAAGGAAAGCTCCGGTTTCTCTCTCTTGTTTCTAATGTTCTCTTTTTAATTTTTTTTACATTTATCACATTTTAATAAGTATCAAATGTTTAATACCACTTATAGAAGACATGTTTTTTTCCTATTAATGGATTTTGACCTTCAATTCAATTTTAATTATTTAGCATACTCTGTTTTTGGAGGACTGTGCAGAGAACATGGCTACAAAATTTTTTTTGTTCTAAGATTTTTTTCACTATTTTTAAAGTTCATTTTTATTATTGAGAAGTTGTAAGTTTATAGAAAGTTCATGCAGAAAATACAGAGTTCCCATCTATCTGCCCCCAATTTTAACATTTTACATTAGGGTGCTACCTTTGTTACAATTGATGAGAGAATATTATAATTGTATGGTCTTTTTAAAATTAATTTTAAATTATAAAGCTAATCCATGAGAACATTTTTCTTGAAAAAATTTAATATTCCAGATAAGGAAATTCTTCTTTGCATTCTTTTGCTAATCTTAATCCTTTCTTCTCCTCTCTCCCATTTCCCTCACTTTTGTCAGTTTGATGTGTATTTTTCCAGATTTCATATATATATATATGTACATATATTGGAGATATTTATTAATAGATGTAGAGCTACCTAATTTTTTAAAATTGCCACAGAAATCCACAGCATGACCATTCCCCTCCCCTTTTTTTAGCCACTTGTCTTAACTTTTAAGACACTGCTGTCTTTAAGAAATATAGTAGTGCTAAGTGAAAGAAACCCATCACATATTGCAAGATTCCATTGATATGAAATGTCCAGAATAGGCAAATCTATAGAGACAGAAAAGTGATTAGTGGTTACGTAGGGCTTGGGGGAATGGAGTCTCTTTTGGGGTAATGAAAACGTTCTAAAATTGATTTTGGTGACAGATGCACAACTCTGAATATACTACAAGCCATTGAATTGTATACTTAAGTGAGCAAATTGTATGGTATGTGAATTAAATCTCAGTGAAGCTGTTGTTTAAAAAATAAATATAACAATAATCTCATTAGGTATGCTTCAAGAGGACTAATAAAATTAGAGGTCGTTCCAGGGCCCGCCTCATAGTGACGGTGGTTTTTAACCTCAGCTCCTCATTTGTACAGGTAGCGTGTTCTCTGACAAGCCTAGTGCCTTCATTAAAAAAAAAAAAAAAGTAGATGAGGGCTGAGCAGTGCTGAGTTCTGTTGGTTTCTGTCATCCATCCTAAGAGTGGGAGTCAAGAAAGAAACTTGCTTTCACCTTGTTCATTTGTGATTCTAGGATGGAGGGCAGCAAACCCAATGTCCTCTTATCCTTCCTTGTGAGCCTAAGCAATAAGCAACATTTCCAAGAGTGGACTTTCCAAAGAGTCTTTCTTCAGTTGCCTTATGCAGAAACCGGGCTCTTTTCTTAGGCATAGAAAGATGTTCTGTATGCTGGTCTCAAGAGTCAGGCTCACCGATAAGGCTGTAACAATTTCTTTTTCATATGTACTAAAGGCACTTCCAAAGCTTTTGTACCATAGAGGTGAGTTTCAGATTCTGTATGTCTGACTAATAATAAATGCCCTAAATAATAAATGCTGCTGTTATATCACAAATAATAATAACAATTTATAATTGGTTGCCATTTATTGAATGCCTACTATATACCACTTGCATTAGTAAATCCTCACAAGAACCCCTATGAGATACTTATCATCTGTGGAGTGAGTTACTATAGCAGTGCATCATGGGGTTACAGGTTCAGGGTACAACAAAAACTTTCAGGAAGTGATTTCTTTATTGCATAGAATAAAGGGTCCAGAAAGGGCAAATCTCCTTGTCACTTACATAGAACAAAGAGTCCAAAAGAACAAGGGAAGAAGGTCCCATCACAGCTGGTCTCCTGAGGTGACCAAAAAGTCCTCCAGGTCAGACTCAATACATGTCAGCTCCACACTCCCCACCACCCCAAACCAGAGAACAAAGACCATCTTTACTATTTAAGGATAGTTTTTATCCACCTCAGGGAGAGGGGACCCTGCCACTGAGAAGTCCTCTTCTGATTCACCTCTGGGCATGCTTGTTCCAGGTTTCTGGGTTTAGGGTCTAGCAGGGCTTTTTCATTTTCAACCCCCCTAGGTTGTGGAATAGCACACATTAGAAAAGGAGGTAGGGGTAGGTGGAAGTAGGTGGAAGACTGGAGGATGGCCACTTAGTTTATATTTGTGACTTCCCCAGAGAAGGAGGTGGGGTTGGTGAAGTCTCAACAGGTGTCTGTGATTTCCCTAATACCATCATCTCCTTTTCATTTCATCTCCTCATTATTTCCTACAGTTGAGGAAAAATAAGGTTAAATAACATAACCAAGATCATATAGATCTATTGCCCCAAAGCTAATGCCCTTTCTGCTACCCCAGGCTGTCTTGTGTATATTTGAATATAATGCTTAAATATGCTAAAGACCTTACAACTCTTTAAGTCAGGTGTTGTGCTCTATTAATCCCTATCTCATTTACCACTCATAGCATGGTGTTCTGCACACAGTTGTCCCTGGTACTTGTCTGCAGAAATGGATACTTCAACCCCTCTGCTTTGCTTCATCTGTGCAGGTCTTGCCTGGGTGGGGCCATATACCACCTGAGGTTGCTGAGCTCCCTGTGGGGGGTTGTTCACATAGGCGGCCATGTGGAGCCTCTGACTAGCTCCAAGAATGGGGGTTTTCTTTTTAAAAAGAGGATGTTAGAAAGAGTCTAAAGGGAAATGTTAGGAAATTAAAATCCGTGGAATCAGCATGAAGGCTGCTTACGGATCACATTAGTCATGGAAGGTGAGTTCATTCTCAGGAAAGCAGAAAAGTAGAGAGATGGGGAGGATGCAGTTGCAGGATGTAAATGACAGGTACAAGAGTTCACAAAGTACCTTCAGAAGGAAGAAACCCAACCCCAGTCTTCCCTAATGCACATGAGCACATGTGGATCAGATCAGGAGAGAGAGAAAATTAGAACAAGTGGCCAAAGCAGAAAGATGCACATTGAGATATGGTTACATGTTCATGGAAGCAAACAAAAGAATTATCCTCTGTAACATGCATATGCTATCTCCAGAGAAAAAATAAATCATCAATTATATAGCATCTAGCTTCAATGCAAGAGATATACTATATACGGAAAGCAGTATTGTTTTGAAATTAGAAGTAAGGCTAGATAAGAAAGGAAAAGGAATAAAGGAATCATCTTCCTCAGAATTAGGAGACTTATACACTGGAATAGGTGGGGAAGAGACCTAGTGAAACCTGCCAATGCCTGAAATGAGTCAGGTAGGGCTATTAACCCTTCCTTGCCTCGCAGTCATTTTGTGTGAGATTTTTATGGGATTTTGTTTTGGAGGCATTTTTTTTTTATTTTTTTATTGAGATTTATTCACAAACCTTACAATCATCCAGAGTGTATAAGCCATTGATCACATGACTATCATGTAGTTGTTCATTCATCACCCCAATCAATTTTTTTAAACATTTTCCTTGTACCAGAAGAAGTGAAAGCAAGAATAAAAAAAAACAAGAGTGAAAACAGAACACCTGAATTGCACCCCCCCACCATTCTTCCTTCAGTTTTTTTTTTTTGCTTGTTTTTGTTTTTGTTTTTGCCCCCATTTTTCTACTCATCCGTCCATACACTGGACAAAGGGGAGTGTGATCCACATGGCTTTCCCAATCACATTGTCACCCCTCATAAGCTACATTGTTATACAGTCGTCTTCAAGATTCCAGGGTTCTGAGTTGTAGTTTGATAGTTTCAGGTATTTACTGCTAGCTATTCCAAGTTATTAGAATCTAAAAAGGGTTATCTGTATTTTGCATAAGAGTGCCCACCAGAGTGACCTCTCGGCTCCTTTGGAATCTCTCAGCCACTGAAACTTATTTCATTTCATTTCACATCCCCCTTTTGGTCAAGAAGATTTTCTCCATCCCACGATGCCGGGTCTAGATTCCTGGAGGCATTTTTAAATGCCCTCAATTCTGCTCACAATTTCTTAATTTCATGAAATTAAATCAGTAGTTCATGAATATTATGACTGGAGTCCAATGTTTGGAGTAAGTTAATCTTGAATTCAGTCTGAGGTCTACAATGGACCTGTTAGGAGACATGAATTTTTCTATTCCTCAGTTTCTCTTTTTGTAACAGAGCTAATGTTGTTTTACTGGCCAGTGATCTTAGAATAAATATTTTTAAATTATGTAAAACTGTTTCATTCATTTGAAACCTATTCAACAACCATTTACTAAATATGGGTCTTCTTTGTCCCAGGCATGGGGTTAGGCTCTGTGCAATATGACCCCTATGCTTAATCCCTGGGATTATTGTACCAGGCAGCAAATGAACCAAGCACTGACACATATTAGGCTTTTCCTATTTTCTTTCCTAGAAATATCTCTCCTGGAATCCAACTCTGGAATTTCCTGACTTTTCAAAGTTTAAATAATAAATCTTCCATTGCATTAGTATATCTTAGTGCCTTTATTTGCCTGAATTGTATTTTAAAAAGAAGTTATACAGCCCCACTGCCCTCAGCGAGGCCACAGGCATATTTCATTAGATTTATACACTTGAGATTTTACACTGTACACTAAGAACTTTAAACATGCAATATTTAATACTCTATAGTTGAAAACAGAACCTGGGAAGAAATAGTATTTTTAAAAGGGAACAGGATAGATCATTTCAAGCCTCAAACTTGTCAAAAGACACAGGGACAGTTTTACAGAAGGGGTACCAGTTGACCTATCCTGGTTAGTTGTCCACACCTGGTCCCCTCATCTGTGGCCAGGGCCAGGGTCACACTGTACAAAATGGCTGCTTCCATGGCAACCCTGTGGGTGGCTCCAGACAAAAATGTGAAAAAAAGGGATAGGTAGGTGGGGGCTGAACAGACAAAACATGTATTCAACTGCCAGGTCTCTACTAACAGATGATTCCTGTGTTCTAATGACCAGGTCATAACAAAGGGTAGTGGAAGGGGTTGGTGGAGAAATACTCATCAAAGTGCCTAGCACATGAACAATTCAGAGTTAACTAATTGCCAGTTTAATAGGAAAAAAAAAATATTTCTTCTTAGTCCAGAGGGAGAGCTCTGAAGCAGACAGGAGTTGCTTAAGGAAGAAAAGTCAGGTCAGCCAACACTCTTTTGGGTATCTACTGTGTACAGAGCATGGTACCTTGCAGCGAGGGCATAACACCATAGAAGCCATGCCCTGCAGACATTACCATAAAGGGCAAAATAATAGACCATAAGCTGAACAAAGAAGAATCAGGTAAGCATGGAATAAGGCTCCTAAGGGAAAGACTTCCTTTAAGGGGAAGGAATGTTCAGATCTAGCTTTGGCAAGAGGTGAGGGACAAGGAGGGAACAGCATGGTGGGAGGATTCCACCTGCCAGAAACAACCCGTATAGAGACCCATAAACAAACAGCCTGGCTGAAGTACAGTGGGCATGGTGGGAGACAGCTGGTGCATTTAACACTTAAATGGACTCAATAAGCAATTGGAGTCATGATGGGTTCATAATTAGGAGAGCAAAGTAACGTAAATGGTTTGTAGGAGGATGTTTCTTCTGTGGCAGCTATTTGAGAGTCACTGGAGTCGGAGGATCCTAGAGGCAGAATGGCATCTGCCCTAGTCTGAGATGGAAATCAGGGACCTATCTTGGGGGAGGTGAGTGAGAGGAGACTTTGGGGTGGAAGAGTTCCCTGAAAGTGGCATTGTTAATATCTTCCTTCACCCCTTATCTCTGCATCCTAGAGCTTAGTCCCATTCGGGACAGACAGGAATAATTTAGTACAGGTTTGATAAGTGATCAGAGAGAGGAGCCTTGTTTGTGGAAATCAGAAGAGGCTTCATGGGACAAGCCTAGAAAGATGAACTGAATTTTGACAGGTACAATAGTACCTATCAGGAGAGAGAGGGAGACCAAGCATGAATACGGATTTGGAAGGATTCAGGTGGTATTTAATCTTGGTTTCAAATGTTATATAGTATGTTATGTCTCTTTATATTTTAATTAAATTTACATTTTAAATTGACAATTTAAATTTTTAATTAAATTATAATATATATTTTAATTAAAAGTAGAGGACAGAAGAATAGAAAGCCAACTAGATAGTCTGACCTAATTGTTTAATAACAGCTTTATTGAGATATTCACATACCATAAAATTCATCCTTTTAAAGAGTTCAATTCAGTGGTTTTTGGTCTATTCACAGAGTTGTACAACCATCATCACCTCTATCTAATTTTAGGACCTTTTCATCACCCCAGAAAATAAATTCCATACCAATTAGCAGTCATTTGACCTATTTTTAATTTAAACTCACAAACACAATGAGTATTGAGGCTCTGATTGCCAGTAATTCTTTGTCTTCCTTAGCTGGGTAGAAACCTTGAAGGACTGTCATTAATCTTCAGGTCCCAAATCACTGCTGCTCTAAGGAAAAGCTTCCTGCTGTGTCTCAGCTGCTGGGGTGCTGGTGGGGGTGAGAGAACCAGTTCTAAGCCCAGAAAGAAAAGGTGTGTGAGAACACCGCAAAGAGAGAAAGGGAGTTGGGACCAGAGGCAAAGAGAAGCAGACCAGGCTTGTTCAAATAGGGGCTGTGGAGAAGAAAATCCGGCAGCCCTTCTGCCAGCAGCCCCAGTAACGTCAGAATCTTACAGGACAATCTTGTGGCATTGCACCTCATGAAAACTGCTCTTCCCCCACAGACCTTCTGGGGTTTGGCTGAAAAGGAAGCTATTTCTAGTTCTCTTCTCCTCTCCCTGGAGCAGTACTGGTCTCCCCTTTCCTGCTCACCATGTGCAAGGCCCTGAGCTGGAAGCTTTCTCTGTGCTATCTTGTTTAATCCTCACAACAGCCCTATGAAGTAGAGATGATAGCACCCCTTTTTCATAAATTAGTAAACTGAAGTTCATAGAAGCTAGAGTAACTTGCTCAGGATCACACACCTGATAAGCGCCAGAGTTGATTTCAAACCTGGGATTGCAACCAGGACTCATTTAGCTTCTGGATCTTTACTGCACTGCCTCGGTGGGGCCAACATGATTTCTTCTGAAGAGTTTGGTCCTTCTGCATCCCTCTTGGCACCCCAGGAGAGAGAACCAGGCCTGAGGGAAAAGTCTATTACCCAGATCTGATAAAAGCACTGTGGTGACTAAGGTTATAAAAACCTTTGAACCCTTTACTAATGTTTTGAAGAGTGATGTGGTCTTCTCAGTAATGTCTTTTCTGTGTTAGTCCTTTGCACATCTGGCATGCCTGATCCCAGATGTGTGATTTCCATCCCATGGGGTGGGGCCTCAGTACTGGGGCTCCTGCCGGTCCAGCTGTGCTTGCTTAAGCCTGTTTCTTCAACAGGGCCTGCAGGAGGTGGCTAGTGGTGCTATTGTAGCCCCTGATTTATTACTGTCTCCAGACAGAGACAAGTGCTACACAATTTTGTATACACACACCTATACACATATATATACATATATACACACTCAAGCCGTCCATTTGTAGAGGAACACGAAGAAGGAAACATTTACAAGGCATCACCACTGATTTCTCTTTTCTCCCAGATCAACTGGACTGACTTCTCCCTCTTGCCTCCTTTGCCTGTGGTCTGTCAGCTGGAGGTGATGACAAGGAATATTTCAGGCTCTTTTCCCATCTGCTCCAAACACCAGGAAGCTGCAGGCCTGCTTCCCTCCAGGCCAGCTTAGAAATACTGGTGTCAGGATAGAGCAGGCTTCCAAAAGCCAACCACAGAACATTTAATACCTGTGCAAACCCCACATAGAATTCATATGCCACAGGGTCATGGCTTTATGAGTGTTTCCATGACATGGTATTATTACACCCCAGATCTCTCACCTCATATGTCACTCAAGCATTCTCTGTCAGGAAACCAAGGAATAAACATCCAAAAGAAGATTAATATTAGAGAGACTACAAGAGTAAAGTTCATCCAACCATATGGTTCAGCTCAGAAGAGGCGCATGTCAGCCCTTCTCTCCATCCCTTCACCCCTGCCTTACACCTCATGCTGTCTCACACTCCAAACAGGACTCCTTTTACAGCAGTGTTGCTTGGGCTATTTGCATTGGAGTCACTGGGGAAGCTGATTAAAAATGCAAATTTCTGGGAATCAATTTCTGGACATGTGACCTAGGAATCGGCATTTCACAAGCTCTCCAAGATATGTTTGGGCATTGCAGAATCAATGCCTTATGAAATGCATGAGAAGTGAGCCATCTACCCCTGTCTTAGTACATTTACTCTTGTAGAACTCATTACTTCCTTGGGCAGCTAAGTCCAGTGCAAGGTGATTGTAATGAGGGGAAATGTCTTTTTTAGTGAGCTGATCTGAACTTCTGTAATTCTCATCCATTCTTCTTCCTTTTTGTCCTCTTCCCCCTGGAGCCACAAGGACTAAGTCCACGTCCATGGGATACCCTCTGGCTCAAACCCTTCTGTGTCCCACCTCAGAAAGCATAAGGGGGCATAAAATAAGAAATGTCCATGCAGCCATTTTTCCAGCAGATGCTGTTACACCATTCATTTTATATAGATTAGGGAGATTTACCTCAGAAAGCAAAGGACTGAATCCAAGAAGCAAGTTTTCTCATGGCTCTCTGGCTCATCCTCTCCTTCTCAGCCTCCCTGGTCTTGTGGACAGATCACTGGTCACCTCATGTTGTGCTGCCTCTGCACAAAGGCTAGAGGAAGACTAGCTGAAAATCCACCTGTTGTGGAAAATGAATTTGATTTCTTTTTAATGTGACTGCTTCTGTGCACCTAGGTCTTTAGCATGGCCATAAAGAGAACAGGCAAGGGGTTATGCATGAGGTGAGGTTTGAAGGCCAGAAGAGAGGCTCTCTTCCCCAGTACCTCCCATGAACAGCCCATGGTGGCTGAAATCTGCTCCCTCTCCCCCACCATTCAAAGATCTTCTCTTTGTAGTAGGCTTTGCTTTTCCAGGAGGTCTAGATTAAAATGGAAATACCAACAAAAAAGATCACATGTTAAATGATTAACAATTTGTTAATGAGCAATGGATTAGCATAGCCATGGTCCCAGCTATGCCAGCTTCTCTCTGTATACCTTACATTTTCTTTCTGAGCCTCAGTTTCCCTCATTTAATAAATGGGAAGAATGATAACTTTCATTGACCACTTCACACAGGGTTGTGAGTTCAAGAAGATAATGTACATTTCATAAACTTTAAAGTGTGCTTATTATAATTCAATATTATGGGTATAGCCATTCAGCAGAGGGCACTGCAGCAAAAGGTACTGTCCTGCCAAGGTCTTGCAGGAGGCCTGGAGTCCAGTGTCTTGGTTAAGAAGCCAGCTTCTGGACCCCGCTTAGGGGCAAATTGGGCTGTGTACCGTAGGAAATGCTCCCCCTCTCTGTGACCTATTTCTTAATGTGCCCAACAAGGATGATGATGACAGTAATAAGTTTCTGTGAAGATTAAAATAAAATAATGCATGTAAATCATTCACCAGATTGCACAGTATATACTGTATTCTGCATCACCATCACCATCATCATCAACAAGTAGGAAGAGAGAAAGGAAAATATTATTCAAGTTATGCCTGTTTGGGCTTCTGCTTCTCTTTCCTCCATTCTATAGAATGAAAAAAATAGTAAAAGTTTTAAGAATGTAAGGTTGTTTCACAGACCACAGGGACCAGCTGTTCTTGTCTGCTGAGTACCTAGTAAAATGATGTAGACAACACTTAAAATGGAAAAGATTGCCATTAGTAAGATGACTATATGTCCCAGTTTGTCTGGAACTGTCCTAGTTTGTTACTGTTACAATTATTAAACTCTTTAAGATGTTCTGGTTTAGATGATAAATTGTAGAGTTGCCCCACACATTAGATTTTCAGAACTTTCAGTGAGGGTTGGAAACATTGAGACAGGTTACTGAAGGAGCCTGTGAAATCTTCTTCCTTAGAAATATCTAAAATATGCCCATCTGGCTGCGATGATTTAGAACAACATGAATAAGTACTCATTTTATAAGCCTCGTTTATAGGCTAGAATTCTTTGTTTGGTTTGGTTTAACTAAACTGCCTTGCCCTGCCTCCAGGAGGTGCGTAGGTAGTAAAATTAATGGAAACTACATTCTTTACTGCTCCATTTCCCAAACAAAAATTTCTTTGTGCTGTGGGCTAATGGACATGGATGAGCAACTATTATGAGTTTGGAGCCTGTAAAATTCTTCCTGAAGTTGTAGGAAAGAGATAATGTAGGTTTGAATGCTAACAAATTCTTGGACAATTAAAAGTTTAAAATAAAAGCATTGGATACTACTTGGGAAAGGAAATTGCAATAATGGTTAAAAATGTGCCCAGCACTGTGCATCTATTAATACATATAATCTTCCAAAACCTATCAATTTAGTGCCATTATTATACAGATTTACAGATGAGAAAACTGAGACACAGAAGAACTCTTGCTCCATTTAATGGCAGAGTTGAGCTTTGTTCCCAGGAGTTTAGACCCAGAGCCTGTGCACACCACCATGCTGCTGCGCACTGAGAAAGGATAACACTGTAGTTTAAATGAAGTGGGAGCAACAGCATCAGCTAGTTTTCAGTCCATCTTAGCTGGCTACTAACAAGAGCAATATGCCTTGGAACTGGGGGAAAAAAACTGGTCCTCACTGAGAAAAGAAAGAAGAAAAATAACATTTATTGAACTTTTCATTTTATCCTCATGACATCCATGGAAGGGCGGTATTACCATTTTCTGTTTTACAGTTAAGGAAAGCCTGTATCAGAGAAGTTAAGGCATTTGCCCAGGCCTCAAAGTGAGTCAGGGGCAGAAGTAGGATTCCCACTCAGGAATCCTGTCTGACCCCCAGAGCCCCTGCTCTTAGTGTCCATGAAAAGTGCCTGTGATGTAATATTTAGCCAAGCAAACAGGCTACAAACTTGAATATAGAGAAGGATCACAGTTTTGTGTGTGTGTGTGTGTGTGTGTGTGTGTGTGTGTGTGTGTGCAAGTTTATCCTTTTTCTACATGAACGTTGAATAGGGAGTAAGACTGGTTGGTTTGTTCAGGTTAGCATGAAGCCCTAATACATCCCAGAATAATTTGGGAAGAGGATAAAAATGTATTTGCAAAGCCCCCTTGAGGGACTGGGTACAAATGTGGAAATATTAAACCTCCCTACCTGGGGAATTACTGATATTCTCACAAGCACTGTGGACTACCAATTTAATTGGCCAAGCTCTCAATCTTGGGGCTTGCCTTATGAAGCTTGTTACTGTAAAGGAGAGGCTAAGCCTCCTTATAATTATGGCTAAAAGTCTCCCCCAGAGAACCTCTTTTGTTGCTTAGTTGTGGCCGCTCTCTAAGCCAACTCTGCAGGTAAATTCACTGCCCTCCCCACTACACGGGACTTGACTTCCATGGTTGTAAATCTCCCTGGTAATGTGGGATATGACTCCTGGAGATGAGCCTCGACCCAGCATTGTGGGATTGAGAAAGCCTTCTTGGCCAAAAGAGGGAAGAGAAATGAAACAAAATAAAGTTTCAGTGGCTGAGAGATTTCAAACGGAATCAAGAGGACATTCTGGAGGTTATTCTTATGCATTATATAGATATCCCTTTTTAGTTTTTAGTGTATTGGAATGGCTAGAAGGAAATACCTGAAACTGTTGAACTGCAAACAGTACCCTGATTCTTGAAGATGATTGTGTAATTATTATAGCTTACACAGTGTGACCATGTGATTGTGAAAACCTTGGTGGCTCACACTCCCTACATCCAGTGTATGGACAGATGAGTAGAAAAATGGGGACAAAAATTAAATGAATAATGGGGGGGATGGGATGTTTTGGGTGTTCTTTTTTTACTCTTATTTTTATTCTTATTGTTATTTTTTATTTTTTTAGAGTAATGAAAATGTTCAAAAAATTGATTGTGGTGATGAATGCACAACTATATCATGTTACTGTGAACAATTGATTATACCCTTTAGATGACTGTATGGTATGTAAATATATCTCAATAAAATTGAACTTAAAAAAGGAAGTTTAGCAAAAATGTCAACAGTGGTTATCTCTGAGTAGTAGATTAATGGTAATTTGTTTCTTTTCTCTGTGTTTCTTTTCTAAATTTTACTTTATGAACAAGTATCTTTTTTATAAAGGATTTATTGAGATATAGTTTACAAACCATAGAATTCACCCATTTCACAATTCAATCATTCTTAGTATATTCACCCACAATTCAATGGTTCTTACTATATTAAAGGATTATGCAACCATCACAGCAGTCTAATTCCAGGAAATTTTTATTGCCCGAAAAAGGAACTCTATCATAATCATTGCAGTCACTCCCCAATTTCCCCTTAAAACCCCAAGCTCTAGAGAACCACTCTTATACTTTCTGTATTTGCCTATTCTGGACATTTCATATAAAGGGAATCATACAATACGTGGTCTTTGTTTTTGTTTTTTTTAAAGCAGTTTTATTGAGATATATTCACATACCATACAATCCACTCAAAGTGTACAATCAATGGCTTTTAGTTTAATCACAGAATTGTGCATTCATCACCATAATCAATTTTAGAACATTTTAGTTACTCTAAAAAGAGAAACCCTGTAGCCCTAGCACTCACTTCTCAATCCCTCTATCCTTCCCCAGCCCTACAAAACCACTAATTTAAATCTGTCTCTATAGATTTATTTTTATTTAAAGAATACTAAAATATTACTGTTAACTATAGTCCATAGTTTGCATTAGGTGTATTTTTCCCTATACCACCCTATTATTAACACCTTGTGTTAGTGACATACACTTATTATAGCTCATGAAGGCTCATTCTTTTATTTGTACTATTCACCACAGACCTCCTCCAGCACAGGGTTAACTATGTTATACAGCCCCATGTTTTATCCTCTAGCTTTCCTTCTAGTAATATACATGACCTAAAACTACCCCTTTATCCACATTCACAAACATAATTCAGTGCTGTTAATTATACTTACAGTAATATGCTACCATTCACCTCTATCCATTTCCAAACATTTATAATCACCCTAAATAGAAATTCTGGCGATTCTGTAGTTAGCTTCCTGAGGAACCGCCAAACTGTCTTCCACAGTGGATGCACCATTTTACATTCCCGCCAGCAGTGAATGAGTGTATCTCTTTTCTCCATAACCTCTCCAACACTTGAACTTTTCTGTTTTTTAAATAGTGGCCATTCCATTAGGTGTGAAATGTTATCTCATTGTGGTTTTGATTTGCATTCTCCTAATAGCTAGTGATCTTAAGCACCTTTTCATGCACTTTTTGGCCATTTGTATTTCCTCTTTGGAAAACTATTCAAGTCCTTTGCCCATTTTTAATTGGGTTGTATGTCTTGAGTTTTAGGATTTCTTTGTATATTCTGGATATTAAATTCTTATTGGTTACGTGGTTTCCAAATATTTTATCCCATTGTGTAGGCTACATTTTCACTTTCTTGACAAAGTCCTTTGAAGCACAGACATTTTGATTTTGAGGTGGTCCCATTTATCTATTTTTTTCTTTCATTGCTTGTGCTTTCAGTATAATTTCTAGGAAACCATTGCCTTCCACAAGATGTTGAACATGCTTCCATACATTTTCTTCTAGGAATTTTATGGTTCTGGTTCTTATATTTAGATCTTTGATCCATTTTGGTTTAATTTTTGTATAAGGCATGAGGTAGGGGTCCTCTTTCATTCTTTTGGATATGGATATCCAGTTCTCCCAGCACCATTTGTTGAACAGTCTATTCTATCCCAGTTGGGTGGATTTGGCAGCCTTGTCACGTATCAATTGGCCATAGAAGTGAGGGTCTATTTCTAAACTCTCTATTTGATTCCATTGGTCAGTACCATGCTGTTTTGACCACTGTAGCTTTGTAATATGCTTTAATGTCAGGAAATGTGAGTCCTCCAACCTCATTCTTTTTCAGGATGTTTTTGGATATTTGGAGCCCCTTACCCCTCCAATTAAATTTGATAATTGGCTATTTCATTTCTGCAAAATAGGCTGTTGGAATTTTGATTGGGATTGCATTGAATCTGTAAATCAATTTGGGTAGAATTGACATCTTAACAATATTTAGTCTTCCAATCCATGAGCATGTAATGTCCTTCCATTTATTTATGACTTCTTTGATTTATTTAAGCAATGTTTTGCAGTTTTCTGTGTACAGGTCCCTTACATCCTTGGTTAAATTTATCCCTAAATATCTGATTCTTTTAGTTGCTATTGTAGATAGAATTTTTTTCTTGATTTCCTCCTCAGATTGCTCATTACTAGTATATACAAACACTGTTGATTTTTGTGTGTTGATCTTGTATCCCACCACTTTGCTGAACTCATTTAGTAGTTCTAGTAGCTTAGTGTAGATTTTTCAGGACTTTCTATATACAGGATCATGTCATCTGCAACTAGTGAAAGTTTTACTTCTTCCTTTCCAATTTGGATGCCTTTTATTTCTTTTTCTTTCCTAATTGCTGTTGCTTGAACTTCTAGCCCAAGGTTGAATAACAGTGGTGACAGTGGGCATCCTTGTCTTGTTTCCAATCTTAGAGGGAAAGTGTCCACATATCTCAATATTGAGTATTATGTTATCTGTGGGGTTTTCATATATGCCCTTAATCATGTTGAGGAAGCTTCCTTCTTTTTTTATCATATTTTTTATTGCAGACTATAACACATATACATAGAAGTGATAACTTTCCAAGTGCAACTTAACAAAGAGACCAAATTATAGGCTGTTTCCACAGTTTCAGTTATCTTATTATGAAATATAACATATACACAAAAAGGTAATTTCTTTCAAAATATGATGTAACAAGTAGATATATATAGGAAATTTCCAAAGTTGTTATGAGTTATAGTACCATAGTTTCTGTTGTTTCCTCATTTTGAAATACAACATATATAAAAAAGTATAGCTTTCAAATCACAATTTAACAAGTAGCTATGAAACAAATTTCAAAGAATGCTGTGTATTACACTTCCACCAATTCAGTTCTTCCGTTTTAGCTATTCTAATACTCTAGCAACTAAGAAAAAGAAAATTATATAAAAATTCAGTATTCATAATCCTTTGTTAAATTCCATCTTGTCTTTTGCCACCCCTTCCTCTAGTTTAAACACTTTCCTGATCTTTGGGGATGTCTAGGCAGTGACAACACTAACCTGTTCATGTTGAAAAGAGGTGTCAATTTTATGAGCAAAGGGGACACATCTAGGTCATGTTTTTAAAGAGGGTATTGCCTCTGGTTTGGGGGACTTAACTGGCAGAGGAGCTCTCTGAAGGATTTAAGTTTCTGAAGAATAAACTTAGTGAGTAAAACTTTTATAGAGTCTCAAATAGGGATCTGGGTATTCTTTAAGGTTTGGGGGCCTACTGGTGACTTGGGCTTATCATATTCTGGTCATTTGGCATATCTAGGTGAAGCTTGCATAGGAGTAACCTCCAGGACAGCCTCTTGACTCTATTTGAATTCTCTTAGCCTCTAAAACCTTATTTTGTTGCCTTTCTTTTCCCCTTTTTGGTCAAAAAGGCATTGTCAATCCCTTGATGCCAGGGTACAGCTCATACCTGGAATCCGTGTCCCAATTGCCAGGAAGTCTCCTTCATCTTGAAGGTCCTGTCCCATGTCAGGGATGGGGGGTGATGAATTTATTTGCAGAGTTAGGCTTAGAGAGAGAAAGTCCACATTTGAGCAACAAAAGAGGTCCTCTGGAGGTGACTCCTAGGCATAATCATAGGTGGGCTCAGCCTCCCATTTACAACCATAAGTTTCACCCAAGCAAGCCTCAAGGTCGAGGACTTGACTTATAAACTAGGGGGTTTCTAAGTTCACATAGCATATGTTATGTCCACAATAATCCAACCATAT
The DNA here is from genome assembly GCF_015220235.1 of Choloepus didactylus. NCBI lineage: Eukaryota > Metazoa > Chordata > Mammalia > Pilosa > Megalonychidae > Choloepus > Choloepus didactylus. Next base: position 35,104,267 of record NC_051321.1, read on the forward strand.
CTCACATTATCATCACTTAGTTGTACAATCCTCATCACTCTCCATTTTAAAAAATTTTCATGACCCAAAACATCTCGTAGTTCCCTTTTTATTTCTTTTAGTAAAATTTTGTAATTTTCTGTGTAGAGGTCTTTTACATCCTTGGTTAAGTACATTAGATACTTGATTTTTTTTTTTCGTTGCTATTTTGAATGGAATTTTTTACTTGATTGCCTCTTCAGTTTGGTCATTACTAGTGTATAGGAACATTACTGACTTATGTGCATCAATCTTATATCGCGCCACTCTGCTGAATTTGTTTATTAGCTCAAGTAGCTTTGTGGTTGAATTCTCAGGATTTTTCAAATATAAGATCATATCATCTGCAAATAATGACAGTTTTACTTCTTCCTTTCCAATTTGGATAACTTTTATATCTTTGTCTTGCTGAATTGCTCTGGCTAGAAATTCTAGCACAATGTTGAATAATTGAAGTGACAGTGGACATCCTTGTCTCATTTCTGATTTTAGGGGGAAGGCTTTCAGCTTCTCACCATTGAGTGCTATGCTGGCTGTGGGTTTTTCATAAATGCCCTTTATCATATTGAGGAAGTTTCCTTCAAGTCCTACATTTTGAAGTGTTTTTATCAAAAAGGGATGTTGAATTTTGTCAAATGCTTTTTCAGCCTCTATCGAGGTGATCACTTGATTTTTCCCTTTTGATTTGTTAATGTGTTGAATTACATCAATTGATTTTCTTATGTTGAACTACCCTTGCATGCCTGGAATGAACCCCACTTGGTCATGGTGTGTAATTCTTTTAATGTGCCTTTGGATTCAACTTACAAGTATTTTGTTTAGAATTTTTGTGTCTATATTCATTAGGGAGATTGGCCTATAGTTTTCCTTTTTTTGTGGTGTCTTTATCTGGTTTTGGTATCAGAGTGACGTTAGCTTCATAAAATGAGTTAGTGTTCCTTTTTCTTCAATTTTTTTGAAAGAGTTTGAGCAGAAATGGTGTCAATTCCTTTTTGAAAGTTTGGTAAAATTCCCTTGTGAAGCCATCTGGCCCTGGGCTTTTATTTGTAGGTAGATTTTTGATGACTGATTGGATCTCTTTGCTTATGATTGGTTTGTTGAGGTCTTCTATTTCTTCTTGGGTCAGTCAAGGTTGTTCATGTGTTTGTAGGAAATTGTCCATTTCCTCTAAATTGTCTAGCTTTTTGGCATATAGTTGTTCATAGTGTCCCCTTATGATTTTTGTTATTTCTTCAGGATCTGTAGTAATTATCCCCTTCTCATTTATAATTCTGTTTATTTGGGTCTTCTCCATTTTTTATTTTGTCAGTCTAGCTAAGGATCTGTCAATCTTGTTAATCTTCTCAAAGAACCAACTTTTGGTTTTATTTATTCTCTCTTTTGATTTTTTTGTTCTCCAGCTCATTTATTTCTGCTTTAATCTTTTTTATTTCTTTTTGTCTACTTGCTTTAGCGTTAGTTTGCTGATCATTCTCTAGCTTCTTCAGTTGTTCAATTAGGTCTTTAGTTTTAGTTCTTTCTTGCCTTTTGACATATGCATTTGGAGCTATAAATTTCCCTCTCAATACTGCCTTCACTGCCTCCCACCGGTTTTGATATGTTGTGTTCTCATTTTAGTTCCTCTCAAGATACTCACCAATTTCTCTTGAAATTTCTTCTTTGACCCACTAGTTGTTTAGGAGTGTGTTATTTAACCTCCATATATTTTTGAAAGATCTGGTTCTTTGGTGGTTGTTGATTTCTAGTTGCATTCCATTTTGGTCAGAGAATGTGCTTTCAATAATTTCAATCTGTTTATTCCTACTTGTTTTGTGCCCCAGCATATGATCTATCCTGGAAAACGTTCCATGGGCACAAGAGAAGAATGTGTATCCTGGTACTCTGGGATGTAATGATCTATATATCTGTTGAGTCTAATTCATTTAATTTATCATATTGTTTACATTCTCAGTTTCCTTATTGGTCCTCTGTCTAGTTATTCTATCTATAGAAGTGAGTGGTGTATTGAAGTGTTCCACTTTTGTTGTAGATGTGTCTATTGCTCCCTTCAGGTTAGCCAATGTTTATCTCATGTATTTTAGAGCTCCTTGATTGGGTGAATAAACATTTATATTTGTTATTTCTTCTTGGTGAATTATCCCTTTTATTAATATATATTGTCCTTCTTTGTGTCTTATGACATCTTTGTGTTTAAATTCTATTTTGCCCAATATTAGTATAACTACCCCAGCTTTCTTTTGATTGCAGTTTGAGTAGAATATTTTTTTCCATCCTTTCACTTTTAGTCTCTTTGAGTCACAGGGTCTAAGATGAGTCTCTTGTAAACAGCATATTGATGGGTCATATTTTTAAATCCATTCTACCAGTCTGTATCTTTTAATTGGAGAGTTTAATCCATTCACAAAATTATTACTGTGAAGCAAATTCTTGAACCAGCCATCTTATCCTTTGATTTTTAGTTGTTAAAATTACTTTTTTCCTCTAAGTTGCCTTTACTAATAACTCTTCAGTTCTGTGCTCTTCTCCAGACCCCTCTCTCCTTTCTTTTGTTCTCAGCTGGTAGAACTCTCTTTAGTATTTCTTGCAGGGTAGGTCTCTTGTTGACAAATTCTCTCGGCATGTTTGTCTATGAAAATTTTAAACTCTCCATCAGTTTTGAAGGAGAGCTTTGCTGAATAAAGAATTCTTGGCTGGCATTTTTTCTCTTTCAGAATCTTAAATATGTCATACTACTGCCTTCTCACCTCCATGGTACCCACTGAGTAGTCAGTACTTAGTCTTATGTTGTTTTCCCTGTATGTGGTGAATTGCTTCTCTCTTGCTGCTTTCAGTAGTTTCTCCTTCTCTTCAATATTTGATGGTCTAATCAGTATATGTCTCAGAGTAGGTTTATTTGGATTTATTCTATTTGCAGTTTGTTGGGAGTCTTTGATTTGCACGTTTATGTCATTTAGAAGGTTTGGGAAGTTTTCCTCAACTGCGTCTTGAAACACTCTTCCTAGCCCTTTATCCTTCTCTTCTTCTGGAAAACCAGTGATTCTTATATTTGTTCACTTCATGTTGTCCATCATTTCTCTGAGATCCATTTCATATTTTTCTATTTTTTTCCCCATTTGTTCTTTTGTGTGCTTGCATTCATTTACTCTGTCCTCAAGTTCACTTATACTTTCTTCTGCCTCTTCAAATCTGCTATCATGTGTCTCTAGTATATTTTTTATTTGAGCCACAGTGTCTTTTATTTCCATAAGTTCTGTTATTTTTTTATTTACTCTCAAATTCTTTATGCTCTTTTATAGTCTTCTTGATTTCCTTTATGTCTTTAGCCATTTTTTGAAGTTGTTTTGCAGATTTGTTTGTACTTCTTTAATTAATTGCTTCAAATTTTGTCTCTTGTTGCTTTTTAATTTGTTTGTTTGGCTTGTCCATATCTTTTAGATCCTTCAAGTGCTTTGTAATTTTCTGTTGACTTTGGGGCATTTGCTTGTCTTGATAGGGTTATTTTGGGAAGTGAAAAATTATTTGAGAATTTATATATAATATGGTTTTCTGGAGTGCAGTTTCCCAATCCTACCAGTAGGTGGTCCTCTCAAGTAGGTCTTCTCCAAACTTCTGTTCAGTGGGCAGAGTCCAAACCGGGTGGGGAAACAATCAGTGCACCCATTCTTCATGTGCACTGGGGAATGCCTGTCCTGGGGCTGCAATGCAGGCCCTGAGCAGGTAGGCAGGGACTCTGATCAAGGGCACCCCACAGATGGATCATGGGCCCTCCCTGCCAGTTCTCTGCCTGCCTTGCCCCTGCGAGTCTCTGGGGTGTGGGATTGGCTCCTGATTGCTGGTATGTCACCTCTCCCTTCCCCACTTGTCATGGTTGCACAACCCTCCCTGGCTTCCATTGGGGAAACAAATGCTGCCTCTAGTTTTCCTCATGGGAGCTCCCTGCTGTCTGACTGTGGAGGATCACCTCTCAGCAAACTGTCAAGATAGGTACATGGGAGTGGAGAGCTGCTGCTCACTCCCTTGCCTGGCAGCAGTTTTGCAGCTGCCGGCCATGAGTCTGTCTGACTGGAACATACTCACTACCTCCATTGAGCCACCATCTCTCCTCCATTTTTGTCGGTGTCCCTTCCTCCTACTATGGAGGACCCTTTATGGCTGGTCACACCTCAAAACCACAGTCCCTGTTGTCCTCCGGCCCCTTTCTAGTTACTTTTATGGAGGAGAAACCCATTCTGCCTCACCTACTCCACCATCTTCCCAGAAGTCCCAGAAGCTTCCTTCTATTCCTATTTTTCAAAGTGTTTTTATCAAGAAAAGATGCTGTATTTTGTCAAGTGCCTTTTCTGTGTCAATCAAGATGATTATGTGGTTTTTCCCCTTCGGTTTGTTAAGATGGTGTATTACATTATTTGATTTTCTTGTGTTGAACCATCCTTGCATGCCTGGGATAAACCCCACTAGATCATGATGTATAGTTTTTTTGAAGAATTGTTTGATTGGTTTTGCAAGCATTTTGTTGAGGATTTTTGCATCTATATTCATTAGAGAAATTGGTTTGCAATTTTCTTTTTTTGTAGTAGCTTTACCTGGCTTTGTTATTAGGGTAATGTTGGCTTCATATAATGAATTTCATATCTTCAATTTTTTTGAAGAGTTTGAGCTCTTGGAATGGTTGGTAGACTTCACCTGTGAAGCCATCTTGTCCTGGACTTCTCTTTCTTGGGAAGTTTTTGATGACTGATTCAATCTCTTTACTTGTAAATGGTCTGTTTAGGTCTTCTATTTCTTCTAGAGCCAGTGGCGATTGTTCGTGTGTTTCTAGGAATTTGTCCACTTCATCTAAGTTTTCTGATTCGTTGGCATACAGTTGTTCATAGTATCCTCTTATTATCCTTTTTATTTCTGAGATGTCAGTAGTGTGGTCCTCTTAATTTCAAATTTTATTTATTTGCATCTTCTCTATTTTTTGTTGTTGTTGTTGTTTTTGGTCAGTATAGCTAATGGTTTGTCAATATTATCGACCTTTTCAGAGAACCACCTTTTGGTTTTGTTTATTCTCTCTTATGTTTTTTCTCTCAATTTCATTTATTTCTGTGCCAGTCTTTGTTATTTTTTTCCCTTCTGCTTGCTTTGGGATTATTTTGCTGTTCTTTTTCTAGTTCCTCCAGGTGTACAGTTAGGTCTTAGGTTTTAGGGCTTTCTTCTTTTTTAATGTAGGCATTTAGAGCTAAAATTTCCCTCTCAACACTGCCTTGGCTGCATCCCAGAATTTTTTATATGTTGTGTTCTCATTTTCATTCCTCTCAAGATATTTACTGATATCTCTTGCAGTTTGTTCTTTGGCCCACTGATTATTTAAGAGTGTGTTGTTTAACCTCCAAATATTTGTGAATTTTCTAGTTCTCCACATGTTATTGATGTCCAGCTTCATTCTCTTATGGTCAGAGATATTGCTTTGTATAATTTCATTCTTTTAAAATTTATTTAGACTTGTTTTTTTACCCAACTTGTGCTCTATCCTTGATAGTGATCCATGTGCACTTGAAAAGAATATTTATCCTGCAGTTTTGGGGTACAATGTTCTGTATATATCCTTTAGGTCTAGTTCATTTATCATACAATTCAAGTTCTCAATTTCCTTATTGATTCTCTGTCTAAATGGTCTATCTATTGATGAGAGCAGTGTATTGAAATATCCAACTATTATTGTAGAGATGTTTATTTCTCCTTCATGTTTTTTGCCAGTGTTTGCCTCATGGGTAGTGGGGCATCCTCTTTAGCTGCATAAATATTTATGACTGCTATTTCTTCTTGGTGGATTGCCCCTTTATTAATATAGAGTGTCCTTATTTGTCTTTTATAAACTTTTTGCATTTAAAGTTTATTCTGTCCAATATTGGTATAGCTAAACTAGTTCTTGTTTAGTTATTATTTGTGTGGAATATCTTTTTCCAACATTTCACTTTCAATCTATTTGAGTCCTTGGGTCTAAAGTGAGTCTCTTGTAGACAACATAAAGAAGGCTCATATTTTTTTATCCAATCTGCCAATCTCTGTCTCTTGATCGGGGAGTTCAATCCATTAATATTCAGTGTTATTACTGTAAAGGCCGTACTTACTTCAACCATTTTATCCTTTGGCTTTTATATGTCATGTCTTATTTTTTCCTCTCATTTTACCCTTACTGATAACCTTCATTTCTACTCCCTTCTCCAAGCCTCTTTCTCCTGTCTTTTCCTATCAGCCTGAAGAACTCCCTTTACTATTTCTTTTATGGCAGGTTTCTTGTTGACAAACTCTCTCAGTTCATCTCAGTTTAAAAATCTCCCTCAATATTGAAGGACCATTTTTCTGGATAAAGAATTCTTAGCTGGCAATTTTTCTCTCTCAGTACCTTAAATATATCATACCAGTGCCTTCTTGCTTCCATGGTTTCTGATAAGAAATTGGTATTTAGTGTTATTGAGCATTCCGTGTATGTGATGAATCACTTACCTCTTGCTACTTTCACAATTCTCTTTTTATATTTGGCATGTGACATTCTGATTACTAGGTGTCTTGCACAATTCTCTTTTTATATTTGGCATGTGACATTCTGATTACTAGGTGTCTTGGAGTAGGTCTGTTGGGACTTATTCTGTTTGTAGTATGTTGCATTTCCTGGACATGTATATTTAAGTCTTTCATAAGAGTTGGGTAATTTTCAGCCATTATTTCCTCAAATATTCTTTCTGCCTCTTTTCTCTTTTCTTCTCCTTCTGGGACACCCATTGCATATATGTTTGTCATTCAATTCCCTGAGAACCTGCTCAATTTTTTCCTTTCATTTCTCTGTCCCTTCTTCTGTCTATATGATTTTGGATGTGCTGTCTTCTATTTCACTGATCCTTTCTTCTGCTTCTTCAAATCTGCTGTTGTATGCCTCTAGAATTTTTTTCACTTTTTTTTACATTTTTTATTGTGAAATATAACATTTATACAGAAAACTGATAACTTTCAAAGTACAATTTGGCAAATAGTTAAGAAGCAAATTTCAAAGAATGTTATGGGTTACAGTTCTACATTTTCAGTTATTTCCTTTTTGTGAAATATAACATACATAAGGGTCATAACTTTCAAAGTATGATTTAACAAGTAGCTATAGAGCAAATTTAAAAGAATGTTATGGATTACAGTTCCACCATTTCAGTTATTTCCTTCTATCTATTCTAACACCCTGGAAATTAAAAAAAAATTATATAAGGATTCAGTATTCATAATCCTTTGTTAAATCCTATCTTGTCTGTTGCTACCCCTCCATCTCATTTGATCATTGTCTCTATCTTCAGGTATATTTGGGCAGTGATCACCCTAACTTGTTCATATTGGAAAGAGGTGTCAACACTATGATGAAGGGGGATGCATCTGTTTGATGTTCTTGAAGAGGCTGTTGCCTCTGGGTTTTGGGACTTATGTGGCATAGGAACACTCTGGTGGTTTTAAGTTTCTGAAAAATGAACTTAGTGAGTGAAACTTTTATAGTCTCAGATAAGGATCTAGTTATTCTTTAGTATTTTGGGGAATACTGTTGATTTGGGCTTGGCATACTGTGGTCATTTGGAATAGCTAACTAAAGCTTGCATACAAGTAACCCCCAGGATAGCCTCCTGACTCTGTTTGAAATCTCTTAGTCATGAAACCTTATTTTGTTACCTTTATTTTCCCCCTTTTGGTCAAGAAGGCACTCTCAATCCCTTAATGCCAGGGCTAAGCTTGTTCCTGGGAGTCATGTCACACGTAGTGGGGAGGGTAATGACTTTATTTGCTGAGTTGGGCTTAGAGAAAGAAAGGCCACATCTAAACAACAAAAGAGGTTCTCTGGAGGTGACTCTTAGGCATAATTATAGGTGAGCTTTGTCTCCCCTTTATAGCCATAAGTTTCACAAGAGCAAGCCTCAAGATTGAGGGCTTGCCTTATTAAGTAGGGGGTTCCTAATTTCACATAGCATATATTCCGACCAAGTTAAACAATCAGTGTCTCACATTATCTTCTCTTAGTTGCACAATCATCATTCTCAATTTTAAACAATTGTCATAACTCAAAACATCCCAAAGCTCTTATCAGCCCTAATTACTTATCCCTAGTATTAGTATGGTACTAGTAAGGTATTCCAATTAAATATAGTCCCTACTATGCAAGAAGTAGTTTTTCCCACTTTGTTGTTAACTCTTTGTACTGGTGTGATGCCTTAGAAGTAGATCAAGCAAGCACTAATTTATATTTCTAGTACTAATTTGTGGAATACATGCCTTTAAACAACCCTTTGCAATCATATTCACCTGCAATGTGGCACTGATACTTATAATCCCATTAATGAACTCTCATCACCCCTGTCCATTCCCATACCTTTAAGTTCAACATCAACTAGTCTGTACATATTATGTAATCATTCCCCCTTCTATAGGTTCTGTCTATCTCAAGATCCCCTATATTCTACATTATAAGACACTGATTTTACATTATTCAGGGGGACCATATTAGTGGTAACATAAAATAGCTCACCTTTTGTGTCTGTCTTAGTTCACTCAGCATTATGTGATCAAGGTTCATACATGTTCTCACATGTTTCAGAACCTCATTCCTTCTTACTGCTTCATGGTATTCCATATGTATATAATACATTTTCTTTATCCAATCATCTGTTGAAGGGCACTTGGATTGTTTTTGGCAACTGCGAATAATGCCGCTATGAACATCGGTGTGCCAATGTCTATGCGTGTCACTCCTTCCAGAAATTCTGAATATATACCTAGTAGTATAATTGCTAGGTCAAGTGGTAACTTGATATTTAATTTTCTGAGAAACTGCCAAACTGTCTTCCACAGCAGCTATACCATTATATATTCTCACCAGCAGGGATAAGAGTTCCAATTTCTCCACATCCTCTCCAGCATTTGTAATTTCCTGTTTGTTTAATGGCAACCATTCTTATTGTGTGAAATGATATCCTATTGTGTTTTGATTTGCATTTCCCTAATAGTTAGTAAAGATGAATGGTTTTTCATGTGTTTTTTAGTCATTTATATTTCCTTTTCAGCAAAATGTATTTTAATATATTTTGCCCATTGTATAATAGGGCTGTTTGTACTATTGTCATTGAGTTGTAGGATTTCTTTATATATGCTGGATATCAGTCTATATCAGATATATTGTTTCCAAATATTTTCTCCCATTGAGTTGCCTGCCTCTTCATCTTTTTGATAAAGTCCTTTGAGGCACAGAAGCTCTTGATTTTGAGGAGTTCCCATTTACTATATTTGTTGTTGTTGTTGTTGTTGTTGCTCGGGCTTTGGGTGTAAGGTCCAAGAATTACCTCCTATTACTGGATCTTGAAGATGTTTCCTTATATTATCTTCTAGGAATTTTATGGTAGTAGTACTATCTCTTATATTGAGGTATTTGATCCCTTTGAGTGCTCTTTCATTCTTTCGGATATGGATATCCAGTTCTCTCAGTCCCATTTGTTGAAGAGACTATTCTGTGCCAGTTCAGTAGATTTGGAGACCTTATCAAAAATCAACCATCCATAGATCTGGGTTTCCAAACTCTTGATTAAATTCCATTGATCAATATGTCAGTCTTTGTGCCAGCACTATGCTGTTTTGACCACTGTGGCTTTATAGTAGGCTTCAAAGTCTGGAAGTATAAGTCCTCCCACTTTGTTCTTCTTTTTTAGAATGTTTTTGGCAATTCTAGGCCTCTTTTCCCTCCAAATAAATCTGATAACTAACTTTTCCATGTCTGAAAATTAGGTTGTTGGATTTTGATTGGAATTGCATTGAATCTGTAGATCAGTTTGGGTAGAATTGACATCTTAATGACATTTAGCCTTTCTATCCATTGACATCTTAACGATGTTTAGCCTTCCTATCCATGGATGTGAAATATCATCCCACCTACTCATATTCTCTTTGGATTTATTCTATTTGTAGTTTGTTGGGCTTATTTGATTTGCGTATTTATGTATTTTATAAGGGTTGGGAAGTTTTGCCAATTATCTTCAAATACTCTTCCTTGCCCTCTACTCTTCTCCTTCTGGGACACCAATGATTCTTATATTTGTGCCCTTCGTGATGTCCTTCATTTCCCTGAGGTCGATTTCAAATTTTTCAATATTTTTCAGCATTTGTTCTTTTGTGCATTCACATTCAATTGCTATGTCCTCTAGTTTGCTTATTCTTTCTTCTGCCTCTTCAAATCTGCTGTTGTGTATCTCTTGTATATTTTAATTTGATCTACAGTATCTTATTTCCATAAGATCTGCTATTTTTTATTAACTCTTTCAAATTCATCTTTATGCTCTTCTAGAGTCTTCCTGATGTCCTTTATGTATTTAGCCAACCCATTGAAGTTGTTTTTTTTAGATTTGTATATACTTCTTTGATTAATTTCTCCAAGTTCTGTGTCCCTTCCAGCTTTTTAATTTGGTCATTTGGCTTGTCCATATCCTTTTTGGTTTTCATGTGTTTTGTGATTTTCTGTTGACTTTGTGGCATTTGCTTATCTGGATAAGGTTATTTTGGGAAATGCAGGATTATTTGGAAATTATTTCAAATTTTGCAGAACCACAGCTTGCTGGAGTGCACTTTTCCTGTATTCCCAGCAAATGGGGCTCTTGAGCCACCTCTTACCCTCAAGCCAGCTTTGTCCTAATTGCAGCTACACTCTTGGTGTGGTCCAAACCAGGTGGAAATCCAATCAGCACAGTCATTCTTTGAGTGCACTGGGGATTGCCAGCCCTTTGGGCTGAGGTTGAGCTCTGTGCAGGTTGGCAGGGAGTTTGCTTAATGGCACGGTTGGTCTTGTGATTCCTGGGCCTCTGAGTGGATCAGTCTTGGACTGTAGGGCTGCACATCTCACACTCCAGTTCAAATATGCCCTGGTTCTTGTCTGCCTGCACCCATCTGCCTCTGGAGTGGGGGAGAGTCTCCTGGTACTTCCATGTGGCACCCTTACTTATCCTCACCTCTCACTTGTGCACACCATGGACTTCTGTTGTGGAAGAATAAATGCACCAGGTTTTCTGTGTGCAGTCAACACAGATCCTCTGTTTCCCAAGTTTCCTCATGGGAGCTCCCAGCTGCAGGGCTGAGGAGGATTATCTCCCCAGGTAATTCCTGAGATTGGTGCATGGGAGTAGAGAGCTGTTCCCTGCCCTGCTCAGCAGCCAGCTTGCAACTGTAAGCTCCCAGCTGTCCCTGTTGAATAAACTTACCCGACCTTTCAGACATAGTTTATCTGCTTTTTCATCCAAGTCCCCACTATATATTGTAGTTGTCCTTCTCTGGCTGCTTGTACCTTGGAACAGCTGTCCTGAGCATTTTCTGCCTTTTCTCTTTGTTTTTTTTTTTATGGAGAGGTTTGCTCTGCCTCTCCTATTCTGCCTTCTTCCTGGAAGGCAAAATTCACTTTTATATTAGGAATATGTTAGTGGACTAAGTTAACACCTTCCAAGACTGAGCTTTGAGGCAGTAGGAGGTCAGTAAGTTTTCTTGCTACAACATTTTTTAAAGATATGGGGATTATTTTGAAACCCTTGGGGCAGCAGTATTTAAGTGAATAGGGCAGGAATTTTTTTATTAAGTTCCTGCCTTTTAAAAGCAATCAGGTATTGAGAAACCTGATTTAGGGAGCATGATGAAAAGAGGTATACTTAGCTTTGTTTTTTGAACAAGAGCTTTAGGTCTTCTAATGGTTGACACTCAAAGGATTCTTCCTGCACCGGAAGGTCAAGGAGCTCTTCACAGGTGGGCTTGACCCTGGATAAATGCATCCAGCTTGATATTTCATTGACTTTGACTGTCCAGATGGTCAGGGGGAAGTACCTTTCCCCTGGCTGGCTCACCAGGAAAGCTGCTAGCAGAGCTCCCTTTCACAGAGAAAGATGTTAGTGGAGCTCTCTTCCAGGCTTGCCATCTCATTGCAAGAATGAATTCAAGGATGAGACAGGTAGGTATAAGCAAGTCAGAAAGTTTATTGAGGAAAACAAAAGTACACCCTCCAAAGGGTGCCGTGTTGGGTGTGCTCAAGAGAAAGATGCCTCTAGTGTATTTTTTTTTATTAAATTCAGTTTTATTGAAATACATTCACACACCATACAATCATCCATGATATACAATCCACTGTCCACAGTATGATAACATAGTTATGCGTTCATCACCACAATCTATCTCTGAACATTTTCCTTACATCAGAAAGAACCAGAACAAGAATAAAAAATAAAAGTGAAAAAAACTCCCAAATCATCCCCCCATCCCACCCCATTTGTCCTTTAGTTTTTATCCCCATTCCTCCACTCGTCCATACACTAGATAAAGGGGGTGTGATCCACAAGGTCTTCACAATCACACTGTCACCCCTTGTACTCTACATTATTATATAATTGTCTTCAGGAGTCCAGACTGCTGGGTTGGAGTTTGGTAGCTTCAGGTATTTACTTCTAGCTATTCCAATACATTAAAGCCTAAGAGGTGTTATCTATATAGTGCATAAGAATGTCTACCAGAGAGACCTCTCGACTCCATTTGGAATCTCTCAGCCACTGAAACTATTTCGTCTCATTTTGCATCCCTCTTTTGGTCAAGAAGATACTCTCAGTCCCACGATGCCGGGTCCACATTCATCCCCAGGAGTCATACTCTGCATTGCCAGGGAGATTTACACCCCTGGGAGTTGGGTCCCACGTAGAGGGGAGGGCAGCGAGTTCACCTGTCGAGATGGCTCAGTTAGAGAGAGAGAGGGCCACATCTGAGCAACAAAGAGGTACTCAGGGGGAGACTCTTAGGCGCCATTACATACAACTTTAGACTCTCCTTTGTGGTAATGAGCTTCATAAGGGCAAGTCCCATGCTCGAGGGCTCAGCACATCAAACCGCCAGTCCCAATGTTTGTGACAACATATGCTAGGGGATCAGCATCTCAAAGTTTAGAGATAGGCCTTACAACTCAGGGATAGAGTTAACTGCTGTAAGAGCTTACAATCTAGGGACTATTACAATTATTGTGTCCACATTAGGCTATGTTCTAAGATTCAATTCTGAGTTTACACATTGTAGTTAGTCCATATTGGTGAGGCATCATCCCTCTCACCATGTTTTCTCCAACACTTTTACTCCTATATATATTTTTTCCTACAATTTTATAGAGTTCTATTCACATACCATACATTTATCCACAGTGTACAATCAGTTGTTCATGGTATCATCATAAAGTTGTACATTTATCACCACAATCAGCATTTGAACATACTGATTACTACAAGAAAAATTGTTTTTTTTTTTTTAGCAATAAGAAAAAATGATAAAAAGAAAAATAACATGTCATACAATACAATATACTACTAAGGACAGCAAATAACACCACTACCAAGAATCCCATATTACTCCCCTATATCCCCTTCTCATATACATTTAGCATTGGCGTATTGCCTTTGTTACATTTAATGGAGGTATATTATAATGTTACTGTTGACCATAGACTCCAGTTTGCTTTGATTATGTTTTTTCCTGAATACCATCCCTTTTTTAAATTTCTACATGGTTGACATTCATTTGCTTTCCCACATGCAAAAACATTTTTATATTTGTATATTTAGTAACAGTCATTGGCCACTCCAGTTTTTGCCACATTATATAGTCCCAGTCTTTATCATCTATCTTTACTTCTGGTGTCATACATTCTCCTATCCCACCTCTTTCAGCTTTACTCACAGACATCTTTGTTCAGTGAACTTACAATACCGTGCTACCATCACACAGTATTATGCTATCTATTTCTGGATCTATGCAATCAATCCTAAACATTCTGTAGTCCTTCAGCATCAAATGGCTGATCTCTGCCCTCTTTCTCTCTTCTGGTCACCTGTGTTGTCAGCTTTTAACTCCCAAAGTTTGTTCATTAATGTCTGTTCATATTAGTGAGACCATACAGAATCTGTCCTTGAGTTTCTGGCTAACTTCACTCAACATAATGTCCTCAAGGTTCATCCACATTATTACATGATCCATGTCTTTGTTCTGTCTTACAGCTGCATAATATTCCATCATGTGTATATACCACAGTTTGTTTATCCACTCGTCCTTTGATGGACATTTGGGCTGTTTCCATCTCTTGGCAATTGTGAATAATGCTGCAATAAACATCGGTTTACAAATGTCTGTTTGTGTCTTAAGTTTCAGTTCCTCTGAGTATATACCCAGCAATGGAATAGCTGGGTCATATGGCAAATCTATATTTAGCTTCCTGAGGAACCTCCATACTGTCTTCCAGAGTGGTTGCACCATTCTACATTCCCACCAACAATGAATAAGTGTGCCTCTTTCTCCACATCCTCTCCAGCACTTGTCATTTTCTGTTTTTTGGATAATGGCCATTCTGGTAGGTGTGAGATGATATCTCATTGTAGTTTTGATTTGCATTTCCTTAATAGCCAGTGAAGTTGAGCATTTTTTCATATGCTTTTGAGCCATTTGTATTTCCTCTTCAGAAAAATGTCTGTTCATGTCTTTTGCCCATTTTTTAATTGGATTGTTTGTCTTTCTGTTATTGAGATGCAGGATTCCTTTATATATTCGGGATATTAAACCCTTATCTGATATGTGGTTTCCAAATATCATCTCCCATTGTGTAGGTTGCCTTTTTACTTTTCTGACAAAGTCCTTTGATGTACAAAAGTGTTTAATTCTGAGGAGATCCTATTTGTCTATTTGTTCTTTGGTTGCTCGTGCCTTGGGTGTGAGGTCTAAGAAACCACCTCCTTTCACAAGATCTTTAAGATATTGCCCTACATTTTCTTCTAAGAGTTTTATGGTCTTGGTGCTAATGTTTAGGTCTTTGATCCACTTTGAGTTAATTTTGGTATAAGGTGTGAGATGGACATCCTCTTTCATTCCTTTGGAAATGGATATCCAGTTCTCCAAACACCATTTATTGAACAGGCTGCTCTTTCCCAGTTGCTTCGGCTTCACTGCCTTATCAAAGATCAGTTGTCCATAGATGTGAGTGTCTACTTCTGAACACTCAATTCGATTCCATTGATCAGTATATCTGTCCTTTTGCCAGTACCATGCTGTTTTGAGCACTGTAGCTTTGTAATATGCTTCAAAGTCAGGTAGTGTGAGACCTTCCACTTCACTCCTTTTTCTCAAGACATTTTTGGCTATTCAGGCCAGCACCTTACCCTTCCAAATAAATTTAGTTATTGGTTTTTCTATTTCTGTAAAGCAAGTTGTTGGGATTTGAATGGGTATTGCATTGAATCTGTAAATCAGTTTAGGTAAAATTGCCATCTTAACTATATTTAGTCTTCCAATCCATGAACATGGTATGTTCTTCCATTTTTTCAGGTCTTGTTCAATTTCTTTTAGCAGTTTCTTATAGTTTTCTATGTAAAGGTCTTTTGTGTCCTTGGTCAAGTTTACTCCTAAATACTTGATTCTTTTGGTTGCTATTGTAAATGGGATTTTTTTCTTGATTTCCTCCTCTTGTTGCACATTACTTGTGTACAGGAACACTACAGATTTTTGCGTGTTGATCTTGTAGCCTGCTACTTTGCTGTATTCATTGACTAGTTCTAGCAGCTTTGCTGTAGATTTTTCTGGATTTCCTACATATAGAATCATGTCATCTGCAAATAGTGAAAGTTTTACTTCTTCCTCTCCAATTTGGATGCCTTTTATTTCTTTTTCTTGCCTAATTGCTCTAGCTAGAACTTCCAGCACAATGTTGAATAGCAATGGTGATAGTGGGCATCCCTGTCTTGTTCCTGATCTTAGAGGAAAAGCTTTCAGTCTCTCCACATTGAGTGTGATGTTAGCTGTGGGTTTTTCATATATTGCCTTTATCATATTGAAAAAGTTCCCTTCTATTCCTATCCTTTGAAGTGTTTTCATCAGGAAAGGGTGTTGAATTTTGTCAAATGCCTTTTCTGCATCAATTGAGATGATCATGTGGTTCTTCTGCTTTGATTTATTGATGTGGTGTATTACATTAATTGATTTTCTTGTGTTGAACCAGCCTTGCATATCTGGAATAAATTCCACCTGGTCGTGGTGTATAATTCTTTTAATGTGCTGCTGGATTCAATTTGTGAGTATTTTGTTGAGGACTTTTGTGTCTATATTCATTAAAGAAATTGGTCTATAATTTTCTTTTTTTGTAGTATCTTTGCCTGGTTTGGTATTAGGGTGATGATGGCTTCATAGAAAGAGTTAGGTAGCTTTCCCTCTTCTTCAGTTTTTTTGAAGAGATTGAGCAGGATTGGTACTAATTCGTTCTTGAATGCTTGGTAGAATTCACATGTGAAAGCATCTGGTCCTGGGCTTTTCCTTTTTGGGAGCTTTTTGATGACTGACTCAATCTCTTTACTTGTGATTGGTTTGTTGAGGTCATCTAGTTCTTCTTGAGTTAATGTTGGTTGTTTATGCTTTTCTAGGAAGTTGTCCATTTCATCTAAGTTGTCTAGTTTATTAGCATATAGTTGCTCATAGTATCTTCTCATTATCTCCTTAATTTCTGCAGGGTCGGTAGTTATATTTCCTTTCCCATTTCTGATTGCATTTATTTGCATCTGCTCTCTCTCTCTTTTTTGTTAGCCTAGCCAGTGGTCCATCGATTTTATTGATTTTCTCAAAGAACCAACTTCTGGTTTTGTTGATTCTCTCTATTGTTTTCCTCTTCTCAATTGCATTTATTTCTGCTCTAATCTTTGTTATTTCTTCCCTTCTGCTTGCTTTGCGGTTAGTTTGCTGTTCTTTCTCTAATTCCTCCAGGTGAGCAGTTAACTCTTCAATTTTTGCTGTCTCTTCTCTTTTAATATAGGCATTTAGGACAATAAATTTCCCTCTCAGCACCGCCTTTGCTGCATCCCATAAGTTTTGATAAGTTGTGTTTTCATTGTCATTTGCCTCAAGGTATTTACTAATTTCTCTTGTAATTTCTTCCTTTATCCACTGGTTTTCTAAGAGGGTGTTGTTTAGCCTCCATATGTTTGTGAATTTTATGACCTTCTGCCTTTTATTTATTTCCAACTTCATTCCATTGTGGTCTGAGAAAGTGTTTTGTATAATATCAATATTTTTAAATTTGTTGAGACTTGCTTTGTGACCCAACATGTGGTCTATCCTAGAGAATGTTCCATGAGCACTTGAGAAAAAAGTGTATCTTGCTGTTGTTGGATGTAGTGTTCTATAAATGTCTGTCAAGTCTAGTTCATTTATCATACAATTCAACATCTCTGTTTCTTTAGTGATCCTCTGTCTAGATGTTCTATCCATTGATGAGAGTGGTGTATTGAAGTCTCCAACTATTATTGTAGAGGTATCTATTTCTCCTTTCAGTGATCGCAGTGTTTGCCTCATGAATTTTGGGGCATTCTGGTTTGGTGCATAAATATTCATGACTGTTATGTTTTCTTGATGAATTGACCCTTTTATTAATATATAGTGTCCTTCTTTGTCTCTTTTAATTGTTTCGCTTTTGAAGTCTAACTTGTCTGATATTGATATGGCTACCCCCGCTTTTTTCTGGTTGTTGTTTGCATGAAATATCTTTTTCCAACCTTTCACTTTCAGTCTATGTTTGTCCTTGTGTCTAAAGTGAGTTTCTTGTAGACAGCATATAGATGGGTCCTGTTTTTTAATCCATTCTGCCAGTCTGTGTCTTTTTATTGGGGAGTTTAATCCATTTACGTTTAGTGTTATTACTGTAAGGGCAGTACTTTCTACTACCATTTTGTTTTTTGGAATTTATATGTCATATCTTATTTTTTCCTCTCCTTTTACCTTTCGTGATAATCTTCATTTCTGCACTCTTCTCCAACTCTGTCTCTCCTGTCTTTTCCTATCAGCCTGTAGCACTCCCTTTAGTATTTCTTGTAGTGCCGGTCTCTTATTCACAAACTGTCTCAGTGTCTGTTTGTCTGAAAATGTTTTAATCTCTCCCTCATTTTTGAAGGAAAGTTTTGCTGGATATAGAATTCTTGGTTGGCAGTTTTTCTCTTTCAGTATCTTAAATATATCATGCCACTGTCTTCTTGGCTCCATGGTTTCTGCAGAGAAATCTGTACATAGTCTTATTGACTTTCCCTTGTATGTGATGGATTACTTTTCTCTTGCTGCTTTCAGAATCCTCTCTTTGTCTTTGACATTGGACAATCTGACCAGTAAGTGTCTTGGAGTAGGTCTATTGGGATCTATTCTATTTGGGGTGCGTTGTACTTCTTGAATCTCTAATTTTCTGTCTGTTATAAGAGTTGGGAAATTTTCAGTGACTATGTCTTATATTACTCTTTCTGCCCCTTTTCCCCTCTCTTCTCCTTCTGGGATACCCATAACACGTATATTTATGCGTTTCATGTTGTCGCTCAGCTCCCTAAGACCCTGCTCATATTTTTCCATTTTTTTCACCATCTGTTCTTTTGTGTGTATGACTTCAAATGACCTGTCTTCCAGTTCACTGATCCTTTCTTCTGCCTGTTCAAATCTACTGTTGTGTCCCTCCATTGTGTTTTTCATGTCCTCCATTGTGGCCTTCATTCCCATGAGTTCTGCCATTTGTTTTTTTAAGTTTATGAATTCTTCTTTATGGTCAGCCAGTGTCTTCTTTATATCATTCAGCTCTTTTGCTATATCTTCCTTCATTTCATCAATTTTATTTAGCATTAGTTGCCTCCACTCCTGTGTCTCAGCTGAGCTATTAGTTTGTTCCTTTGGCTGGTCCATGTTTTCGTGTTTCCTGGTTATCTTAAGTTGTCTAGGCATCTGATTCTCTTGATTAGTTTATTTTGGAGCTTGTTTTCTGTCTTTTACCTAGTGGTTTTCTTGTTGGTTGGCTTTGTTCTCTGGTCTCTGTTATTCAGTTCAACTTATTCTAGACCTCTAACTTAGGTTCTATTTAGTTGATCAGAATTTTTCCCCTCTTGTTTTTTCTGTTTCTTGCTCTGCCTCTATGTAATCTTTTTGTGAGTGGGTCTCCTCAGATATGGTTGACCCTAGTCAGATTTTCCCAGTCTAGTGAGGCCCAGGTCTCATTGAGAGTGTGTGGAGTTTTCCTGAGAATGGGACCCTCCTATGAGGCCTTTAGAATTGGTGCTTTTCCCCTCCTGTCCAGCAGGTGGTGCTGGCCAGCCCGCAGTTCCCCCACCAGTGTAAGGAGGTATGGAGCCTTTAGTTCTCCTGGTGACTCTGATCCTGTCAGGGGCATGGCTGACTGAAGCTGGAATCTGAATTCCAGCCCCTGGGGTCTGAATTCCCAGAAGGAGGACTGCCTGTTGAGCTGGGCCTCCCCCCACTCTCCCAATCCTCAGAACTCCAGTTGTCTCTCAGGGGCACTATTCCCTTCTCCTCTCTCCTCTTCGGGGCCTCTCCAGGTAGATTCCTTGGTCAGCCTGAGTTGCCAATTAAAGACGGGGCTGGAGGGCTTCAGTAGTGAATATGGAATTCAAAGACACTGTGGGTACTCTGTCTCCCCTCAAGCCCAGCCCAGTCCCTCAACCTGGGCTTTCCAATAGAAAATAACCACATACATTACTTTTAGATTTAAAAAAAAAAAAAAAAAAAAAAAAAAAGTAGAAAAGAAATCAAGAAAAAGAAAAAAGGAAAAAAAAAAAAAGAGTCTCTTTTAAATGTCTTTCCCCAGCCTGGAAGTTTTGTCAGTGTCAGAATAGAGCATTTAACGATATGCTTTGGGCTATTGTCTGATAATTACTCTCCAACAGCTTCAGTTCCACCCCTGCCGGGGGCTATTGAAATGCAAAAAGATAAGGGATCAGTGAGAAGCCAGAAGGGACAAAATGTAAGGGAAAAAAAAATGGCTTTTTTGGAGTCTGGGAATGGGTGCCTGCTTTTACGTGTCCCCACTTATTGGAGCCCAGCCCTTCTTTAGCACCCCAGCTCCCAAAGTTAGTTAATTAATTTGTTAATTAGTTCTGCAGTTGAGGCTGGGTTGAGCCTCCCTTCTTGCCCTCAGCAGATTGCTGTTTTTTGTCCCCCCCCCCCCTTTCAGGGAGCCGGCTGCAAGACAGTCTGTGAGGTCTGGGTGGGGAGGGGCGCCAGACCCCTGGTCTGGGGAACTTACAATGTTCGCTGCGATCTCAGCTTTTCCTCCAATTCCAAACTTGTGTCCAATGTGTGACTGGTTACTGGAGACCCCGAAAACACTGTTTCATATAGTTCTTGGGTAATTGCCAGCTGCTCTAGGGGAGAGACGAAATTCTGCTCCTCACCACTCCGCCATCTTGCCCCGCCTTGCCCTCTAGTGTATTTTTAATCTCTTCTATTGTGCCTTTCATTCCCATAAGTTCTGTTATTTTTCTTTGCATACTTTAAATTCTTTATGCTCATCCAGTGTCTTCTTAATATCCTTTTTCAATTTACCTGTCTTTTCCTTCATCTCCTTGAATTGATTTAGAAGATTTGTTTAAACATCTTTGATTAGTTGTTCCAAATTATGTGTCTCCTCCAACCTTTTAATTTTTTTCCTTTGACTGGACCATATATTCCTGTTTCTTAGTATGGCTTGTAATTTTTTTGCTGATATCTAGGCACCTGGTTATCTAGATGAGTTTATTTTGATGGTCAGTTACTCTCTCTTGCCTAGAGTTTCATTGTTGATTGACTTTGTGTTAAGGTTCTTCTCTGACACTTGATTCAACTTATTCTATCTCTGTAGAATTGTCCATGTTTAATCAAAACAGGGCCAGTGGCCCATGAAGGGAGTGCATACCAGTTCCAAAGGGCCCAGGGGAGACAGAGGATAGCAAAAGACCCTAAAAAGCCTTTTTCATCAGCTCCGCAAAGCTGTGCTTTCCTGGCCTCCCCAGCAGATAGTGGGCTTTGGCAAACTATATCCTGCAGACTTAAAGAGGGAGTGTGCTTTTCAGCCTCCACAGGCTCCACCCCTGGTGTGGGCAGTGTTGAAACAATGTCTGCGGGAACCCTGTCCAGGGCAGGCTAGAACCGTGATTCAGAGCTTGGACCAAGCATTCCAAACTCACTGATCAGAAGCCACACCTGACACTCAGCCTCCCCCCAAGTCCCGATTCCAGGAAGGAAGGCCTTTCCTTCCCTCTCCATCCACAGCAGCCAGCAACACACCATACTGAGGTTGCTTGCCTCGAGGGTAGAGAATGGGCACCTGCCACTGCCATGGTATGATTCACTCACAGTTTTTTTTTTTTTGCCATAGCTCCTTGGTTTCTCTGTCCCACTCAGGTGCTGTACAGTGCTCCCCTTGCCTCCAGAGCCTCAGAACCACTGTTTCAGACAGTTTCTGCCTGTCCACTAGGTACTTTTGGAGGAGGAGTATGTCCTGTAGTTCCCTACTCCACTATCTTTCCCAGAAACTCCCTGGTCTTTCTTTTTAAGGTTCATCCATGTTGTAGCCTGTGTCAGTACTTCATTTCTTTTTATTGCTGAATAATACTCCATTGCATGGCTTTACCACATTTTATTTACCCATTCATCAGTTGATAAGCATTTGAGTTGTTTCCACTTTTTGGCTATTATGAATAATGTCCTGTGAATATTCAGGTACAATTTTTATGTGGATATAAGTTTTCAATTCTCTTTGGTATATACCTAGGGGTAGAATTGCTGGGTCAAATGGTAAGTATGTATAAGCTTTTGAGAAACATGTGTTTCCTTATTTTTTAAAGTCAGGGTCCCAGGAAGAACTTGTATGATAGTTGGAGCAGGGAAGATTATTTTGCATTTAGAAGTTCCATGTCAAGCCTCTTATAAAATCAAATAAGAGCTCAGGGAAGATGGTGGCATAGAAAGAATTGGAAGACTTA
This sequence comes from Choloepus didactylus, assembly GCF_015220235.1. Classification (NCBI taxonomy): domain Eukaryota; kingdom Metazoa; phylum Chordata; class Mammalia; order Pilosa; family Megalonychidae; genus Choloepus; species Choloepus didactylus. The sequence continues at coordinate 35,126,112 of NC_051321.1, forward strand.
GTCTCCCGCAGAACAATTCATAAATGAACAAAAAACCAGTAAATAACCTGGAATGGTAGCGGGGAGACAAACGTGACAGTACACTCAACATCCACCGACATGAATTGAGAGGAATGCCCGAGATCACAGCATAAAATCTGTAAGTAAAATTGCGGACCTGCACTAAGAGCCGAGAACCTAGAGCCAGGAGCCCCTCCCTCACGGAAGCCACGCCGTGCACTTTCTCAGCCCAGCTCCAAGTGAGGTTTTAATATTAACTGCTCAATACAGACAGCGAATCCTCAACAAGCAGACAGAGGCTTTTGGTGACAACTGACCTTGGGAGAATCGGGGGAAATATTCTGTCTTTCGCTCTCTCTGTGGAGAAAACCTTAGCTGCTCTCAGCCCACAAGGCGTTGCAGTAAAGACAGCCTCACACATTCTGTATTCTGAAACGAGCCGAGAGCCCTGCAGCACAGCCAAGTGGCCCAGGGCTTCCCTAGAGGGATGGCGCACACTGATGACGTAGCACGGCATCCCCCTTGGCTGAGGGAGGATCGCAGCTGGGAGGCGGGATCCGCTCGGAGAACCCAGAGGCGCTACGCCAAGTCCGGTGGTTTATGGGACACCGAGAGAGAGCTGCCCTTCCTCCCTGGCCACCTGTGCGCACGCCCCACATTCAGGGCGGGCGACTCCAGCAGTGCGCCCAGGCTGAGCTCTCCAGCTGAACACACAAGAATCATTTCCCCTCACTACGCGAGAACTGACTGGAGGGATATAGGTGGCTCACAGACGCCATCTGCTGGTTACTTAGAGAAAGTGTATGTCACCAAACTGTCTCTGAAAAATTAGATCGATATGCTTTTTTTTTTTTGATGCAACTTGAAAGAACCCTATCAAGCAAAACAAATGCCAAGAGGCCAAAAACAACAGAAAATCTTAATGCATATGATAAAACCAGATGATATGGAGAATCCAGCTCCAAACACACAAATCAAGATTTCGGAAGAAACGTTATACCTAGCAAATTTAGTTAAAGAACTACAATCAAAGAACGAAAACATGGCAAAGAATTTAAAGGACATCAAGAGGGCCATGGCCCAGGATATAAGTGCCATAAAAAAGACCCTAGAAGAGCATAAAGAAGACATTGCAAGAGTAAATAAAAAAATAGAAGATCTTATGGAAATAAAAGAAACTGTTGGCCAAATTAAAAAGACTCTGGATATTCACAATACAAGACTAGAGGAAGCTGAACAACATCTCAGTGTCCTAGAAATCCACAGAACAGAAAATGAAAGAACAAAAGAAGGAATGGAGAAAAAAATTGAAAAAATCGAAATGGATCTCAGGGATACGATAGATAAAATAAAATGTCCAAATTTAAGACTCATTGGTGTCCCAGAAGGAGAAGAGAAGGGTAAAGGTCTAGAAAGAGTATTCAAAGAAATTGTTGGGGAAAACTTCCCAAACCTTCCACACAATATAAACACCCAAAGCATAAATGCCCAGAGAACTCCAAATAGAATAAATCCAAATAAACCCACCCCAAGACATATTCTGATCAGACTCTCAAATACTGAAGAGAAGGAGCAAGTTCTGAAAGCAGCAAGAGAAAAGCAATTCACCACATACAAAGGAAACAATATAAGACTAAGTAGTGACTACTCAGTGGCCACTATGGAGGCGAGAAGGCAGTGGCATGACATATTTAAAATTCTGAGAGAGAAAAATTTCCAGCCAAGAATACTTCATCCAGCAAAACTCTCCTTCAAATTTGAGGAAGACCTTAAATTTTTCACAGACAAACAAATGCTGAGAGACTTTGCCAATAAAAGACCTGCCCTACTTCAGACTCTAAAGGAAGCCCTACCAACAGAGAGACAAAGAAAGGAGAAAGAGATATAGAGAATTTTAACCGACATATATAGTACCTTACATCCCAAATCACCAGGACACTCATTTTTCTCTAGTGATCACAGATCTTTCTCCAGAAGGGACCATAAGCTGGGACATAAAGCAAGCCTCAATAAATTAAAAAAAAAAAAAAATTGAATATACTCAAAGAACATTCTTCAAACACAATGGAATACAAATGGAAGTCAATAATTTTTGAACTATAACTCCACTATTTACTTCCTACATGATAAAAAATACACAAACTCTAAGGAGAAATCAGTGGTTTTGAACTCAATGTAAAATATGTAATTTTAGACAGCTATATAAAGGTGGGGGAATGAAGGAGTATAGGAACATAGTTTATGTGCCCTATTGAAGTGAAGGTGCTATCAAAGAAAAACAAGATTGCTAGGGATTTAAGAGGTTAATTTTAAGCCCCACAATAAACACAAAGAAATTATCAGAGAATATAACCATAGAGATGAAATTAGAGTTTGGGTTAAGAGAAATGGGGGAAGGGGCAATGGGAAGTTAAGAAAGGAGTGTAGGGTTGCTGTTTGAGGTAAAGGGAAATTTCTAGCAATGGATGGTGGGAAAGATCATAACATCATTCTAAATGTGATTAATCCCACTAATGGAAGGCTAGGGAGGGGGTGGAATGGGAAGATTTAGGCTGTATATATGTTTCCACAATTGAAAAAAGGAAAAAAAAAAAAAGACAGTCTAACTAGACAATTGAATGCTAAGGATGAACTTGGATGGGATTGGAGGGTGGAGGACAGGTGGCTCAAAGGGACACAGTTGAGACATAAGGAAAAGGAAATATAGAATGTAAGCATTGTATCATTGTTGAATCTCTTATACTTCTTAGCTGTGCTTAATGGAATTACATAAAACAATGTTCTTGTTCATGGGAAGTACATACGTGAATTATATTATAGTGTATGTTCAAGGATGTGTGCAGCTAACTCTCATATGTTCAGAAGACAGAGAAATATATGATGGATGATATATAGGGAGAGAGGGAGGGAGGGAGAGAGGGAAAGAAATAGTGATGTGACAGCATGTTAAAGTTGGTGGATTGAGCTATCGGGGGAGGGGGGTCAGGGTATGATGGAATTCTGTGTATGGGGCTAGTATTGTTTTTGCAACTATTCATGTAACTTTGAATTTATTTCAAAATAAAAAAAATCAAATAAGAAAGTTAGAAAAATGGAATAAAAGGTAAGGAACTAATCCTCACAAGACATTTAATCATTTGTTTGGTAATGTTATAAATACATTTTTTAGCTTAAAATAACTATGATTTTATTTATTTAAATTCTGCGTGTCAGAAATTTTTGCTGGGCTCAGATGAACCTTTTGCTGTTTTTGCCTGAAGTCATTCTTCCTTGGTTTTTTATTTTTGTTTTTTTTTAATGCAATTTTATTGAGATATATTCACATACCATACAATCATCCATGGTGTACAATCAGTTCACAGTATCATTATATAGTTGTGCATTCAGCACCACAATCAATTTTTTGAACATTTTCATTACTCCAAGAAATAAAAATGAAAATAAGAATAAAAATAAAAGTAAAAAGAGCATCCAAAACATCTCATACTCCATTCCATCCCCCTATTATTAATTTACTTTTTGTCCCCTTTTTTGTACTCATCTCTCCATACACTGGATAAAGGGAGTGAGAGCCACAAGGTTTTCACAAACACACAATTGCACCATATAAGCTATATAATTATATGATTGTCTTCAAAAATCAAGGATACTGGGTTGCAGTTCAACAGTTTCAGGTATTTCCTCCTAGCTATTCTAATACGCTAATAACTAAAAAGGGATAGCTATATAATGCATAAGAATACCTTCCAGTATGACCTCTCAACTCCATTTGAGATTTCTCAGCCCCTGAAATCTTATTTTGTTTCATTTCTCTTCCTCCTTTTGGTCAACAAGGCTTTCTCAATCCCACAATGCCAGGTCCAGGCTCATCTCCAGGAGTCATGACCCACATTGCCAGGGAGATTTATACTCCTGGGAGTCATGTCCCCCGTAGTGGGGAGGGTAGTGAGTTTACCTACAGAGTAGGCTGCAGTGTGCTACAAATACTTTTGCAGATCTATTTTGTACAATGGACCAGTGAATTTGAAGTCACAAGACCTAAGCACTGCCTTTCCAGGCTTTCTTAAAGGGTATCTGTGAGGATCAAATGCATCAGGAAACCACTAAGGACAAGGTTCAAGATCATCCCTGAGGGGGACTCAGGTCAGAAACAAGTCCTGTGTGACTCTGCCCCTTCCACCTGCTTATTTATTCCAGTGAAATCTGGTTGGGAGAAGGTGGCTTCTCCAGGATACTTTAAGAATCTCTGAGGCTCACCAGCAAAGAAGTGGGGAGGAAGAAGTAGATGGTGACCATCATTCCAAGTACCTAAGAACTACTGTGGTGATTGGAGGAAGAGATTTTCAAGATTTGGACAATTATAGGTAGAGCTTAAGGGGAAGGCCAGGGGAGTAAGAGAGAGTTGGGAAGATGTGCATGGATGAAATGGGCTCTTTATGATCCTTTCATTAGTCTGTAATACCTATAAAATAAAATCCTTAGTAAGGTATCCATAGCCCTTTATGAAATGGCCCCAGTTTAATTTTCCAAACTTACTTCCCACTACTCCCTGTCAGCATGTTCAGCCAAATGAAACAAGAATTCTCTACCTTTGGGTCTTTCTCTGGAATAACTTCCTTTAATCTCTGCATGTCCAAAATTTGCCAGTTCTTCAAACCCTAGCTCACAAACCATTTCTTCCACAGTGACTCTCCAGAGTCCCCCACATCCTCCTCCCCAGACAGAATTAATCTCAGCCTTGGCAAGACTCTGATAATGCTTGCTCTGTGAGTGAATTACACATTGTCTTCACTTCCCATTGGAGGTTAGGCCTCACAGGAGCAGAAGCTGTACCTTAATTGTCCCTTGTGTCCTCTGCCCTTCATACAGAGTATGGCACCTAGTAGATACATAGTGTTTGTTGAATCAGTGTATGCATGGATGAAAGGAACAGGGGTGTGAATAAATAGATCAAGGGAAGGGCTTGGGAAATGTGAGGACCGGTAAGATCAGATGAGTGCCAGAGCAGGCAGGGAGAGAAGGCTTTCGGGAGAGATGATTGGAGAGTGTGCTAGAGGCACAGAATGGAAATGGAGATTGAGGTGGGGAGCAAGAGTGGGAAAGAGGGAAAGAGAATATATAGGGCAAAGAGTGAGGTCTATTCCAGGAACTCAGACTTGAACTAAGGAACCAATAGACAGAGCAGCCTTTATTCCCAGGGATACATCTGGCCTAAAGGGCCACACAGGAAGCATTAATGAGTAAAGAGGGCAGGATGCCATGCATTCCCTACCTGAAGCCTACATACAGCTCCTGCTCAGCTCTAGAAGATTCCTGGAGGTCAGCTGCAGTGAACAGGTCTTCATATTTTTTCAAAAGAAGGCAGAAATATGGATTTTTTGGTGAAATCTCCCACTATAAAAATATTGGAAACCAATTAGGTGTTAATTTTTACTGAAGCCTAACATACATGCAGAAATGTACACATATCCTAAGTGAATTTTCAATGAATTTTCACAACTGAACACATGCCTGTGACCAATACCCTAATCAAGTTTCAAAATATTACCAGCAACCCAGAAGCCCCCATTGTGCTCCCTCCCAGGCATTAATCTTTCCTCAGAGTCGCCACTATCGTGACTCCTAATATCATAGAATAATTTTGCCAATTTTATATTATCTATAAATGGAATCATATAGTATTTGTTTTTGTGTATCTGGGTTCTTTCACTCAATACTATGTTTGTGAAAATCATCCATATTTTTAGATGTAATTGTGGATCTTTCATTCCCATTGCGGTATAGAATCCCACTGTGTGGATATACCATAATTTATCTGTCCTACTGCTGCCCTTTAGATTTTTATTGTTTTAGCTTTACATATAGTGCTGCTAGGAATATCTAGTATATGTCTTTTGGTTAACATGTGTGCACATTTGTGTTAGGAGTGAAGTATCAGGATCATATAATATGCATATGTTCACCTTTAATAGATACTACCAAGGTGTTTATACAAATTTACATTCTCAACAGCAGTGTATGAAAGTTCTGGTTTCTCCACAATCTTGTCAACACCTGATTTTCTTTTCATTCTTTTCATTCTAGCCATTCCCATGGATGTGTAGTGGTATTGCATTGTGGTTTTGACTTATATTTCCCTGATTACTAATAAACTTAAGCACCTTTTCCTATGTTTATTGGCCATTTGGAAAGCCTCTTTTAAGAGGTGTCCATTTGGTTTTTTTGTTCATTTCTCTGTTGAATTGTCTTTTTCTTTATATATTAGGGATATGAGTCCTTTGACAGATCCATGTACTATGAGTATCTTCTCCCACGTGGTCACTTGTCTTTTCATTACTGTAATGGTGCCTTTTGAGAAACAGAAATTAATTTTAACATGGTCCAATTTATAAATTTTCTTTTGTGATTAGCTCTCTGTGTCTTGTTTTGAAACATTTGCATTGTTGCAAAGATATTCTCCTATCTTTCCTCTAAAAGCTTTATTGTTACCTTTCATATTTGGCTCTGAAATCCATCTGGAATTGTTTTATTGTATGATATAAAGTAGAAGTCAATAAACATTTTTTCCATATGGATATCCAACTGACTCAACACCATTTATTGAAAAAGATCATCCTTTCCCCATTTCACTGCAATGTTTCCTTTCTCATAAATCAAGTTATCATATATGTGTGGGTCTGTTTCTGGACTCTGTATTATGTTTCATTTGTCAGTTTGTCTATTCTTATGTCACTACCTCAGTGTCTTAATTGCTATAGCTTTAGAATAAGTCTTCATATCTGGTGGTGTAAGTCTCTTCCAACTTTGTTTTTCTTCTTCAAGATTACGTAGACTATATTTGGCCCTTTGCATGACCATATGTAGTTTAGAATCAGCATGTTAATTTCTGCAAAAATACCTGCTGAGACTTTGATAGAGATTGCACTGAATCTGCTTTAGTTTGGGGAGAATTAATACCTTTACAATAGTGAGTAAATTACCACGAATTTGGTAAATCCCTTCATTTATTTAGATCTCTTGATTTGTCTCAATAATATTTTGTAGTTTTCAAGTTAGCAGTCTTACTCACCTTCAGTTCTATATATTCCTAGGAATTTTATATTTGTTAAAATTATTACAAATGTATCTTTTTAACATTTTTATTTTCTGTGTGGTTCTTGCCAGTACATGGTAATCAAATTTATTTTTGTACATTGACCTTATGTCCTGTGACCTTGGTAAATTCACTTAATAATTCTAATAGTTTGTACATACTTCTGTATTTCCTATGTGCATAATTATATTGTCAGAAAATAATGACAGTTTTGTTTCTCCTATTCTGACTAATATTTGTCTTTGCCTGGAACCATCTGTTTGCTGAAGAATAGTGCATGTGTGTGTGGAGTAATCTGTAGCAGCCTACTGTTTCTGTTAGGATTTGTTGTATTTCCTTTGCCCTAGGAATATTTTCCCTCCTCCTTTCTCTGCATCCCAGAGGTTACTGTCACTCACAGCAAATTCCCTTAAGTGTAGACTCTCTGTGTTTCTATCTGGTAAGCTCACCCCTCCCTTTATAACCACTGGTCTCTTTTGGCCAGAAGTGCAAGTGATGACCGTCAAAGTGGTATGTCAACATGGTTTCTTCTTCAACTCCATCTCTCCTGTGGTAAGGAGTTACGTCTCTATAGGGACACTCCCCACTTCTCTAATGACCCCCTATGCCCTTGGATTTCTTTGTGATAAAAAAGATCATTGAGTGTGCTCTCAAGACTGTGACAATTTTCAGGAAATCTACTTCAAGCAAACAAGCCTACCACTTGGTAGGTATGTTTATAATTGTGGTACTTGGTATTATAGCTGTTTCCTTATTTCCTTGATAATGGGCCTTTTTCTTAATGCTGCATTTCATTCTTTTTGTTGTCATCAAAGGGTTTCGAGGGAGGGGGATGAAGTAAAAATGACTTTATTCCATCATCTGCAACCAGATGTCCTCTTCACATTTTAAAACTGAAATTTATAGTTGTTTTTATTACAAACTTTATACATTTCACTGTAGAAAGTATAAAAAATAAACAGAAATACACAGAAGAATAGTTAAGAATAAATAGCAAGGACCTACTTGCTTGAGGCAAGGGCAGCAAAAACTTTGGTATAACTGCATGGCAAGGTAAGCCAGAGGTGTTAATGGACAAAAGAATCCCTTAGAGAGCCAGACTGTGCCAAAATATACAGCTCTCAAAAGGGAGTTTAGTTGGAGAGGTCCACAGGACAAACCAAGTGTGCAAACATAAAAAGCCCTCAGAGGGGAGATCTGGGCAGGCAAACACATATAGAGCCCTGCAGGAAAACGGAGGCTGCAGAAAAGGCAGAATGTGCAAACAGCATCCCGCTCAGCGGGGAGGAATAAGGAGGGTGGAATCCCAGTCATTAGAAGTGCAGGGAGGCTTATTAAGTTACATTCCATTCCCTGGGGCTAATGCAGAATCATTCCCTGTTAAAAATTCATTTACTGCATTGTGGTAAATGGCTCAAGAGGGGCATTACTAACACGACTCCCCCAGTGAAGACTTTAGAAACAAAGTTGTTAGAGCTAGAAGGCACCTTAGGGAGAGTTTAGGCCAGTACTTCCCAAAGCAGATCCCTATGCTACCGGTGGGTGGCATAGGAAGTTATTTTAATGGTACACAGATTTTTTTTTTATTTTAATACTCATATTTATTTTAATTTACATTAGAAAAAATTATGACTAGCAAAACAAAACCACAGTTTCACAGATATTATTTAGGAGGAGTTAAACTTAATATTTGTAAATAAAAAACTATTAAGCAAAGAAAGCATAGGTATTATGCACATACTGAAAAAATTAAGATGATTTGGGAAATACTGATCTAGAGCAACCCTCTCATTGCAGCTATAAGGAAACTAAACCAGAGAGGAGACATGACCCCTCAAGGAAGAACCAAGACCGATACCCAAGTCTCCTCATTCCCAGACCAGTGTGCTTTCTTCTGCAATAGACTGACCCCCCAGCTAATTTAAGACAATTCAAAATTGGAAGGGTTTCTAGATATTCAAATTGCCCTACTGGGCTACTACTTACCATTATGATACTTGAATCATTCTTAGAAAACTCTGCCTTCATGTAGTCAGTCATATAATAAGTATTACAAAGCATTATGGGAAGTGACATAAGGAAAACTGATATAAGAAGATGGGGTCCCTGACCACAAAAAACTTAGAATTTTATGGGGAATTAGGTATTGTTCAGAATGCAAAACACCAGAAATGGATTGGCTTTTATAAAAGGGGGTTAATTTGGCTACACGGTTACAGTCTTAAGGCCATAAAGTGTCCAAGGTAACATATCAGCAATCGGGTACCTTCACTGGAGGATGGCCAAGGGTGTCCGGAAAACCTCTGTTAGCTGGGAAGACACGTGGCTGGTGTCTACTCCAAAGCTCTGGTTTCAAAATGGCTTTCTCCCAGGACGTTCCTCTCTAGGCTACAATTCCTTAAAAATGTCACTCTTAGTTGCACTTGGGGTATTTGTCCTCTCCCAGCTTCTCTGGAGCAAGAGTCTGCTTTCAACAGCCATCTTCAAACTCTCTCTCATCTGCAACTCCTGTGCTTTCTTCAAAGTGTCCCTCTTGGATGTAGCAGCTTGCTCCTTCTGTCTGATCTTATATAGTGCTCCAGTAATTTAATTCAGAGCCACCCAGAATGGGCGGGTCAACACCTCCATGGAAATTATCCAATTGTCATCACCCACAGTTATGTGGGGCGCATCTCCATGGAAACACTCAAAGAATTACAATCTAATTAACACTGATAGGTCTGCCCACACAAGATTACATCAAAGATAATGCAATTGAGGGGACATAATACATTCAAACTGGCACAGATATATAAAAAATACAAATAATTATTCAAGATACAGTAAAGTTAAGTTCCAATATAGCAATACAAGAAAAATATTGTAGGAGAAAAGAGGAAAGGATAATTGTTTTCAGGTGGAGATTGAAAGACTTCACGAGGGAGACATGATTTGAGTCAGGCTTGGATGAATGCATGTAATTTCAATGGGCAAAGGGAAAGGAAAAAATTCTAGGCTTAGATAATGTCAGGAACAAAGATTGAGTGGTGTCTTGTGTATGTGGTTGTTCAGATAATGGTAAATAGTCTGATCTGGCTGAAAGCCTAGGGAGAGGAGGAAGTCTATTAGAAGTTGGGAGAGGTAAGGCTTGCAGGATGGAATGGGTCTGAATCTTCATGGGTACTGAATGTAATGCAAAGAAACGTGAATTTTACTCTCTAGATTATGGAAAAAGTTAGATGGGACTGTGGAGTCATAGTTTTCCTTAGTGACCATTAATGACTGTATCCCTATTTATTTGGCACTAAGGGTACTCAAAGAACACTTGCATCTTCAGTGAGTTCTGAAGAGGACAGAGTACTTAACGTACAAGATCATGATGTAGGTTGTACTATAAAAAGAAATAGGGGTTAGAGGACCAATGGACAGAGACACACATGGCTGTCCACCTGAAGAAAAGAAGTCCCAATGGACTATCCAACCAGCACAGGAAGAGCCATAGAGAGAAAAGAGAGAAACAAAATAGCAATCAACAGTGAACTCAATTAAGTTCCTGTTTCTTATTGTGACAGTGGAGAGGCTTCAGCAACCTGTGCCCTTGGAAAAGTAAGGAGGCTGTCTTCACGTGATCTGAAGATCCAGGAAAGTGAGATCAGGGTTTGAGCAATGGAATGGCCAGGATGGAATGGTGGAGAGAAAGATGGCAGAAAAGTTCAGCGGGGGCAATCAAGAGAGCTTTTCTGGCCATTGCTAAGACTTGAGGTGTGTTTTGTGCAAAGGATAGGCTTGGAGAAGAGGTGAACCCCTCATTTCAACAGTAATACACTTCTTTTTTTTTTTTTTAATAATTCAGTTTTATTGGGATATATTCACATACCATAGAATCATACACTAATACACTTCTGAGCATGTGGTTGACTCCTGGGTATCCTGAGGAGACTGAACACAGAGATATGGGCCACCAAAGTCCCACACATCAACCAGGGAAAGGGATAAAACTTCATTAATAGGTAGGACAGAAAATGCAAAGTGAGATCACTCAGAAAGAATCTGAATCTACTGCAATTACACAGTTAATGATTAATATGTCTGTGAGCCTTGTTCTCAGTTAATAAAATTTTCAATATAACTTTGTGATATAACTTGTAGTCTTATATTTTAAATATTCTCAGGAATGATGGGGATTTATTTTATTGATACATTCCTTGTAATCCACTACCTAAGTAATTCATTTGACAGATGCTTTGATCAGGTGGAACATTAGTAATCTGAAAACAAATGTATTTATATGTGTTAAATTACCTCTTCCTATATATACTAAGGTACAAGAATAGTAATGAAGCTAATTGCAAAATATCAGAAAATTCTAAATATTTATAGCATGCTTTAGAATTCAGTTTAATTCAAGCCATTTTTAATTCAAGCCATCTGCAGGCAGAACTGTTTAGTGTGTCATTAGACAAACAAAAAGGAGAATAAGGGGCTTTCTTGACCCTTGGGGACCTTGCAGTCTAGTAGTTGACAGACATCAATAAAACAGGGTAAACTAAAATAAATATTTTAGGTAGGGCTTCATATATGGTGTTTAGGAGGTTCAAAGAAGAGAGATCACACCTTGCATATCTCATCAAATCTAAGATGCTATCAGTTGAAAGACACCCCATCATTTTATGTACCACTAAGAAAGAAATAATTCTGATGCTTAAACTATGAAGTCATTGATTGTAAGATGCATCCCTTTTACAGAGACGTTAAAAAACATTGAGGGAAAAGCATCTTAGAATTGATGAAATGTGTTAATAGAAGAATTTTGATACAGTGAAATAAGAAAAAAAGTCTTCCAAGCAGGGGTCCTTCTGTTTTATATATGCTACAGCTTTCTTTGAGTCATTGACTTCCATGACCCCAATCACTCCCTCTAGGTTCATGACTCACAAGTCTTCATCTCCTGTTGGAATGTCTCTTCTTAAATGCAGACCCTTATATCCAAATTTATTTATTCATTTATTTATTTAATACTTACCAACCATGTGCCAGACACAGTCCTAAGTACTTTAAATGTCATAAAAACCCCATGAGGTAGGTATTATTATTATTATTATTATTATTATTATTATTATTATTATTATTACTGTCTTAGTTTGCTGGGTCTGCTATGTCAAATACCATAGAATGAGTTGGCTTAAACAACAGGAATTTATTGTCTTGCAGTTTTGGAGGCTGGAAGGCCAACATTAAGTTATTGGCAAGTCAGGTTTTCTCCAAAGTCTTTAGTGTTCTGGTGGTGGCTCAGTCTCTGCCTCCTTCACATGATGATCTGTCTCTTTCTGTCTCCTCCTCTGGTTTCTACTCCTCCTATTCAGTCATCTCCTTGTAAGGGTCCGGTCATAATGGATTAAAGCCCCCTCATTCAGTGTGGCCTTACTTTAATATATTCAAATAACCTGGAGGTGGGGCAAGTCGGCAGCAAGGGAGGTGTGGAATATAGTTAGTACCCTAGAGCAACTAGTGAAGCCAGTAATAACTAGAAAGTAGTCTGGATGGGGAGGACATCTGTGACCGAACACTTTGTAAATCAGTCTGGAATGGGTAGAATGGCTGAGATCACAGCATAGAACTGTAAGTAAATCTCCCTAAACTGTGGAACTGGTGCCCCTCTCCCATCAGCTTGGCAGCTGAGTTGGAAAACTTCACTGTGGGGAAAGGGAAGCAGTCTCTGCTGGGAGCAAGGGAATGTATCTCAACCAAGCTCCAATTGTGATTTTAATTAACAAAATTAGACTACTGAATACATGCTATGAGCACAGATAAACCCCAAGCAAGCAGGAAAGGAACCCAGAGCTGACTCCTCGCAGACAGGAGGCGGGGCTGATGGGGAAAAAATACATAAATAAATAAAAACAGAGGATTTTGGAGTCCACTGAGCTCAGAATATTGGAAAAGGGATGTGTCACAAGAAAAAGACCATGCAGAACCGGGTACCAACTTCAGTTCTTGCTTGGTGAACTGAAGGGCTGGAGACTGACTCTGAAAAAGGGACTTCTTTATTCCTTTTTTTTCTTATTCTTAGTAGCTCATTAGAGAAAGCCTCAGGCATTTTCAGTTGTTAGCACTGATGCAGGCAAGGGTAGAGTTAAGATAGTCAGAGAGTCAAAGGAAAAACTCAAATGTAGAAGAAAATTCCCTAAAGGGCTTATCTTCCCAAATAAAAGGGGTAGTGGGGTCCAGCTCAAGTAACAGTCCTCTCTCAGAGAACTAAGACCCCAGGGTCTGGGTGGGGAAAAAAAAAACATAAACTGATTAAGCTTGGCTTCGGAACCCTCATTCCCTGGCCAGGACAGGGTCCCCTGAGAATTAAATGCACCACACGTCTTTACCCCAGTGGGGAGCTGCAGCCTAACAAGCACCACCTGCTGGGTAGGATAGGAAAAGCACAGAGTTTAGAGACCTCACAGGAAAGTCTGAACATCTCCTGGATCTCACCCACAGGGAAACCTAATACTGAATACATCCTCTTCTTGAGACCTGGCCCAACTGGTCTGGGAAAATCTGATTGGGGTAATCAAGGAAACCAGATGCGTAGACAAAAAAAAAAAAATTATGAGTCACACTAGGAAAAACAAAGCTATGGCCCAGTCAAAGGAACAAACTTACACTTCAAATGAGATACAGGAGTTGAAACAACTAATTAAAGATCTTCAAACAAATATGCTAAATCAATTCAAAAATCCATCAACAAGTTGAGGGAAGATAATGGCAAAAGAGATGAAGGATATAAAGAAGACATTGGGCAAACATAAGGAAGAACTCAAAAGTTTGGAAAAATTGATAGAACTTATAGGAATGAAAGGCAGAATAGAAGAGATGAAAAACACAATGTAAACATACAGCAGATTTGAAGAGGCAGACAAAAGGATTCAGGACCTGAAGGGCAGGACAGCTGAACTCCTACACACAAAACAATAGATAGGAAAAAGAATGGAAAAATATGAGCAGGGTCTCAAGGAACTGAATGACAACATGAAGTGCATGAATATACATGTCTTGGGTGTCCCAGAAGGAGAAGAGAAGGGAAAGAGGGCAGAAAGAATAATGGAGGAAATAATCTCTGAAAATTTTCCATCTCTGATGAAAGACATAAAGTTACAGATCCAAGAAGCACAACATACCCCAAATAGAATAGATCCGAGTAGACTGACTCCATGACAATTAATAATCAGATTATCAAACATCAAAGACAAAGAGAGAATTATGAAAGCAGCAAGAGAAAAGCAATCCATCACATCAAAAGGAAGCTCGATAGGACTATGTGCAGGTTTCTCAGTAGAAACCATGGAGGCGATAGGGCAGTGGCATGATATATTTAAGATACTGAAAGAGAAAAACTTCCAACCAAGAACTCTATATATGGAAAAACTGTCCTTCAAAAATGAGAGAGAGTTTAAAATATTTTCAGACAGACACTGAGTTTGTGAACAAGAGACCTCCTCTACAAGAAATACTAAAGGGAGCACTACATGTAGATAGGAAAAGACAGGAGAGACAGGTTTGGAGAAGAGTGTAGAAATGAAGACTATCAGTAAGGGTACTGTATGGACTAACATTGATGAGTGAAATTTGAGAGTTGAGAACACAGGTTATCAGGCAATAGAAAGAGGTTAGAGATTGGGCATTTGATGCTGAAGGAGTACAGAAGGGTCAACAGGATTGATTGTATATATCCAAAAATGGAATGGATATCTTAATACTGTGTGATGGTCACACAATATTGTAAGTACTCTGAACAAAGATGAGTTTGAGTATGGTTGAAAGAGGAAGACTAAGGGCATGTATGACACCAGGAGGAAAGATAGAAGATAAAGACTGGGATTGTATAATTTACCAAAACTTAGAGTGGTCAATGATGGTGATTAAATGTACAAATATAAGAATGTTTTTAAATGAGGGAGAATAAATGAATGTCAGCATTGCAAGGTGTTGAAAATTGGATGGTATAGGGGAAAAATACAATCAATGCAAGTGAGAGTCTGCAGTTAATGGTAACATTGTAAGATGCTTCCACTAATTATAACAAAGGCAATATACCAAAGCTAAGTGTCTGTAAGAGGGGGGTATAAGGGAGTGTTATGGGATTCTTGGTGGTGATGGTATTGTCTGACCTGTTCATTGTATTTTATTTTTATTTTTCTTCTATCTTTTGTATTTTTATTCTTCATTTTTTCTCCTTTTCCTCTTTCCTTGGGGGAGAAATGGAAATGTCCTCATATAGATTGTGGTGGTGGATGCATAATTATGTGATTATACTGGGAATCATTAATTGTTTACTTAGGATGGACAGTATAGTGTGTGAACAAAACTGTTTAAAAAAATAAACAGAGGGATACAAGTGCTGGAGAAAATGTGGAGAGAGTATGTACCTATTCCCTTTTGGTAGGGATTTAGAATGGCATAGCCAAACCTGAGGGCAGTGTGGTGGTTCCACAGGAAGCTAACTACGGGGTTGCTGTATGGTCCTGCAACCCCATTATTGGGCATATATTTGGAAGAACTGAGAGCAGGGTCATGAGTAGACATTGCACACTGGTGTTTATGGCAGCAGAATTCACAATTTGCAATATATGGAGGTGATCTAAGGGTACATCACTGATAAATAGAATGGTGAGCTGTGGTGTATACATACAATGGAATACTGAGTGGGGGCAAGAAGGAATGAAACTGTGAGGTATGCATCTAGGTGAATGGACCTTGAGGACAGTATGTTGAGTGGAATAAGCCAGAATTGAAAAGACAAACATTGTATCGCCTCACTAATATGGACTAACTACAATCTGCAAACTCGGAGAATTTAATCTGAGAGCATAGATTATCGGGGGAAGCCTTATGGTAAAGTTTCCTAGATTGTAAGCTCTTACAGCAGTCACATCCATTCATGAGTTGTAACAGTTGTCTCTAAATTCTGAGATGTTGAGCTGGTTGTGTATAAGCTGGTCGGGTCAGTCCCTGTAAGTTTGGGTATCTGTGTGACACCTTAGACTCAGAGCCAGAGTTCAGCAGCTATGAATGTCAGCATTACCCCATAGAGAAACTGTTAAAGAAGCTGAAAAAGAGATCAGATTTTCAATTAGAGATATGAAAAAAACAGACTTGATTAGAACCAGACTAAAGGGAAAAGGATGATATTGACTGTTTTAACACCTCAACTTCTGTGTGAGACGAAAGGAAGAGATGTTTATTTGGTGCAAAATCGGTATTTTCTGGAGCACACAATATAAGTTAACTTGAATGGTCAGTTTATTCAAACACCATAATTACATGGAAACTTGAATTGGGGGTGAGATCTCATTGGTTTATACGGGTTAGTGTGAAACCTCGAAACATCCCAGAGTAATTTGGGTAGAGAAAAAAAAAAAGTATTTGCAAAGCCATCTTGAGGGCCTGGGGACAAATGTGTAAACACTCAACTTCCCCACCTGGGGAATTTCTGACAGTCTCACAAATGTTGGGGACTACCATTGTAGTAGGTCAAGTCCTTGATCTTGGGGCTTGCCCTTATGAAGCTTGTTACTGCAAAGAGAGGCTAAGCCTACATATAATTGTTCCTAAGAGTCACCCCCAGAGAACCTCTTTTTTTGCTCATAAATGGCCTGTCTCTCTTTTTTTTTTTTTTTTTTTTTTTTAAATCATAATTTTATTGAGATATATTCACATACCACGCAGTCATACAAAACAAATTGTACTTTCGATTGTTTACAGTACCATTACATAGTTGTACATTCATCACCTAAATCAATCCCTGACACCTTCATTAGCACACACACAAAAATAACAAGAATAATAATTAGAGTGAAAAAGAGCAATTGAAGTAAAAAAGAACACTGGGTACCTTTGTCTGTTTGTTTCCTTCCCCTACTTTTCTACACATCCATCCATAAACTAGACAAAGTGGTGTTTGGTCCTTATGGCTTTCCCAATCCCATTGTCACCCCTCATAAGCTACATTTTTATACAACTGTCTTCGAGATTCATGGGTTCTGGGTTGTAGTTTGATAGTTTCAGGTATCCACCACCAGCTACCCCAATTCTTTAGAACCTAAAAAGGGTTGTCTAAAGTGTGCATAAGAGTGCCCACCAGAGTGACCTCTCGGCTCCTTTTGGAATCTCTCTGCCACTGAAGCTTATTTCATTTCCTTTCACATCCCCCTTTTGGTCAAGAAGATGTTCTCCGTCCCATGGTGCCAGGTCTACATTCCTCCCTGGGAGTCATATTCCACGTTGCCAGGGAGATTCACTTCCCTGGGTGTCTGATCCCACGTAGGGGGGAGGGCAGTGATTTCACCTTTCAAGTTGGCTTAGCCAGAGAGAGAGGGCCACATCTGAGCAACAAAGAGGCATTCAGGAGGAGACTCTTAGGCACAAATACAGGGAGGCCTAGCCTCTCCTTTGCAGCAACCGTCTTCCCAAGGGTAAAACTTATGGTAGAGGGCTCAACCCATCAAACCACCAGTCCCCTATGTCTGTGGTCATGTTAGCAACCATGGAGGTGGGGTAGGCGAATACCCCTGCATTCTCCACAGGCTCCTCAAGGGGGCACTACATCTTTTTTTTTTTTTTTTTTTTTCCCCTTGTTTGTCTTTTTTCTTTTTTTTTTTTTTTTTTTTTTAACTTTCCCTTCTTTTTCAAATCACCTGTATGAAAAAAAAAGTTAAAAAGAAAACAAACATACAATAAAAGAGCATTTCAAAGAGACCATAGCAAGGGAGTAAGAAAAAGACAACTAACCTAAGATAACTGCTTAACTTCCAACATGTTCCTACTTTACCCCAAGAAAGTTACATAATATAGCAACATTTCAGTGAACTTGTTCCTACTACAACCATCAGAAATTAACAGACCATAGTCATTTCTGGGCATCCCCAGAACGTTAAATAGCTTATCTGTTCTTCCTGGATTATTGTTCCCCCTTCCTTAATTGCTCTCTACTGCTAGTTCCCCTACATTCTACATTATAAACCATTTGTTTTACATTTTTCAAAGTTCACATTAGTGGTAGCATATAATATTTCTCTTTTTGTGCCTGGCTTATTTCGCTCAGCATTATGTCTTCAAGGTTCATCCATGTTGTCATATGTTTCACCAGATCGTTCCTTCTTACTGCCGCGTAGTATTCCATCGTGTGTATATACCACATTTTATTTATCCACTCATCTGTTGAAGGACATTTGGGTTGTTTCCATCTCTTGGCAATTGTGAATAATGCTGCTATGAACATTGGCGTGCAGATATCTGTTCGTGTCACTGCTTTCCGATCTTCCGGGTATATACCGAGGAGTGCAATCGCTGGATCGAATGGTAGCTCTATATCTAGTTTTCTAAGGAACTGCCAGACTGACTTCCAGAGTGGCTGAACCATTATACAGTCCCACCAACAATGAATAAGAGTTCCAATTTCTCCACATCCCCTCCAGCATTTGTAGTTTCCTGTTTGTTTAATGGCAGCCATTCTAACCGGTGTTAGATGGTATCTCATTGTGGTCTTAATTTGCATCTCTCTAATAGCTAGTGAAGCTGAACATTTTTTCATGTGTTTCTTGGTCATTTGTATTTCCTCTTCAGAGAACTGTCTTTTCATATCTTTTGCCCATTTTATAATTGGGCTGTCTGTACTATTGTCATTGAGTTGTAGGATTTCTTTGTATATGCAAGATATCAGTCTTTTGTCAGATACATGGTTTCCAAAAATTTTTTCCCATTGAGTTGGCTGCCTCTTTACCTTTTTGAGAAATTCCTTTGAGGTGCAGAAACTTCTAAGCTTGAGGAGTTCCCATTTATCTATTTTCTCTTTTGTTGCTTGTGCTTTGGGTGTAAAGTCTAGGAAGTGGCCTCCTAATACAAGGTCTTGAAGATGTTTTCCTACATTATCTTCTAGGAGTTTTATGGTACTTTCTTTTATATTGAGATCTTTGGTCCATTTTGAGTTAATTTTTGTGTAGGGGGTGAGGTAGGGGTCCTCTTTCATTCTTTTGGATATGGATATCCAACTCTCCCAGCCCCATTTGTTGAAAAGACCATTATGGCTCAGTTCGGTGACTTTGGGGGCCTTATCAAAGATCAGTCGGCCATAGATCTGAGGGTCTATCTCTGAATTCTCAATTCGATTCCATTGATCTATATGTCTATCTTTGTGCCAGTACCATGCTGTCTTGGCAACTGTGGCTTTATAATAAGCTTCAAAGTCAGGGAGTGTAAGTCCTCCCACTTCGTTTTTCTTTTTTAGAGTGTCTTTAGCAATTCGAGGCATCTTCCCTTTCCAAATAAATTTGATAACTAGCTTTTCCAAGTCTGCAAAGTAGGTTGTTGGAATTTTGATTGGGATTGCATTGAATCTGTAGATGAGTTTGGGTAGAATTGACATCTTAATGACATTTAGCCTTCCTATCCATGAACATGGAATATTTTTCCATCTTTTAAGGTCCCCTTCTATTTCTTTTAGTAGAGTTATGTAGTTTTCTTTGTATAGGTCTTTTACATCTTTGGTTAAGTTGATTCCTAGGTACTTGATTTTTTTAGTTGCTATTGAAAATGGTATCTTTTTCTTGAGTGTCTCTTCAGTTTGTTCATTTCTAGCATATAGAAACATTACTGACTTATGTGCATTAATCTTGTATCCCGCTACTTTGCTAAATTTGTTTATTAGCTCTAGTAGGTGTATCGTTGATTTCTCAGGGTTTTCTAGATATAAGATCATATCATCTGCAAACAATGACAGTTTTACTTCTTCTTTTCCAATTTGGATGCCTTTTATTTCTTTGTCTTGCCGGATTGCCCTGGCTAGCACTTCCAGCACAATGTTGAATAACAGTGGTGACAGCGGGCATCCTTGTCTTGTTCCTGATCTTAGAGGGAAGGCTTTCAGTCTCTCACCATTGAGTACTATGCTGGCTGTGGGTTTTTCATATATGCTCTTTATCATGTTGAGGAAGTTTCCTTCAATTCCTACCTTTTGAAGTGTTTTTATCAAAAAGGGATGTTGGATTTTGTCAAATGCTTTTTCAGCATCTATTGAGATGATCAATTGATTTTTCCCTTTCGAGTTTTTAATGTGTTGTAATACATTGATTGTTTTTCTGATGTTGAACCATCCTTGCATGCCTGGAATGAACCCCACTTGGTCATGGTGTATGATTTTTTTAATGTGTCTTTGGATTCGATTTGCAAGTATTTGTTGAGGATTTTTGCATCTATATTCATTAGGGAGATTGGCCGGTAGTTTTCCTTTTTTGTAGCATCTTTGCCTGGTTTTGGTATTAGATTGATGTTAGCTTCATAAAATGAGTTAGGTAGTGTTCCATTTTTTTCAATGTTTTGAAAGAGTTTGAGTAAGATTGGTGTCAGTTCTTTCTGGAAAGTTTGGTAGAATTCCCCTGTGAAGCCATCTGGCCCTGGGCATTTATTTGTGGGAAGATTTTTGATGACTGATTGGATCTCTTTGCTTGTGATGGGTTGGTTGAGGTCTTCTATTTCTTCTCTGGTCAGTCTAGGTTGTTCATATGTTTCCAGGAAATTGTCCATTTCCTCTACATTATCCAGTTTGTTGCCATACAGTTGTTCATAATATCCTCTTATAATTTTTTTAATTTCTTCAGGATCTGCAGTTATGTCACCTTTTTCATTCATTATTTTGTTTATATGGGTCTTCTCTCTTTTTGATTTTGTCAGTCTAGCTAGGGGCTTGTCAATCTTGTTGATCTTCTCAAAGAACCAACTTTTGGTGATATTTATCCTTTCTATTGTTTTTTTGTTCTCTATGTCATTTATTTCTGCTTTAATCCTTGTTATTTCTTTTCTTCTACTTGGTTTAGGATTGGTTTGCTGTTCATTTTCTAGCTTCTTCAGTTGATCCATTAGTTCTTTGATTTTGGCTCTTTCTTCCTTTTTAATATATGCGTTTAGTGCTATAAATTTCCCCCTTAGCACTGCTTTTGCTGCATCCCATAGGTTTTGGTATGTTGTGTTTTCATTTTCATTCGTCTCTATATATTTAGCAATTTCTCTTGCTATTTCTTCTTTAACCCACTGATTGTTTAGGAGTGTGTTGTTTAACCTCCAGGTA
Source organism: Choloepus didactylus (assembly GCF_015220235.1). Lineage (NCBI taxonomy): Eukaryota > Metazoa > Chordata > Mammalia > Pilosa > Megalonychidae > Choloepus > Choloepus didactylus. The sequence goes on from NC_051321.1 coordinate 35,147,294, forward strand.
TTTGTGAATTTTCTAAGTCTCTGATGGTTATTGACTTCTAATTGTATTCCATTGTGGTCAGAGAATGTGCTTTGAATAATTTCAATCTTTTAAATTTATTGAGGCTTGTTTTATGTCCCAGCATATGATCTATTCTGGAGAAAGTTCCGTGAGCACTAGAAAAGTATGTGTATCCTGGTGATTTGGGATGTAATGTCCTGTAGATGTCTGTTAAATCTAATTCATTTATCAGATTGTTTAGGTTTTCAATTTCCTTATTGGTCTTCTGTCTGGTTGATCTATCTATAGGAGAGAGTGATGTGTTGAAGTCTCCCACAATTATTGTGGAAACATCAATTGCTTCCTTTAGTTTTGCCAATGTTTCTCTCATGTATTTTGTGGCACCTTGATTGGGTGCATAGACATTTACGATTGTTATTTCTTCTTGCTGAATTGCCCCTTTTATTAGTATGTAGTGGCCTTCTTTGTCTCTCAAAACATCCCTGCATTTGAAGTCTATTTTATCTGAGATTAATATTGCTACACCTGCTTTCTTTTGGCTGTAGCTTGCATGAAATATTTTTTTCCATCCTTTCACTTTCAATTTCTTTGTGTCCCTGTGTCTAAGATGAGTCTCTTGTATGCAACATATTGATGGTTCATTTTTTTTGATCCATTCTGCGAATCTATATCTTTTAATTGGGGAGTTTAATCCATTTACATTCAACGTTAAAACCGTGAAGGCATTTCTTGAATCGGCCATCTTATCCTTTGGATTATGTTTGCCATATTTTTCCCTCTCTCTATTAATATCCTTTATTGTACCCATACCGAATCTCTTTAGTACTGAACCTTTCTCCAAGTCTCTCTGTCCTGTCTTTGTTTCTCTGTCTGTAGGGCTCCCTTTAGTATCTCCAGTAGGGCAGGTCTCTTGTTAGCAAATTCTCTCAGCATTTCTTTGTCTGTGAAAAATTTAAGCTCTCCCTCAAATTTGAAGGAGAGCTTTGCTGGATAAAGTATTCTTGGCTGGAAATTCCTCTCTCTCAGAATTTTAAATATATCGTGCCATTGCCTTCTCGCCTCCATGGTGGCTGCTGAGTAGTCACTACTTAGTCTTATGCTGTTTCCTTTGTATGTGGTGAATTGCTTTTCTCTTGCTGCTTTCAGAACTTGCTCCTTCTCTTCTATGTTTGACAGTGTGATCAGTATATGTCTCGGAGTGGGTTTTTTTGGATTTATTCTATTTGGAGTTCGCTGAGCATTTATGATTTGTGTATTTATGTTGTTTAGAAGATTTGGGAAGTTTTCCCCAACAATTTCTTTGAATACTCTTCCTAGACCTTTACCCTTTTCTTCCCCTTCTGGGACACCAATGAGTCTTATATTCGGACGCTTCATATTATCTATCATATCCCTGAGGTCCATTTCGAGTTTTTCAATTTTTTTCCCCATTCTTTCTTTTATGCTTTCATTTTCCATTCTGTCATCTTCCAGGTCACTGATTCGTTGTTCAACTTCCTCTAGTCTTGTACTATGAGTGTCCAGAATCTTTTTAATTTGGTCAACAGTTTCTTTAATTTCCATAAGATCATCCATTTTTTTATTTAGTCTTGCAATGTCTTCTTTATGCTCTTCTAGGGTCTTCTTGATTTCCTTCATATCCCGTACTAGGGTCTCATTGTTCATCTTTAGTTCTTTGAGTAGCTGCTCTAGGTGTGTCTCTTCTGGTCTTTTGATTTGGGTGCTTGGGCTTGGGTTATCCATATCGTCTGGTTTTTTCATATGCTTTATAATTTTCTGTTGTTTTTGGCCTCGTGGCATTTGCTGTCCTTGATAGGGTTCTTTTAGGGTTTGTAGACCAGTTGAAGTCCTTATCTCTAATTTATCAGATCTACAGCTTCGTGGAGTACACTTTCTCTAACTAACCAGCAGGTGGCATCCACGAGCCACCTGTTCTCCACAAGCCAGATCTCCCCTGCTTAGCCTTTTTGGTGAGTGGGGGAGTGAGTCTTGTGGGGCCCAATTGGTGTCCCAAGCTTGCGTGTGTAGTTGGTGTTGCCTGCCCTGTATGTGGGGCGTGTTTCTGGGCAGTCGGGGAGGGGGGGTGGCCCTAACAATCAAATCTCCCTGATGATCCTAGAGTTTTAAAGCTACTGCAATAGTCTAATCCTTCAGTTCAGTCCTGCCACAGTTTGTCTCTGCCACTGACCCACAAGTCTTTGGTATTGGCGTATGGCTCCTGAGACTTGCAAGTGGGCCCCTCTTCCAGGCTGTGCACCCCGGGTCCTCTGTTGAGGGATGACTGTGCTATGTCACAGGTGAGTGCCGTCCCCCCAGGGCAGTTCTGGGCTGCTGGGCTGTGTTGGGAGGCTCCCAGTCTGCTCAAATGATGGCTGAATGGGGCTCTGTTAATTCACACTGCTCCCCCTTCCCAGCTCTGGGACATTCAGCTGAGGTTGCAGGGAAGGCTAATGTCCACGCCCAGTTTTGTGGTGTGTGCCTGTTATTTGAAGCACTTCCGTCACACTGGGTTGTCTGGGGCAGCTCTGGGCTATGGGGCTGGCGATGGGCAGGAGTGTTTCCTGTCCACCAGGATGGTGGCTGTGAGCGGACACCCCCCTTTTCTTGGGAAGTTGTGTTGTTTAGTGAATTTTCTCAGCCACTGGATTATTGCCTTTTGTCTCAGAGCTCTCTTATTTCTGCTCTTGACTTGACGTGCCCAAATTTCAATTCTTTGAAGCTTTCTGTATTGAGCTTCTTAGAGTAATTGTTTTAGAAAAAGCAAAAAGGATTAAAAAAAAAAAAAAAAAAAAAAAAAAACGGCCCTCCTCAGAGATCTAATGGGTTATTGAAATGCTAATAGACAAAGCAACCAGGGCCATTAAGGAAAGGTGCCCTGGGCAGAGAGATCAGCCTTGGTTCGGGATTTGCATATGCGCCTCAAGGCCTGATCTCCGCCCTTCCCCTTTCTGTGTTCACCAGAACTCCAAAAATCCTCTGCTTTTACTTTGGAGCTTCTCGTGTTGTTTTCCTTCTATGCCCGTCTCCTCTCTGCTGGGCTGGCTGCTCTCAGAGTCTCTGGTGTCTGGCCTCAGTCTATCTATGGTTGGAGTTTGAATCAGTAGAATGAGTTTCCGATGAGAGCAGCCACTGCAATTCTCCCTTCTCCTTCCTGGAGCTGACAGCCCCTCCTCCCCCGGGACTGAGCCTGGCAGGGAGGGGCGCGGGTCCCCTGGCCGCAAAAACTTACAGATTTCGCTGATCTCAGCAGTTCCACGTTTTCATGAGTGTTGTATGAAGTATGCCCAAAGACAGATTGCTCTGTGGTGTCCAGTCCACGCAGTTCCTGGCTTTTTACCTACTTTCCTGGAGGAGTAACTAAAACATACAGCTCGGCCTGTCTCTCTTTAAGCCAACTCAACAGGTAAACTCACTGCCCTCCCCCATACATGGGACATGACTCCCGGGGATGAGCCAGGACCCAGCATTGTGGGATTGAGAAAGCCTTCCTGACCAAAGGGGGAAAGAGAAATGAAACAAAATAAAGTTTCAGTGGCTGAGAGATTTCAAATGGAATCAAGAGGTCATTCTGGAAGTTATTCCTATTGCATTATATAGATATCCCTTCTAGTTTTTACTGTATTAGAATAGATAGAAGGAAATATCTGAAACTGTTGAACTGCAACCCAGTATCCTTGATTCTTGAAGACAATCATATAATTATATAGCTTATTTGGTGTGACTGTGTGATTGGAAAAACCTTGTGGTTCACACTCCCTTTATCCAGTGTATGGACAGGTGAGTAGAAAAAAGGGGGACAAAATGTAAATGAATGATAGGGGAGGAAAGAAATATGAGATATTTTGGGTGTTCTTTTTTACTTTTGTTTCTATTCCTATTTTTAGTCTTTTTTTAAAGTAGTGAAAATGTTCAAAAATTGTGGTGATGAATGCACAACTATATGATGATACTGTGAACAATTGATTGTACACTTTGAATGATTATATGGTGTGTGAATATATCTCAATAAAATTGCATTAAGGGGGCGGGGCAAGATGGCAGACTGGTGAGCTGTATGTTTTAGTTACTCCTCCAGGAAAGTAGGTAAAAAGCCAGGAACTGCGTGGACTGGACACCACAGAGCAATCTGTCTTTGGGCATACTTCATACAACACTCATGAAAACGTGGAACTGCTGAGATCAGCGAAATCTGTAAGTTTTTGCGGCCAGGGGACCCGCGCCCCTCCCTGCCAGGCTCAGTCCCGGGGGAGGAGGGGCTGTCAGCTCCAGGAAGGAGAAGGGAGAATTGCAGTGGCTGCTCTCATCGGAAACTCATTCTACTGATTCAAACTCCAACCATAGATAGACTGAGGCCAGACACCAGAGACTCTGAGAGCAGCCAGCCCAGCAGAGAGGAGACGGGCATAGAAGGAAAATAACACGAGAAGCTCCAAAGTAAAAGCAGAGGATTTTTGGAGTTCTGGTGAACACAGAAAGGGGAAGGGCGGAGATCAGGCCTTGAGGCGCATATGCAAATCCCGAACCAAGGCTGATCTCTCTGCCCAGGGCACCTTTCCTTAATGGCCCTGGTTGCTTTGTCTATTAGCATTTCAATAACCCATTAGATCTCTGAGGAGGGCCGTTTTTGTTTTTTTTTTTTTGTTTTTTTTTTTTGTTTTTTTTTAAATCCTTTTCGCTTTTTCTAAAACAATTACTCTAAGAAGCTCAATACAGAAAGCTTCAAAGAATTGAAATTTGGGTACGTCAAGTCAAGAGCAGAAATAAGAGAGCTCTGAGACAAAAGGCAATAATCCAGTGGCTGAGAAAATTCACTAAACAACACAACTTCCCAAGAAAAGGGGGGTGTCCGCTCACAGCCACCATCCTGGTGGACAGGAAACACTCCTGCCCATCGCCAGCCCCATAGCCCAGAGCTGCCCCAGACAACCCAGTGTGACGGAAGTGCTTCAAATAACAGGCACACACCACAAAACTGGGCGTGGACATTAGCCTTCCCTGCAACCTCAGCTGAATGTCCCAGAGCTGGGAAGGGGGAGCAGTGTGAATTAACAGAGCCCCATTCAGCCATCATTTGAGCAGACTGGGAGCCTCCCAACACAGCCCAGCAGCCCAGAACTGCCCTGGGGGGACGGCACTCACCTGTGACATAGCACAGTCATCCCTCAACAGAGGACCCGGGGTGCACAGCCTGGAAGAGGGGCCCACTTGCAAGTCTCAGGAGCCATACGCCAATACCAAAGACTTGTGGGTCAGTGGCAGAGACAACTGTGGCAGGACTGAACTGAAGGATTAGACTATTGCAGTAGCTTTAAAACTCTAGGATCATCAGGGAGATTTGATTGTTAGGGCCACCCCCCCTCCCCGACTGCCCAGAAACACGCCCCACATACAGGGCAGGCAACACCAACTACACACGCAAGCTTGGGACACCAATTGGGCCCCACAAGACTCACTCCCCCACTCACCAAAAAGGCTAAGCAGGGGAGATCTGGCTTGTGGAGAACAGGTGGCTCGTGGACGCCACCTGCTGGTTAGTTAGAGAAAGTGTACTCCACGAAGCTGTAGATCTGATAAATTAGAGATAAGGACTTCAACTGGTCTACAAACCCTAAAAGAACCCTATCAAGGACAGCAAATGCCACGAGGCCAAAAACAACAGAAAATTATAAAGCATATGAAAAAACCAGACGATATGGATAACCCAAGCCCAAGCACCCAAATCAAAAGACCAGAAGAGACACACCTAGAGCAGCTACTCAAAGAACTAAAGATGAACAACGAGACCCTAGTACGGGATATGAAGGAAATCAAGAAGACCCTAGAAGAGCATAAAGAAGACATTGCAAGACTAAATAAAAAAATGGATGATCTTATGGAAATTAAAGAAACTGTTGACCAAATTAAAAAGATTCTGGACACTCATAGTACAAGACTAGAGGAAGTTGAACAACGAATCAGTGACCTGGAAGATGACAGAATGGAAAATGAAAGCATAAAAGAAAGAATGGGGAAAAAAATTGAAAAACTCGAAATGGACCTCAGGGACATGATAGATAATATGAAGCGTCCGAATATAAGACTCATTGGTGTCCCAGAAGGGGAAGAAAAGGGTAAAGGTCTAGGAAGAGTATTCAAAGAAATTGTTGGGGAAAACTTCCCAAATCTTCTAAACAACATAAATACACAAATCATAAATGCTCAGCGAACTCCAAATAGAATAAATCCAAAAAAACCCACTCCGAGACATATACTGATCACACTGTCAAACATAGAAGAGAAGGAGCAAGTTCTGAAAGCAGCAAGAGAAAAGCAATTCACCACATACAAAGGAAACAGCATAAGACTAAGTAGTGACTACTCAGCAGCCACCATGGAGGCGAGAAGGCAATGGCACGATATATTTAAAATTCTGAGAGAGAGGAATTTCCAGCCAAGAATACTATATCCAGCAAAGCTCTCCTTCAAATTTGAGGGAGAGCTTAAATTTTTCACAGACAAAGAAATGCTGAGAGAATTTGCTAACAAGAGACCTGCCCTACTGGAGATACTAAAGGGAGCCCTACAGACAGAGAAACAAAGACAGGACAGAGAGACTTGGAGAAAGGTTCAGTACTAAAGAGATTCGGTATGGGTACAATAAAGGATATTAATAGAGAGAGGGAAAAATATGGCAAACATAATCCAAAGGATAAGATGGCCGATTCAAGAAATGCCTTCACGGTTTTAACGTTGAATGTAAATGGATTAAACTCCCCAATTAAAAGATATAGATTCGCAGAATGGATCAAAAAAAATGAACCATCAATATGTTGCATACAAGAGACTCATCTTAGACACAGGGACACAAAGAAATTGAAAGTGAAAGGATGGAAAAAAATATTTCATGCAAGCTACAGCCAAAAGAAAGCAGGTGTGTAGCAATATTAATCTCAGATAAAATAGACTTCAAATGCAGGGATGTTTTGAGAGACAAAGAAGGCCACTACATACTAATAAAAGGGGCAATTCAGCAAGAAAGAAATAACAATCGTAAATGTCTATGCACCCAATCAAGGTGCCACAAAATACATGAGAGAAACATTGGCAAAACTAAAGGAAGCAATTGATGTTTCCACAATAATTGTGGGAGACTTCAACACATCACTCTCTCCTATAGATAGATCAACCAGACAGAAGACCAATAAGGAAATTGAAAACCTAAACAATCTGATAAATGAATTAGATTTAACAGACATCTACAGGACATTACATCCCAAATCACCAGGATACACATACTTTTCTAGTGCTCACGGAACTTTCTCCAGAATAGATCATATGCTGGGACATAAAACAAGCCTCAATAAATTTAAAAAGATTGAAATTATTCAAAGCACATTCTCTGACCACAATGGAATACAATTAGAAGTCAATAACCATCAGAGACTTAGAAAATTCACAAATACCTGGAGGTTAAACAACACACTCCTAAACAATCAGTGGGTTAAAGAAGAAATAGCAAGAGAAATTGCTAAATATATAGAGACGAATGAAAATGAGAACACAACATACCAAAACCTATGGGATGCAGCAAAAGCAGTGCTAAAGGGGAAATTTATAGCACTAAACACATATATTAAAAAGGAAGAAAGAGCCAAATCAAAGAACTAATGGATCAACTGAAGAAGCTAGAAAATGAACAGCAAACCAATCCTAAACCAAGTAGAAGAAAAGAAATAACAAGGATTAAAGCAGAAATAAATGACATAGAGAACAAAAAAACAATAGAAAGGATAAATATCACCAAAAGTTGGTTCTTTGAGAAGATCAACAAGATTGACAAGCCCCTAGCTAGACTGACAAAATCAAAAAGAGAGAAGACCCATATAAACAAAATAATGAATGAAAAAGGTGACATAACTGCAGATCCTGAAGAAATTAAAAAAATTATAAGAGGATATTATGAACAACTGTATGGCAACAAACTGGATAATGTAGAAGAAATGGACAATTTCCTGGAAACATATGAACAACCTAGACTGACCAGAGAAGAAATAGAAGACCTCAACCAACCCATCACAAGCAAAGAGATCCAATCAGTCATCAAAAATCTTCCCACAAATAAATGCCCAGGGCCAGATGGCTTCACAGGGGAATTCTACCAAACTTTCCAGAAAGAACTGACACCAATCTTACTCAAACTCTTTCAAAACATTGAAAAAAATGGAACACTACCTAACTCATTTTATGAAGCTAACATCAATCTAATACCAAAACCAGGCAAAGATGCTACAAAAAAGGAAAACTACCGGCCAATCTCCCTAATGAATATAGATGCAAAAATCCTCAACAAAATACTTGCAAATCGAATCCAAAGACACATTAAAAAAATCATACACCATGACCAAGTGGGGTTCATTCCAGGCATGCAAGGATGGTTCAACATCAGAAAAACAATCAATGTATTACAACACATTAAAAACTCGAAAGGGAAAAATCAATTGATCATCTCAATAGATGCTGAAAAAGCATTTGACAAAATCCAACATCCCTTTTTGATAAAAACACTTCAAAAGGTAGGAATTGAAGGAAACTTCCTCAACATGATAAAGAGCATATATGAAAAACCCACAGCCAGCATAGTACTCAATGGTGAGAGACTGAAAGCCTTCCCTCTAAGATCAGGAACAAGACAAGGATGCCCGCTGTCACCACTGTTATTCAACATTGTGCTGGAAGTGCTAGCCAGGGCAATCCGGCAAGACAAAGAAATAAAAGGCATCCAAATTGGAAAAGAAGAAGTAAAACTGTCATTGTTTGCAGATGATATGATCTTATATCTAGAAAACCCTGAGAAATCAACGATACACCTACTAGAGCTAATAAACAAATTTAGCAAAGTAGCGGGATACAAGATTAATGCACATAAGTCAGTAATGTTTCTATATGCTAGAAATGAACAAACTGAAGAGACACTCAAGAAAAAGATACCATTTTCAATAGCAACTAAAAAAATCAACTACCTAGGAATCAACTTAACCAAAGATGTAAAAGACCTATACAAAGAAAACTACATAACTCTACTAAAAGAAATAGAAGGGGACCTTAAAAGATGGAAAAATATTCCATGTTCATGGATAGGAAGGCTAAATGTCATTAAGATGTCAATTCTACCCAAACTCATCTACAGATTCAATGCAATCCCAATCAAAATTCCAACAACCTACTTTGCAGACTTGGAAAAGCTAGTTATCAAATTTATTTGGAAAGGGAAGATGCCTCGAATTGCTAAAGACACTCTAAAAAAGAAAAACGAAGTGGGAGGACTTACACTCCCTGACTTTGAAGCTTATTATAAAGCCACAGTTGCCAAGACAGCATGGTACTGGCACAAAGATAGACATATAGATCAATGGAATCGAATTGAGAATTCAAAGATAGACCCTCAGATCTATGGCCGACTGATCTTTGATAAGGCCCCCAAAGTCACCGAACTGAGCCATAATGGTCTTTTCAACAAATGGGGCTGGGAGAGTTGGATATCCATATCCAAAAGAATGAAAGAGGACCCCTACCTCACCCCCTACACAAAAATTAACTCAAAATGGACCAAAGATCTCAATATAAAAGAAAGTACCATAAAACTCCTAGAAGATAATGTAGGAAAACATCTTCAAGACCTTGTATTAGGAGGCCACTTCCTAGACTTTACACCCAAAGCACAAGCAACAAAAGAGAAAATAGATAAATGGGAACTCCTCAAGCTTAGAAGTTTCTGCACCTCAAAGGAATTTCTCAAAAGGTAAAGAGGCAGCCAACTCAATGGGAAAAAATTTTTGGAAACCATGTATCTGACAAAAGACTGATATCTTGCATATACAAAGAAATCCTACAACTCAATGACAATAGTACAGACAGCCCAATTATAAAATGGGCAAAAGATATGAAAAGACAGTTCTCTGAAGAGGAAATACAAATGACCAAGAAACACATGAAAAAATGTTCAGCTTCACTAGCTATTAGAGAGATGCAAATTAAGACCACAATGAGATACCATCTAACACCGGTTAGAATGGCTGCCATTAAACAAACAGGAAACTACAAATGCTGGAGGGGATGTGGAGAAATTGGAACTCTTATTCATTGTTGGTGGGACTGTATAATGGTTCAGCCACTCTGGAAGTCAGTCTGGCAGTTCCTTAGAAAACTAGATATAGAGCTACCATTCGATCCAGCGATTGCACTCCTCGGTATATACCCGGAAGATCGGAAAGCAGTGACACGAACAGATATCTGCACGCCAATGTTCATAGCAGCATTATTCACAATTGCCAAGAGATGGAAACAACCCAAATGTCCTTCAACAGATGAGTGGATAAATAAAATGTGGTATATACACACGATGGAATACTACGCGGCAGTAAGAAGGAACGATCTGGTGAAACATATGACAACATGGATGAACCTTGAAGACATAATGCTGAGCAAAATAAGCCAGGCACAAAAAGAGAAATATTATATGCTACCACTAATGTGAACTTTGAAAAATGTAAAACAAATGGTTTATAATGTAGAATGTAGGGGAACTAGCAGTAGAGAGCAATTAAGGAAGGGGGAACAATAATCCAGGAAGAACAGATAAGCTATTTAACGTTCTGGGGATGCCCAGAAATGACTATGGTCTGTTAATTTCTGATGGTTGTAGTAGGAACAAGTTCACTGAAATGTTGCTATATTATGTAACTTTCTTGGGGTAAAGTAGGAACATGTTGGAAGTTAAGCAGTTATCTTAGGTTAGTTGTCTTTTTCTTACTCCCTTGCTATGGTCTCTTTGAAATGCTCTTTTATTGTATGTTTGTTTTCTTTTTAACTTTTTTTTTCATACAGGTGATTTGAAAAAAGAAGGGAAAGTTAAAAAAAAAAAAAAAGAAAAAGAAAAAAGACAAACAAGGGAAAAAAGAAAAAAAAAAGATGTAGTGCCCCCTTGAGGAGCCTGTGGAGAATGCAGGGGTATTCGCCTACCCCACCTCCATGGTTGCTAACATGACCACAGACATAAGGGACTGGTGGTTTGATGGGTTGAGCCCTCTACCATAAGTTTTACCCTTGGGAAGACGGTTGCTGCAAAGGAGAGGCTAGGCCTCCCTGTATTTGTGCCTAAGAATCTCCTCCTGAATGCCTCTTTGTTGCTCAGATGTGGCCCTCTCTCTCTGGCTAAGCCAACTTGAAAGGTGAAATCACTGCCCTCCCCCCTACGTGGGATCAGACACCCAGGGAAGTGAATCTCCCTGGCAACGTGGAATATGACTCCCAGGGAGGAATGTAGACCTGGCACCATGGGACGGAGAACATCTTGACCAAAAGGGGGATGTGAAAGGAAATGAAATAAGCTTCAGTGGCAGAGAGATTCCAAAAGGAGCCGAGAGGTCACTCTGGTGGGCACTCTTATGCACACTTTAGACAACCCTTTTTAGGTTCTAAAGAATTGGGGTAGCTGGTGGTGGATACCTGAAACTATCAAACTACAACCCAGAACCCATGAATCTCGAAGACAGTTGTATAAAAATGTAGCTTATGAGGGGTGACAATGGGATTGGGAAAGCCATAAGGACCAAACACCACTTTGTCTAGTTTATGGATGGATGTGTAGAAAAGTAGGGGAAGGAAACAAACAGACAAAGGTACCCAGTGTTCTTTTTTACTTCAATTGCTCTTTTTCACTCTAATTATTATTCTTGTTATTTTTGTGTGTGTGCTAATGAAGGTGTCAGGGATTGATTTAGGTGATGAATGTACAACTATGTAATGGTACTGTAAACAATCGAAAGTACAATTTGTTTTGTATGACTGCGTGGTATGTGAATATATCTCAATAAAATGATGATTAAAAAAAAAAAAAAAAAAAAAAAAAAAAAGAATCTTGCAGGGGAAGAATTCTTTGAGCCAGGGGGCTGCTGTATATCTGGCAGAAAAATGCTACTGAAACTCAAATCAACTATTCACTGCTGGCCCTCAATCTTGATTAATTTTATTTTTTTATTTACTAAGCAGGCAGTACCTCAGTTATTTCTATTCAGAAAACACCACTTCAGTAAACCTGATACTCTCAAGTGAAAGCAGCAGAATTGTGCTAATTTTACTGGCCTCATAACCCAGAGGCAGGGTTCAACTGCAGTTGCCCCAACAGCCCACGCAGTGAGGAGTCTTGTGGAAGAAACACAGAGTCTGGCTGTGGAAAGTGACGATCTCCAGACTTGATTAAAGGGCTACGCAATAACCTTTCAAGTACCTGAGTGTGTGTATAACTTATTGGGTGGCCATGCCTGGCAAAGCTGTTGGAATGAATACTTGATTCTTTTTTTAAATGTTAAAATAAAGACTTTTGCATAGAAAAAAAAAAAAAAAAAAAAAAATTGCATTAAAAAAGACTGCTAAAAAAAAAAGAAGATCCTATTAATGCATGAATTCACACTCACAGGACTGGAGGTTAGGACTGGGACTTGTCTTTTGTGGGGGTCATGATTCAATCCCCAGTGTTGTCAGTACTATACAGAGGTTAAGTAACTTGCCCAAGGTCGTATAACTAGTAAATGGCAGAACCTCTTAGTAGCTACACATTTTCACTTGAATGTCCTACAGCATCTTAAAATCAATATACCCAAAAACTGAAATTATCATACACCAAAGACCTGCTCCTCCTCCCCCTTTTCTTTTATCTGGCACATAGCATCACATTCTTGTAGTCACTGAAGCCAAGTTCTTCCCGTTCATTCGCTGTACCCAACTTAACACTACATCCTGTCAGTTTGTCCCTTTTTTCCATCCCCACCATCTTTGCCCTGGTTTGGTGTTTGACAAACTTGCCCGATTGTTAAAACTTACCAGAGGATTTATTAATGTTAATGATTCCTAGCGTTTTAAAGGAACCAAAGGAAGGCCAGCATGAGTGGAACATAGAGTGAGAAGGAATGGTGTGAGAAGAGGTTGCAGAGGAGAAGGGAAGAGACCATATGACACCTTGTACACAATATTAAGTATTTTGGTTTTAACTCTAAGAATAATGGGAAGACATTGAGCTTAAGTGGGGAAGATTTCTGTTTTGAAGTGAGCATACAAGATTAGAAAGTGGTATTTAGGATGTAATTTGATGAAACTTGGTGATATATTGAAGGTGAAAGAGAAGTAGGTGTTAAGGATATCTTCTAGATTTCTGACTTTGACTACTGGATGGGCAGTTGTGGTATTTATTGAGAAAAATCACACCCTGGAAAATGACAAGACTAGGGGTGGGGTAGATATGGAAGATCGTGAGTCTGGTTTTAGATATGTTGGGTTAGAGGTTATCCCTTTATTTGTGCTGCCTTTTCTCTTGTTTTGCTCCATTCTTCTATCAAATATAACTTGTGTTACCTTAGGTATGAAGACTTTCTTACCACTTCCCAACCCCAGAAGAATTGGCTGTTCCCTTCCTTGTTCCCTACTTGAGTAGTCCTTCTTTTACACTTAATTATGTATCAGTTTAGATGCCTGACACCATCTTTAGAAAATGAGCTCTTTAGGCCCAAGAGCCATTGTTTCTTGATCTTTAGTACCTCTACAGGGCTTGAACTTGACATTATGTAGGTGCTTGTTTCCGTTTGCTAATGTTGCCGTTAAGCATAATACCAAAAATGGATTGGCTTTTATAAAGGGGAGTTATTTGGTTACAAAGTTACAGTCTGAAGGCCATCAAGCATCCAAGGTAAGGCATCAACAATCGGATACCTTCACTGAAGGATGGCCATTAGTGACCGGAAAACCTGTTAGCTCGGAAGGCATGTGGCTGGCTTCCACTTGCTCCCAGGTTGCATTTCAAAATGGCATTCTCCAAAGTGTTGTTCTTGGGTCATTTTGTCCTCTCTTAGCTGCATCTGCTTTTCAAAATGTCACTCTCAGTTGCTCTGAGGTCCTTCTGTCTGTGAATTCCTTTATATGACTCCAGTGATCCAATTAACACCCACCCTGAAAGGGCGGGGTAACACCTCCATGGAAATTATCCAATCAAATGTTTCACTCACAGTTGATTGAGTCACATCTCCATGGAAACACGCAATCAAAGGATTCCAATCTAATCAACACTAATATATCTGCCCCCACAAGATTGCATCAAAGAATATGGCTTTTGGCAGGACATAATATATCCAAACTAGCACAGTGGTCAACAAATGCTTCTTGAATGAGTGAGAGAACAGCAAGAGCAAAGCATGATGGTGGGGAAGTCCAGGATGAGTAATAGAGTTTAGGTAGGGGGGACCTGGGAAATTATATTGAGTCTATATTTAGGAGGTCCTTAAATGCCAATTAAAAGAGTTGTTCTTAATTTAGCAGACAATGGAGAATTATTGAAAGCTTGTTGTTTTCATTTTTTTATTTATTTTTTACTAGAAAAGTTATAAGTTTATAGAAAGAAATCATGCAGCAAATATAGAGTTCCTGTATGTGGCTCCACACAACAGTTCTAATAACAATTTGCATTAGTGTGTTGCCTTTGTTACAATTGATGAAACAGTGTGATTATAATATTTTAACTATAGTCCATAGTTTACATTAGGTTTCACCATTTATTGTGTACAGTCTATGGATTTTTTTTTAATTTGACCTAGTGGTATATATATAGCCTAAAATTTTCCATTTTAATTGCATCCAATTAAATAATTCAGTGGTGTCAATTACATTCTCAAAGTTGTGCTACCATCACCATCATCCATTACCAAGACTTTACCATCACCCTAAATAGAAACTCTGTACCAATTAAGCATTAACTCCCCATTCCTTATACTCATCCCTGGCATCTGGTAATCTGTATTCTAGTTTCTGACTGTATGAATTTGCTTTTTCTGATTATTTCATATCAGTGAGGTCATACAGTATTTATCCTTTTGTGTCTGACTTATTTCACATAACATGATGTCTTCAAGGCTCATCCATGTTATTTCATGTATCAAAACTTCATTCATTTTTATGACTGAATTAATAATATTCCTTTGTGTATGTGTGTGTGTGTATATATATATATATATATATATATATATATATATATAAATTTTTGTTTATCCATTTACCTGTTGATGGACATTTGGGTTGCTTCCATCTTTTGGTAACTGTGGATAATGCTGCTATGAACATCAGTGTGCAAATATCTGTTTGCATCCCTGCTTTCAATTCATTTGAATATATACCTAGATGTGAGATTGCTGGGTCATATGTTAATTTCTATGCTTAACTTTCTGAGGAACCGCCAAACAGGTTTCCATAGCACATCACCATTTTACGTTCCCACCAACAATGAATGAGTGTTCCTATTTCTCCACATCCTCTCCAGCACTTGTTATTTTCCATTTTAAAAATAATAGCCAGTATAAAAGGTGTGAAATGGTATCATATTGTGGTTTTGATTTGCAATTCCCTAATGGCTAATAATGTTGAACATCTTTTCATGTGCTGATTGGCCCTTTGTATATCTTCTTTGAAGAAATATCTAGTCAAGTATTTTGCCCATTTTTCAATTGGGTTGTTTGTCTTTTTCTTGTTGAGTGTAGAGTTCTTTATATATTCTAGAATTTAACCCTTATCGGATATGTGGTTTCCAAATATTTTCTCCTATACCGAAGGTTATCTTTTCACTTTCATGATGAAGTCCTTTGATGCACAGAAATTTTTAATTTTGGTGAAGTCCCATTTAACTTTTCTTCTTTTTTTGCTCATGCTCCTTCTGGGACTCCCATAATGTGTGTATTGGCATGCTTAAGGGTGTCCACAGATCTCTTAGGCTCTGTTCACTTTTGTAATTCTCTTTTCTTTCTGCTCCTCAGCCTGAATCTTTTCAGTTGTCTTGTCTTCAAGTTAATTGATTCTTTCTTCTGCCAATTCCAATCTGCTTTTGAACATCTAGACTCTAGGGCATTATTCATTTCAGTTATTAAGGTCTTCTACTCCAGTATTTCTATTTGGTTCCTTTTTAAAATTTCTATCTATTTACTGAGATTCTCATATTCTTCATACATCATTTTCCTGATACCTCCTTGAGCATATT
Source organism: Choloepus didactylus (assembly GCF_015220235.1). Classification (NCBI taxonomy): domain Eukaryota; kingdom Metazoa; phylum Chordata; class Mammalia; order Pilosa; family Megalonychidae; genus Choloepus; species Choloepus didactylus. The sequence goes on from NC_051321.1 coordinate 35,163,342, forward strand.
GAAGATCTTTTTTTTTAAAATCTTTGTCTGGTATGTCTAAAGTCTGTTCATCTTCCTTGATGGTTTCTGAATTTTCATCTTTTTCCTGGATAGGTTATCATTTCCTGTTTCTTTGTCTTATAATATTTTGTTGTAAACTGTGTATTTTAATCTTTTAATGTGTTATATCTAGGATTTAGTCCCTTCACTGTCTAGTCCTTAAGTTTGTATCCAGATAGTGGTATGACAAAGATTTCCTTGAATGCTGTGGGCTAACACAAACAAACAAATGCAGAAGACACCCTTCAGAGTCTTTGCAAATTAGCTCTATGTTGGCTGGTATAATCCTTCTGAATTTAGTCCTCCTATCAAGAAGATCAATCCAAATCAAAATGAAGTGTAGGTTCCTCTCTCTTTTCTGAGCCTGTGACTTGTCCTCAGCTTGTACTCACTCTTGGCCTTAGGAATTCACCCATTTACAGGAATCTGAGTGCCCCCTCTACTCCCTATGAAATAGATTTCCACCCCATCCTGGGAGCTCCATTTTATGTCTTAAAGCCAGTGCCCCTGGCCACTTTGTCTTAATTATTTCTGCTTTAGCTGTCCACAAGCTCTTCTGTCTGCAGGGCAAGTTCTGGGAAAGCAAACCAGAGACAAGTTTCCTGGTTAATTCTCTCAGGCTTCCACCTGTTAAATTGACACCAACATACAGGTACTCCAGTATGCACATAGGGGTTGCTCTGCTACATCCAGAACAGGGGCAGTGGCCTGTTCACAGGCTGGAAGCAGAGGCTGGTGTTACACTGTTCCAGGAAGTGGGAAGAGGGTCCAGACGGGGCACCAAAAGCTTCTCCTACAGTTTTTTTTAAATTTTTTAATTAAAAAATTTTTATTAGAGAAGTTTTGGGTTTACAGGACAATCATACATAAAATACAGGATTCCCCTATACAACCTTATTATTAACACATCACATTGGTGTGATATATTTGATACAATTGTGAAAGCACATTTTTATAATTGTACTATTAACTATAGTCCATGGTTTACTTTAGGATTCACTGTTTCTGTAGTGCAGTACCATGGAATTTTTAAAATTTTTATTCTATTACCATATTTACAACCTAAGATTTCCTCCTTTAACCCACATTCATATATATATTTCAGTGCTCTTAGTTATATTCACAATGTTGTGCTATCATCACCACCATCCATCATCAAAACATTTCTATTGTTCCAAACAGGAAGTCTGTAAACTTTAAGCCTCCTACCATTCTTTTTGTTTGTTATTTTTTAATGCAATTGTATTGAGATATATTCACATACCATAAAAGCACCTGAAGTGCTGCACAGTATCATCATATGGTTGTGCATTCGTCACTGCAGTTTTTGAACATTTTTTTTACTGCAAAAAATGTAAATAAAAAGAATAAAAATGAAAGTGAAAAAGAACACCCAAATCATCTCATACCCCCTCTCCCCCACTATTATTCATTATTTTTTGTCCCCATTTTTCTACTCATCTGTCCATACACTGGATAAAGGGAGTGGGAACCACAAATTTTTCACCATCACACAGTCACACTGCGTAAGCTATATAGTTATACGATTATCTTCAAGAATCAAGGATAGTGGTTGCAGTTCAACAGTTTCAGGGATTTCCTTCTAGCTATTCTAACACTCTAAAAACTAAAAAGGGATATCTATATAATGCATAACAATAACCTCCATAATGTCCTCTTGATTCCATTTGAAATCTCTCAGCCACTGAAATGTTATTTGGCTTTGTTTCTCTTCCCCCTTTTGGACCAGGAGGCTTTCTCAGTCCTATGATGCCAGGTCCAGGCTTATCCACTGGGAGTCACATCCCACGTAGTGGAGAGGGCAGTGAGTTTACCTACAGAGTTGGCTTAGAGAGAGAGGCCACATCTGAGCAGCAAAAGAGGTTCTCTGGGGGTGATTCTTAGGCAAAATTTTAAATAGGCTTAGCCTCTCCTTTGCAGTAACAAGCTTCATAAGGGCAAGCCCCAAGATCAAAGGCTTAAGCCTACTAAACTGGTAGTCCCTAATGCTTGCAAGAATATCAGGAATTCCCCAGGTAGGGAAGTTTAATGTTACCACAGTTTCTCCCAGTCCCTCAAGGGGGAATTTGCAAATACTTTTTATTTTCTGCCCAGATTACTCTGGGATGTATCAGGGCTTCACTCTATCCATATGAACCAACCAACCAAATCTCAGTTTGAATAAACTGACCATACAAATTAAATTATATAATGTGCTACAGAAAATACAGATTTTGCACCAAATAAACATCTCTTCCTTTGGTCTCACATAGAATTTGAGGTTTTAAAACACAGTCAATATCATCCTTTTCCCTTCAGTATGATGTACCTTAGTCCCAACCAAGTCCATTTCATTCATGTCTCTAATTGAAGTCTACTCTCTTTTTCAGCTTCTTTAACAGTTTCTCTATGGGTTAATGCTGACAGTCATAGCTGCTAAACTCTGGCTCTGAGTCTAAGGTGTCACACAGATACACAAACTTACAGGGACCAACTAGGTTATACACAACCAGCTCAACATCTCAGAATTTAGAAATAACTGTTACAACTCATGAATGGATGTGACTGCTGTAAGAGCTTACAATCTAGGAACCTTTACCATAAGCCTTCCCCTGATAACCTGTGCTCTCGGATTCAATTCTCAGAGTTTGCACATTATAGTTAGTCCATATTAATGAGGCATTATAATGTTTGTCTTTTCGATTCTGGCTTATTTCACTCAACATACTGTCCTCAAGATCCATTCACCTAGTTGCATACTTCACAGTTTTATTCCTTCTTGCCCCTACTCAGTATTCCATTGTATGTATACACCACAGTTCACCATTCCGTTTATCAGTCGATGTACCCTTAGGCCACCTCCATCCATTGAAAATCATGAATACTGCCGCCATAAACACCAGTGTGCAAATGTCCATTCGTGTCCCTGCTGTCACTTCTTCCAAGTATGTACCCAGTAACAGGGTTGCAGGACCATATGGCAACCCCATAGTTACCTTCCTATGGAACCACCACATTGCCTTCCAGATGGGCTGCACCATTCCACTTCCCCACCAACAGGGAATAGGTACATCCCTCTCCACATTTTCTCCAGCACTTGTATCCCTCTGTTTATTTTTTAAACAGTTTTATTCCCACCTCATACAATCCATCTTAAGTAAGCAATCAGTGTGTCCTGGTATAATCATGTGCATTCACCTCCACAATATTTCCATTTAGTTCTATGCTGCAGTCTCAGCTGTTCCACCCATTCCAGACTGGTGTACAATGTGTGTCCTGTATTCCATACTATTTACTAGTTGTTCCTGGCTATTTATTAGTTGCTCTAGGGGACTAACTAAATTCCACACTTCCCTATGCTTCCGTCTTGTACCACCCTCTCCTAGCATTCTTAAAGCTGTGTTTTCTTGATTTGGCACTCACCAGGTTACTGCATCCCTTTAACTCTATTCCAGAGTTTGGAGGAAGATGGCTCTGCCAGGTTTGTGCAGTATTCAAAGATTCTGTGGGGAACCATACCCTGAAGCATTTTATGCTGCTATCTTTGTCAACTGAACCTCTTGTTTTCTTTTTTATCTGGGAAAGGATATGATTGTGACTGGACTTTGGTAAGTAACTAGCACTTTTTTGAGGATGAATTAGAGTGAAAAGCAGTTGATGGTAAAACACTAGTTAGGTGACAATTGAAATCATCCCTCAGAAAGGTGAGAACTAGAAAATACGAACATGAGAGTCATTACAAATACAGTACTTTAATCTAAAGTACTCAACTTAGGGAGTAGAAAGAGAAAGAGAAAGCAAGTTTTGAAAGGGGATGATGAAGCATGAAGAAATCAACAGGGATAAGGAAGTCAAATAAGAAAATTTTCTTTGGAAGAAAAATGTTTAATCTTGGAGAAGTTGAGTTTTTAAGTGCTGCAAGAAATACAGGTACAAATGGCCTCTATTCAGTCAAAAACACTATTGTGTAGATTTCAAGAGATATAAGGGCAAGGATATTGATTGGGAGATCAGATGTGAGAGTAAATTATATCACTGAGGAAGAGATCAGGGAGAAGGAGGCTGAGGACAACTTGAGAAAAGCCGATGTCCAAGAGAGGTCTCAGAGAAGCCTCAGTCTGAGAGGTAGGAAGAGAAGACAAATAGTGGCAGGTCTCAGAAGCCAAAGGAGGAGAGGTTCAGGAAAGAAGAGGTCCTTGGCCAATGTTAAATTGCCAATGTCATACATAGAGGAGGAGAAGAATGACTAAGAAAAGCTCTTACATTTGGTGATAAGAAAGAACCTTGTGAGACTCATCTAAGATGGCAGCATAGAGAGGAGTGGAAGCTAGTTAGTCCCCCTGGAACAACTAATAAACAACCAGGAACAATTAGTAAATAATCTGGAATAACTGCAGGGGCACAAACATGACCATCCACTCATCATACACCAACCTGAATTGGGAGGAATGCCCAAGATCGCAGCATAAAATCTGTAATTAAAAACTGTGGATCCAAGCCGGGAGTCCCCTCCCTGCACAGCCTGAGCTGCAAAGCCTCTTGGTGCTAGAGAGCAGCTCTTTCCAAGCAAGTGAATACCGCTCAGCTGAACTCCAACTAGGGTTTTAATTAACAAATTTGGACTGTTTGATACAAGCTACGCATCCCCAACAAGCAGACAGAGACTTTGGGTAATTACTGACCTCAGAGAGCTAGAAGGTGGCCATGGACTGGCCATGAAGGGGGCTTTCTGTCCCTGTTTTGACTCAGTGGAGAAAGCCTCAGCCATTGTCAGTTCCCAGCACTCTGACCCAGACAAGGGTGGAGATGGTACAGGCAAAGAGAGTATTCAAATGCTAATGACCTCTCCCTAAGGGGTCTATCTTCCCTAAGAGGAAAGAGGTGGGGCCCAGCTCTACTACCCACCTTACATTCAGAACCAGACCCCAGAGCCTGAGGGAAAACAGCCATGGGCCACACCTTACACCAGTCTGGAGTTACAGGCTGAGAGGCGCCACCCTCTGGGCAGAAAAGCACAGTGACATGAGGCCCCACAGGGTGCACCAATTTCCTAAGACACACCCTCGGGGAAATTGGATACTGAATAGTTCTTCCTTCTGGGACTGGAGCCTGTTCTGGTCTGGGAAAACCTGATTGGGTAACCAAGGAAACCATGCCTAGACGACAGAAAACTACAACCTGCACTAAGAAAAATGAAGTTATGGCCCAGTCAAGGGAACAAACTTACACTTCAACTGAGATACAGGAATTGAAATAACTAATACTAAGTCAATTCAAAAAGTCTAGGAAAGATATGGCAAAAGAGATGAACTGTATAATGAAAATACTGGGCATACATAAGGTAGAAATTGAAAGTTCAAAAAACCCATTGGGAGAATCTATGGAAATGAAAGGCGCAACACAAGAGATGAAAGACACAATGGAAACATACAACAGCAGATCTCAAGAGGCACAAGAAAACACTCAGGAACTGGAGAACAAGGCACCCGAAAGCCTACACACAAAAGAACAGATAGAGAAAAGAGAGGAAAAATATGAGCAATGTCTCTGGGAACTTAAGGACAAAATGTAAAGCAGGAATGTATGGGTCCCAGAAGGAGAAGAGAAGGGAAAGGGGGAGAAGCAATAATAGAGGAAATAATCAATGAAAATTTCCCATCTCTTATGAAAGACATAAAATTATGGATCCAAGAAGTGCAGCGTACCCCAAACAGAATAGATCTGAATAGGCCTACGCCAAGACACTTAATAATCAGATTTTCTGACATCAAAGATAAAGAGAGAATCCTGAAAGCAGCAAGAGAAAAGCGGTCCATCACATACAAAGGAAGCTTGATAAGACTATATGTGGATTTCTCAATAGAAACCATGGAGGCAAGAAGGAAGTGGGGTGATATATTTAAGATACTGAAAGAGAAAAACCACCAGCCAAGAATCCTATATCTGGCAAAACTGTCCTTCAAATATGAGGGAGAGCTTAAAATAGTCTCTGACAAACAGACAATGACTGAGTTTGTGAACAAGATACCTGCTCTACAGGAAACACTAAAGGAAGCATTGCAGACAGAAAGGAAAAGACAGGAGTGAGAGGTTTGGAAAACAATTTTGGGAGATAGTAGCACAGCAACGTAAGTACACTGAACAAAGATGACTGTGAGTATGGTTGAAAGAAGAAGGTTGGGACCATGTGGGACACCAGAACAAAAGACTAAGGATAAAGACTGGGACTGTGTAACTCAGGGAAACCTAGTGTGCTGGTTTGGATGTATTATGGGCCTTGATTAGTTTACTGGAGCACTATGTAAGCTCAGACAGAAAGAGTGAGCTTGCTACAGCCAAGAGGGAAACTTTGAAGAATGCACAGAAGCTGAGAGAGGAGCTGAAGCTTACAGAGACATTTTGGAGACGGCCTTTGAAAGTAGACTTTTGCTCCAGAGAAGCTAAGAGAGGACAAATGCCCCAAGAGCAACTGAGAGTGACATTTTGGAGAGAAGCTGAAGCCTAGAGAGGAACATCCTGGGAGAAAACCATTTTGAAACCAGAACTCCGGAGCAGACACCAGCCACATGCCTTCCCAGCTGGCAGAGGTTTACCAGACACCGTTGGCCATCCTTCAGTGAAGGTACCCCTTACCTTGGACACTTTATGGCCTTAAGACTGTGACTTTGTGGCCAAATAAACCCCTTTTATAAAAGCCAATCCATTTCTGGTATTTTGCATTCTGGCAGCATTAGCAAACTAGAACATCTAGTGTGCCCAATGACTGTAATAAAAGGTACAAATATGTTTTTACATGAGGTAGAACAAATGAATGTCAACATTGCAAGGTGTTAAAAATAGGGTGGGATTGGGGAAAACTGTAGTCAATGCAAACTGGAGACTATAATTAATGGAAACATTGTATTATGCTTCCTTTAATATAACAAAAGCAACATACCAAAGCTAAATGCATATGGGGGGTGGTAGGGTAAGGATATGGAACTCCTGGCATTGGTGGTGGTGTCTGACTCTTTATTCTACTTTAGGTTAATGCTGTCTTCCCTTTTTTTGCTTTCTAGCTGTCATGTTCTCTCTCTCTCTCTTTCTTTCTCTCTTTTCTCTCTTTTCTTTTTCTTTTTCTTTTTGTCTCTGCCTTCTTTGACTCTTCTTCCTTCTTTGTGGAAGAAATGGAGATGTCCTTATATAGATAGTGGTGATGGTGCTGAATACATAAATATGTGACTATACAGGGTACTAACAATTGTTTACTTAGGACAGAATGTATGGTGTGTGAACAAAACTGTCTTAAAAGAAACGGGTTGATGAAGAAACCTTGAGGGCACTATATTGAGTGAAATAAGACAGACACATAAAGGCAATTATTGCAGGGTCTCACTGATAAGAATAATTATAATATGTAAACTCAAAGACATGAAATATAAGTTGCCAGGATATAGAATGAGGCTAAAGAATGGGGAGCAGTTGCTTATTGTGAGCAGAATATTCAACTAGGGTGAACTTAAACATTTGGAAAGGGACGGGATGATGGTAGCATGTTGTGAGAATAACTAACAGTGCTGAAAGGTGTGTGAAGGTAGTGGAAAGGGTAAGCTCAGAGTCACGTATGTCACCAGAAGGAAAGTTGGAGGTTAAAAGATGGGAATGTATAAAACAGTGAATCTTGTGGTGGACAGTGTCCATGATGAACTATACAAATATTAGAATCTCTCTCATGAACTAGAACAAATGTATGACAATATAACTAGAAGTTAATAATAGAGAGGCATAGAGGAAAAAAATATATACCTATTGCAAACTATATACTACAGTTAGTAGTATTTTAACATTCTTTCATCAACAGTAACAGATGTACTATGCCAAAACTATGAATCAATAATGGAGGGGGGGGCTGGTTAGGGGTATGGGAGGATTTGAGTTTCCTTTTTCTGTCTTTATTTCTTTTCTGGAGTAATGAAAATGTTCTAAAAATTGAAGAAAAAATTAATTGTGGTGATGGATGCACAGCTGTATGATGGTACTATGGGCAATTGATTGTACACTTTGGATCTTTGGATAGTTGTATGGTATGCGAACAATCTCAATAAAAATGTGTGTGTGTATATATATATAAGAACCTTGCACCAGATGGATTAGATAGAAACTAGCAGGTAGGTGATTTTAAAAGGAGGCAGGAGTTATAGATACTTTTAAAAGAAGTTTATCAGCACTGGTAGAGAGCCACAGTGTAATAACAGGAATGAAGAAATAGGTTTTTAGAATGGAGTTTTGAAGTAACAAGGAAATAGATTTAATAGAAATAAGTCAAGATATAAGATGGAGATAATTAGAGGAGTAAATTTCTGAAGGAGGCTGAAGGGAAGGGACTCCTACCAAGTAGGGCACTTCTCTTCATTCTCAGCAATGGAAAATAATAATAATTATCAATAGTATTTTGAACTTTTGCTAAGTATCAGGAACTAGTCTAAGTATTTCTTATGTATTTAGTTTAATCCTCCCAGCAACTCTGTAAGGTACTTACAGAGTAAGGATATGGCATCGCATAAGTGCGTAAGTCTTTTACAGGTGAAAAAAAATTGTGGCACAGAGTTTTAAACCACTAGCCCAAGGTCTCAAAGCCATTAAGAGGTTTAAGCAAGATTTAATTCCAGGTGACTTGATTCCAGAATCTCCTGTCTTAACCAGTAAACTGCACAAAGATTTTGAGGTTGCTAGTATGGAAGATTACGATACTTACCAGTGGCCTAAAACTTTGTAGTAAAATAGTATTTGAAGGTATCTGCTGCGAGTGGGTATAAGAGGATGAGACTGGGGGCTTTATGAGAACAGGGATAATTTGGGAATCTACTGTGAGAAATCCAATAGGGATCTAGTAAGAGATGAATCAAAAGATACATCTCCTTCTTTCCTGCCACAGTGAGAGAAATATGAGTATCACATTGAAACTAATGTGCTGATTTTCTTGAATCTTTCAAAGTGGATCCAGAGCTGAACTACTTGGTTGTAGAATGAGCAGGGAGAATGTGCCTCAACTGAGTCTCAGCTTCACAGTGTGCTCCAACAGGGTTCCTACCATGGTATGCCCATGTCAGTTTTTAAAGGAACTCTTGTGCCTGTCACCTGAGGGTTAAAAATAGTATCCATATCTGGATTCTGAAATTATATGAGAGGTTAGAGGGGAAAGGGAATTTGCTAACCCATTGTCAACAATGTATTTTTTTCTGTCTAGCACCATTCACTAAAGTCATCAGAGAATCAAGGTTATGGCCAAAGCTTTATAAGAGCTATTAGAAATGATTTATATATCCTTCTTCGCAGCCACATGCTTTGTCCACTTATGGCATGTATAACTGTCATTATATCATGGTCATCTGTGGGCACTGTTCATCCCCCTAAGAAACTATCAGCTTCGGAAGGCAGGGATTATGTTTTGTCCGTATTTTTATTTCCAATGCCGAGGACAGTGCCTGGCATCGCATAAGTGCGTAAGTCTTTAAACTGAATCATTGTAGGGGAAAAAGACCTTTTTCCCAACTTCTTGGAAATATATCTAGTTCAAATAATTCTAAATTTAAATGAGTGCTTAGACATGGATAGGTCAGTTTCAACATCTTCACTTAAGTTTTTATTTAAGTAATTTGTGGAAACAATTGCAATGTTTCAATAAAAATGCTTCTGAATGGTTCAGAATTTGACTCATGCAGCACATTTCAGAGGAGTAAAGTTCAGCTTTGAAAAATTTAATTTTAATAATTAAACCCTGATGTAGCAGTAATAAGGCTATCCTAATGTTAAAGCCTTTTAAATTATAATTGAAAAGTAGAAAACTATTTTTCTAACTACAATGATTCTAAACATTTACCCCACATTAAATTATTACATTAAAATCCTGTTTTTTAATTAAATGAAGGGAACTAATAATTAATTTTCTAACTAATGAGTCATCTGTGTCCTGAATAAAGATTATTTCTAAAAGAACAGCTATTCCTCTTCTTCACATTGTTCTTTCCTCTTCTTTATAATTTGATACAGTTTATATTATAGTCTTTAAGTCTACACAACCTTAAATTTAATTATCCTGATAACTTCCTTTTTACATCTGGAATCCGATTATATCATGGTGGAATCATTTGAAATGACTGCATTTCAAACTTGCTATTTCCTAACTGGATTATAAATCTTAATGTGCTATGGTTTAGTTGCTTTTGTTTACTTAATTTTCTTGCTGTTTAACTTTCCCTCCATCATGCAAACTATATTTCAGAGAGCAAACATTATCTATTTAAGTTGTTTATATGCTTTTGAAGGAGTTTATGTTTTATATCTTTGGGTTATTACTCCAAGAGCCTTTGGATTCTGTTCTCTATTCATGTAGTATATTTTTTAAAATTATTTTTTTTGCTTTGTTCATATGCTCTTGGTTTACCCAAAAATGTTTTTAAGACAGACTTGTGTATGGTTTTTGAGAATGGTCAAGCCCACCATACTAGCATTTGGCCTACTACATCCAGTGACGATTAGGGTTGGGAGCCCTTTCACCATGTGGGTCAGTTTATATTGCTCTGTTTACAGATCACAGACCTCACTAATAGCCTTGTTCAATATTCAGACAAATGTATATTTTTAGGCACAAGAGAAACTAAGCAAAACTTATGTATAAATATATCCAAATCCAACCCCACTGCTCAAAAATGGTTTAATATTTGTGCTCTACACTGATGGTTTATTCAAGCAACAAATTTATTCATTTATTCAACAAAAGAATTATGGAGTTCCTCCTATGTTCCAGGCATTATTTTAGGCAATGGGGATGCACAATGAGTGAAAAATTATTCCTGCCCTCATGGAGTTTTCATTATTGTAGGGTACCCCACTATAGATAATAAATATGATAATCAAATAAAATACATAGTATGCTATGAAGCAATAAGTGCTAAAGATAAAAATTTTAAAAACAAAAAGGAAATAAGGTTGCTAGGACCTATTAGAGAGAGGCAAATTTTTGAATAGGGTGGCCAGGGAAGACCTCTCTGAGGATACCTGTCAAGCACCTGTTCTGTTCCACAATACAGAGAATGAAGTAAACGCAGTTCTGGCCTTTGAGAGCTCACAGTCCAGTAAGGAAAACAAATACTGAATAAGCAATTCCTAGTACGATGAGTGTCCTAAAAAGGAAAGATTATATCACAACCGCATATTATAAGGGGTGCTAAGCTGACGGTCAGGGAGAACCTCCCTGAAGAAATAACATTTGAAGTAAGACTTAATGGAGGGCAGCATTTCAGGTCAACCATCAGGGTCACTCCACGAGCCCAGGAAAAGTTATAGAATCATAGGATTCAGAAAGCCCTTAGAGATCATCCTTTTCAAATCCCCCATTTTACAAATGAGAAAACCAAGCCCTAGGAAGAGTAAATGATTTACCCACTTACATGGCGAGTTCGGGACAGGATTAGGACTAGAACACAGAACCGCTAGAATGAAAGCTCCACAGGATGGGGGTTCCTGTCTGCTTTGTTCGCTATTGTTGAATCAGAGAACAAATGAATTGCCTGACTGGCTCATTAATGTTTTGTTTCACTCTATCACAAAACTCAGACAGTAATACCTAACTAGGCTCATAGGGCAGGATAGGATGTGTGAGGTAAAGCAGCATTTATCATATTAGACCAGCATTTCTCAAGCTTCTTCATCTCAGGTCTCCATTATACTCTTAAAAATTATTGAAGAAACCAAAGAACTTTTGTTTATGTAACAAAAGTTATATCTATCAATATTTACCATATAGAAATTAAAACTAATAAAAAATTTTAATATTAATTCATTCAAAAATAATAATAAACTCCATTGCATGTTAGCATAAATAACACATGTTATAACACAGCTTTATTTTCCAAAATAAAAAAAATATATTAGTGAGAAGAATAGCTTTGTTTTATATTTTACAGATCTCTTTAGTGTCTGACTTATTAGAAGACAGCTGGATTCTCATAACTGCTTCTGCATTCAATTTGTTGCATTATGTTGCTTTGGTTAAACTATATGAAGAAAAACTGCCATCACAGACAGGAAGTTGGAAAAGGGAGGATTATTTAATAGCCTTTTCAGATCATTTGATATTTTTGTTTGCTAGTACACCAAAACTCAATTAGTACTGATTTTTCAAAGCTTAATTGCAATGCAGAATCCAAAACCCAGTCAATGAACTTATCATACTCTGTTACATTAAAATCCCATGAATGTTACCCATGAGAGATTTTGTAACATCATTTATTGATCATTTGGAAAAACAGTGGTTCACAAGCTATACAGGTCTTCTAAATATTGACACATTTCAATATATAATATCAAAAAATCACTTTATTAATATCACTACGAATCTCATGAGAAAAGTATCTAAGTATTGGGAAGCTATCAAGCTCACAGAGACAGATCCAAGCTTTCCAAAATTCAGTTTTTTATTATTGGCAATAAAGCTTGTCAACTGTTTTCCTTGAAGTGTCAGACTCACTTCGTTCACTTTGGAAAAAGTGTCTGCCAAAATACCCGGATCTGAATAGTTTGCCTGTTAACCACTCAGTCAAGCAAAAATAATGTTCCATTTAAAAAAAACAGCTAGTTTAGTTCACATCTCAAACAATCCCACAAGTGCTTTTTCTCAAGAGGATCATTGTACTTGGAATGCAATAGAAGTGCTTTATGCATTTTCCTACGTCATCACGCAGAGTATTAAAAAGATGTGTACTCAAGGGTCAAGATTTAACAAACTAAAAAAATTTACTCCTTCATTAAAGACATTCTTAAGTGAAATTGGTTCTATTGGGGTTTTTTTACTGCAAGTGTGTGGTGGTGAAGAAGAAAATAACTACTGGTACAATTTGTTGCCATTGCTTTGATTTATGCTTAGGCTCTAGCAGTTTTATCCTTCATTGCTTTGGTACCATTGGTACCAAAATAACAAATAACATCTTAGTATTACTGTGAAAATAGTTTTTATTTCTCAGATCCCCCGAAAGGGTCTAGCTGACCCTTGGGGGTCTACAGACTACCTTTTGAAAACTGCTGAATTAGGAAAATCCTATCAATTCTTCCAGGGCCTATGTGTCAGTAGTTCTGTAAAACTGAAATCCTTGGTTTTTATTCAGCGTTTTTATCTTTTTTATTCATGTTAACATTTTAAAGTCTATGTACTTTACTGTGTGGTGTTTGTCTCTTACAAGCCATTATTGTTGAGGTTAAATTAAATGTAACTTACAGATAATCCATTTAGATTCCTTATCTGCATCTCTAGTGCTATTTGCTCATTGTCATTTGTTTTTACCCAGTCTTGTAAACCTAGAATCTTGGAACTATGAAATGGGAAGGACCTCAAAACAGAGCCAGACTTGATTTAGACAATAAAAGATGGAATGGAATTGTGGAAGTTCTGAGAACAGTTTCCTTATACCTCCCTAGTGAGGAAAAGAGGACCTGGTAATGGCCTGGTCATCAGAGATTCTAATTTAACTAGTCTGCAATGGGACCCTGGCATTTTTTAAAAAGTTCTCCAGGTAATTCTATTCTGTGCCATCAGGGTTGAGAACCACTGATTCACACCAACCTGGTTTTCAGATGAGGAAACAGAGGCGCAGAATATGTAAGTAGCTGATCCCAGGTAATACACTGCCAGGGGGAGCTGAAACCTGGTTTTCCTATCTCTCTACTCCAGGACTTTTTCTCCCATAATGGCTTCTGTTAAAGAAATAGGAAGACTGTCCAAGGGTCGGGGAGAATGTCAGAAGACAGAGCTAAGTAAAGTGTACCTAAGGGTGGGAAAAACCAACCATGAGTATGGAGAGCAAAAGAGGAAAAAACAGGCAAATAGCTTAGGACAAAGTGTGATAAAAGTAAAAGATGCAAAAGTATGGGAGAAAAAGAAGAAAAGAGATGGTGGGAAAGAACAAAGAAGAGAGGTATAAGGCAGTGAGAACCAGGAACAAAGAAAGAAAGAGTACAAGAGGGGAGTAAGAAAGAGGTAGGTGGGAAAGTCACTGAAGTAGAATGGCACCCAGACTCTTTTAATAATATGAGTAAAACGTTTAAAATAGGATCACATAAACAGCTTTCTTAATACACCTTTTACGGATGGGTAAGCATCATGCCTTGCAGTTACCATCCTGTTAAATGTTGCGAAATTGATTTGTTGTTAAATGGGTTTGACCAGAGAAGGCCAAAACCAGATTTCAACCATTTTACCACTTTTCTGAGCTGAATATTAAGCAGTCACCTATTGCATTTCCCCAATTAATGGGTTAGTAAGCTATTAGAGATCTAGGTTCTGCCACTGGTCTTCTATGGACAATTTAGTGAACACGTGTCAAAGTACTTGATAATACACATAGAACTGTCTGCTATAGCCAGGCCAGTGTGTCTTCACCATCCCTCCAAGTGGGCATACTCATGTCTCCGTTTACTTGCCATTCCTCAAGGGCCTGTTCAAATATTTCACTTTGTACATTAAACTAAACAAAGCCATTCTCTAGGGAGTAATGTATGTCCTTTATTAGGAAACACTGATGCAAGATCAAGAGCCACCTTAATTAAGTACGATCTAGATCAATTGTTCCCCCATCTTGACTACACATTTAGATTTGCCTGGGGAACTTATAAAAATTCAAATTCCCAGACAGTACTCAAGAGCAATTAAATCAGAATTTTGGGTGGTGGGACCTATTTACCAGTATTTTTTAAAGTTCCTCAGATGAGTTCAATGTACAGAAAAGGTAGAGAACCACAGGTCTAGGCCTTCCTAATGATATAATCGTGGGGAACATTATGTAGACCTAGAGAATTAACAATATGCCTTGTTCATTCCCAGCTGCACCCAAGAAACTAATGAAAAGTAGTAGTAAATCCATGCCCAAATCTATTGTAATATTAAGTAAACCTAGTTTCAGAACCCACAGGAAGATGGATAAAGCCCAGTAGAGGAAGAGGCTAATAAATGCTTGACTGAGATGCTATTTTCTCTTGGCTTTCCACCTGTCTCTGGCTATACTTCATTTCCCTTTGTAAGCTTGTCTTTCTCTACCCATCCTATAAATGTTGATATTCTTCAGGGTTTTTCCTAGGCCTACTTCATTTCTGACTCTGTAAATATCCTATAGAAGCTCACCCACTCACATACATCCAATTATCACCTACTCGTTGATCACTGACAAATACATGTCTAGCCCTTTCTGTCTCCTGACCTCAGCTTCCTACTGGACATCTCTGAATGGATGTTTCTCAGGAATGTCCAGAAGTAAATTCAGCATATCCATTTCCCTGGCCTTCCACACCCTTGCCATAAGTTTGAACTCCATCCTGTATCCATATTAAAATGAATGGCACTACTATCCACCCAATTGCTTGAGGTAAAAATCCCAACTTATCCTTCTTCTGACTCTCCAGGTCTCCATAACTTGTCTCTACCCTCATCTGTGCTTCTCTTCAATCTATTTTCTGTACTGCATCCAAGGTAATTTTCTAAAACACAAAACTTGTTGTCTCCTGCTTAGACTATTTAATTCATTACCTCTGCAATAAAATTGAGATTCCTTAAATGGTCCTTAGGGATCCGCATGATTTGTCCTCTACCCACATCTCCAACCCCATCACTTGCTACCCTTCTTCTGGCACTCTGTGCTCTTCCAGCCAAACTGAATTTCTTTTAGTTCCTTGAATGTGGTTTATTTCCTGTCTCATCTTGATTGTGTTCATTGCCGCAATCCCAGTACTTACCACAGTACTTGGTGCAGAGCAGGCACCCAAGAAGTACTTGTGGTATGTATGTGTGTGCATGTGTGAGAGAGTGAATAAATTTTCAGGCACTTAAAGCCTTAGATGTTCTTCTCCCTGATAATGAGCTAATTCTCCAGCACTAACCTATTGATCCAGAGCAATAATGCTTCTCTTACCCTACCTGACTCAGATTTCTTCATGACCTTGGTATAGCAAACCTGACTCTAGCCTCTTCTGTTGTCTTCACTTCCTGATGTTTCACCACCAAACCTTTCTTCCCCCGTCTGGTAGCTTGAGTCATCTACACTTAACTCTGCTTGAATAGTTCAGTAGGAAGGACCATCAATATTCTCTGTTCACATTAGAAGCTGTCTCTCTTTTCAGTACTACCTCACTGGTTTCCACCTGACCTGCTTCTTTTGCCATTCTGTTTTGGTTCTCCACTAGCCCAAAGGAAGTTAATAAAGCATAAAAAGAAATAGTTATGTCTATAATGATTTTTCAAATGATAAACAGAAAACATCATTTCAGCTCTGCCTGGGCTCTTATTCTCATTGAGCCTTTGCTTTTGTAACAAATGGGACTTTTCCATTTTCAGTTTCAGCTGAGGCCCCAAAGCTGAGATCAATAATTATAAAGAGTCCATGCATCTTAAATAGTGAGTAGAGCTAGATCATCAGTGCAGGACTTGCTAAGGAATATCCCCAAACCAGTTCTGGACCCATGGCAGATGAGACCCATCTCATGCCTACATATAAGATGGGGCTGGGAGGTTAATGAAAAGGAAGATTGGTAAGTAAGACTGTGTCTAAAGAGAGTTCTTTCAGCCTGGCAGTTGGGAGAGGAGGAAGGTTGGTCCCAGAAGTGCTGTAGGGGAATATGAGGAAAGTTGTTGGGTGAATCTGACATACGTCCTCTGGAGTTTGGTAGGCACAGACTCGAGTGCTTGGTCCTTACCCAGAAGGGTCTTAAGAAGAGGCTGACGAGCTGTCCCTAACAATTGAATGAGGTAAGGGAGCTACTGTGTTATCAAGTTACATCTTTACTGAGGACAGAGCAAGCTTCCCTTGGTTACCACAGAAGGTAACCAAGCTTCAGTTGTCTTAAAAGACTCTCACTCCATCAGAAAGAGGCTGTGAGAGATATTTCATCAATGTAGAAGCTTAGAGGAGTTTGAAATAGTCAGCTGAAGAATATATTGCATAAGACAGCAGTATAATGTGCAGATTCCCAGCAGAGGAATGCATGGAAAGAACGCACAAAAAATGTTACAAGAGAAGGAGCCATGATTTGGGCACTTCCCTCAGAGGGAACACCAGAGCCATATTACAATAACACCAAATCAGGCACTTTTGCCCTCATTTTATCTTTCTTCTTTCCCTCTGCCCCTACAGGAGTTGGTGGGGGAGAAGATGAAATAGAAAACAAACAAACAAAAACATGTACCCCTTTTCCCCACTATGGGTATCTGATATGAATTGGATTGGATAAAAGATTAAACTTTTGATATGAGATTGAACTTGATTTTTAATATCTGAAAATGAAATAGTTCATTAATATCCAAAAGTTAAGAAATCTACTTTGAGATGACATAGGAAGGTGAGTTTGAAAAGCAATGGTTAAAATAAGAATAAAGTTGTTTTCTGTGCATGCTCCACCAAGTTGAACCCTTTAAAAAAACCTTTGTACCCCTAACATCTAAGACTAGGCTTTTGGGGGTAGGGAGAGTGGAAGGAACCTCACATCTGAAGTAAACTTAAGAGATAACATGCTGACTGTTTATCAAACATTCCAGAACTCTATATCCAAGTGAAGGAAGTTCCCCTCAAAAAGAGTCACTTCAGAAGGTCAGTCTGCTGTTCTTTTACTGACGTCACCTTTGCTCAAAATATCTGTGAAGCATTACTTTAGCAATTGTCTTCCTAGTTTATGGCACATTTTTTGGTATCTTATCATTGACAAATATTTATCCTTTAGTGGTTCATTGATTTTTAGAAATGGCCCAAAGTTACTTGGAACAAGACTAATGAGTAGAGTGAATAATTAAACTGGGAAATTTCACTTGAGGTGGAAAAAATCTCAAGTTTATGACCATGAAGTGGATGGAAATGTATTTCTTCCATAACTTTTACTGGCTCAAAAGGTAATTCCAATTTAAATGTCCAAAATGTTGTGAATCATGACAGTGTTATTTGATGCTTCAAATAACAAGCTGGAGAGAACTTTAAGAGATCAAATTATCCTCAGTCTCTAGGTAGGGCTACACATAAATTGTCCAAAGCAGGTGATAGTTGTCAGATCTTCAGAGCTGATGCCAACCATCCCTCAGTACATGTTTGTTTTGTTTTTCACCAGTTCTAATTGTGATATCCTGGCATTTAAATTTAAAGTATTATGTCTAATCCTTATTTCTCTTATTTTTTAAACTATACGTTTCTTCTTGTCCTGAAAAACTAAATCATCTCTCATCCTCCTTTTCTTCAGACAAAACAACAAGCACAGTTGTTGGACACCAACAAAATGTCTGGTTAATTGCTCCCTGAGGGCCAAGTGAAACTGTTTCACATCATTAGAAAAAAATGAAAATGGTCATTTTGAAATTCAGAATGACTATTAATGACCAACAAAATCAGTGTGTTCTCCATCTGCACTTAAAGTCCCTGTGAAAGGGTTCTTACATTGGCTTTCATTGTTCTGTCCAAACTTGAAATTTCCAGATCCTACCAAAGTCTGCTGGACAGCTTCCTAACTCCCTCCATACCCCAGAATGAGCAATAGTCTCTGAGCCATCCCAGGCCTTCATGCCTTGCTTTAGGAGGAAGTAGCCTTCCAAGTCCTCTGCTGCCCCAGTGGCTGGGGTAATCTAAGGATTTCTCCACATCCTGAATAACAATCAGAAACACCTCTGAAAACTCAGATCCTGATTTCATCAAAGAGTTAACTGGTGTTTGGAACCTTACAGGTCTATTCAATATAAAAAACATATGTTTAAAATTGACGTTTGGACCAATTTTTGCATCCATTAGATCCCAGATTTAGAAGAATTGCATGTGATTAGCATTACGAAACATAAACACTGTGTTCCAGTGACTCGAAAGC
This sequence comes from Choloepus didactylus, assembly GCF_015220235.1. Classification (NCBI taxonomy): domain Eukaryota; kingdom Metazoa; phylum Chordata; class Mammalia; order Pilosa; family Megalonychidae; genus Choloepus; species Choloepus didactylus. The sequence goes on from NC_051321.1 coordinate 35,182,239, forward strand.
CAGGAAATTTTGTATTAAGACATTATTATAACTTCAGAGTGTCCCATTGTGAATCCCATAAATGCCTCTGAAAGTCTACCTTCTTCTATAAAATTCTACTTTATACTACTTGAACTTCAAATTATGCTGATGCTTTTGGACATCACAGCTGCTTCATTTGCAGTCCTAGCCCACTGGCTGGAATCTTTGTTGCCCACACTGCCCTTGAACGTATCCAGCTTTGTAGCAGTCAAAGCCAAACATCCGCTGAAAAAAGAGTACCAGTTGAGTTCCATAGACTCATAGAAGATCAGAATTAGAAGAGACCTTGGAGATCATCCAGTTGCTATAAATGAGGATATTGAGGCCCCCAAAAGGGGCATACCTGGTCCCAGGTCCTCAATGGATATCAAGATATCAAGAGAGCACAGTAGGTCCAGAGCATCTGCTGAAATGGAAATGGACTAAGACCATGAAAGAGAAAGAACCTATCACCAGGTCAGCCCTCATCCCTGAGAAGCAGTAAGGCTAGAAGCAAAAAAGTTCAAGAGTCAAAGCAAAGGGAAGCTTTTCTGGGGCCGACAGTCTGTTCTCTGAATCCCAGAGAGAGAAAGCTATTGTTCCCACCCCCTAAAAGATGATAGTCTAGAACATTTTGAGATCATTGTATCCTACCCCTTGATTTTTAAAAAAAGGACACTGAGGCCACAAGAGGTTGTCTATTATCATAAAGATTACTGGTGGCACACTTGGACCAAACATGTGTCACTTCAACTTCCAGTCTGGTCTTCTTTCCATTATGCTACAAGAGCTAATATTATTGAGTGCTTATAATGTTCCAAGCACTATACTAAATCTCTACCCAAAATATATCATTTAGTCCTCTCAGCAACCTGTTGAGGTACGGACTTTCATCATCTCCATTTTTCATATAAGTAAACTGAGGCAAGGAGCGGTTAAGGTACATACCTAGGATCACAAACACAGGCAGAATTCAGACCCAGGCTGACTTGAGCATCAGTGAACCTACCATTCCACACTCCCTTCAGAGGATGAGGGGGTCCAAGACTTCATTGCTGGCCATTTGTGTTGTAAGTTATCTCTCAGGGATCTTTATTCCTCATAAAGATTTTGGGAGAGTTATTGAAGGGAGGAAGGAAATCAGTTGAACCATATGAATGATATATCATGTTACCTAAAGGAATACTCGAGATTCCCAACATATAGGAAAAAAGAAAGTTTTCTCCCCCTAAGGTCTCAAATACCTTAAGAGCTGCTCAGCCACAGAAATAGATTGAGTCAGCCACGTTGAAAGGGTAAACATTGCACATGGCATGTCTTAGGAAGGGTCCTCATGAAACTGTTTCAGATAAAGAGTTCTGAATTAAACACATGAAAAACAAAATGGAAATATGAGGGCCTTCTAGAGCTAATTCACCTAAAAATACATTTTCTTGGCTTAAGTGTTAATATAAAAAATAATAACTATTAGTTATTGAATGCTTACATGTATTAATTCATTTAATTCTCACAACCCAATGAGTTTATATACTATTATTATTATCATCCCCAGTTATGGATGAGGAAAATTGAGGCACAGAGAGATAAAGTAACTTGCTAAGGGTCACATAATTGGGATCAGATGGTAAAGTAAAATTTCAAGTCATCAAATGGCTTTCCGTGTTGCACTTTCACCTTAGTTATCCAGAAAAATAACTGCGCCATTTCCTGTGACATGGGGTATAGGTAAAGAAGGATGAAGTGTGGCTACTTGTGCAAAGATGAGATGTGGAACACTGAGCTTGTTGTCCTATATTTGAGAAATAGGACATCTTTCCATAGAAAGACACTCTTCGGGGTTTCAACTTATGAATATTAACCATGAACGCCCCCATTTTGTAGCCTGCATGAGCATTAAGGTTGTTTGGATACCAGGCCCAGAGTTAAATAGATCACTGCAGCAGCCACCAGCTGGGGAAGCTGGCAGAGGCCCTTGGAGGGCAGAGCTTCAGTAGGGAAGATCTCACACTTCTTGACGGCATGAAGTAAAAACTTGGAAATAAACTGTTTCCCCATTTCCCTTTCCCCAGCTCCCATAGCACAGAAAGGTATTTTCTATTTTCTATTCCCCAAAAAAACAGGTTCTAGAGTTCCTCTCCATGTTCCTCCTGTGGCCTCTGAAATGGCAACCTCTTTTTGAAATTGTCTCTAATTTCTATAGTTGGAATTAATTGTTCCTGCCATTGTGCTCCCTGTCCTTCTGTGTATGTGCATTTTAGCACTTTTTCTTTTGATCTTCTATGGTAACCACGTGTATATTTGTCTCCTCCACCAGGGTATAAACTGTTTGAAGCAGGGGACCAAATGTTTCACATTTGTTGTCCTCAGGGCCCACGGCACAGTGCCTGACAAATAGCATATATTCAGTTAATGTTGGGGGAAAGGAGGGAAGGAGAGAGTAGGAGGGGAAACGAGAGAGAAGAAATGAACGGCTAACACATCAGGGCCCTCCTCTCAGACCTTTTCTCCCTGAGTTGCCACACTGAAGGCTCCCTCTGCTCACTTCTCCAGGAGGTCCCACCTGCCCCCGGGGAGGTAAGGGGCAGGGGCTGGTGAGGGAAGGAGAAGGAAGAGATGCATTCTCTCCCGTATCTGACATCCCAGAGCCCTGCTAGAGGTTCTGTATGGCATGCTGTATATACCCTGCAGGGGAGGTGGGGGGCGGGAGGCGGAACCCAAGAGCCAGTCAAGGCAGAGCAGGGACATTCCAAACAGCTCCACGCTGCCTCTGTAAAGCAGAGATGGCTGGGAGCCTGTCGGGCAGTGAAATCAATAGCTTCTGGGCCTAGTAGCCCTTGGAGCTAACAGAGCAGTGCCTCGCAGATAAGAGGAATACATGTATAAATGTTTATTAATTAATATTTTAATTAACAGGATTTTTTAATTGTAAAAGCAACACATAATTACGGTAAGAAATCCAAGCAGAACATGAGAGCATAAAAGATTCCCTCTAATATCAGCTATTAACAGTTTCTCATGTTCATTTCAGAAACTGTCTATGCATATGCAAGAATATATTTATGTATGGTATAAACCTTTTTAAGTACAATGTTTTGCAGTTTGCTTTTTTCACTTAATATATCTTAGCTTTTTTATGCCTGTGCAAATAGATCTTAGTATTCTAAGGATATGCAATTATTTATATACTCTTTAATTTATTAATAAACATTTAAGTGGTTTGCATTTTGGCTACTATAATAATGCTATAACAAACTTTCTTGTATTCATTCTTTCAAATGTGCATCAATATTTATTGATTTTCTATGTGTGATATACTGTATGAAGGGCTGACTATACATAGCTGAATAATAATCCATGCCTTGTGGAGCTTATAATCTAGCAGCAGAAATATATAAGATAAACAAGGAAGTAAATATGTAATTACAAATTGTGAGAAGTGCTATGAAGAAAGTGAAGCATGCCACGATAAAATAACAGGGAACATTTACCTGGTCAGCATAGCCAGGGAAGGACTTTTTGAGAAGTTGTATTTAAACTGAGCCTCAAAGGATAGTAGAACATTCCAGACATAGGGAATAACATTTGAACAGCCCTAAGCTGGGAAAGAACTTGGCATCCTCAGGGAACTGAAAAGAGGCCAATGTGGCTGAAAGGTGATGGATGAGGGCTTGAAATGACATTGGAGAGATAGGCAGAGACCAATTATACAAGAGCTTGCAAGCCATGATAAGTTTGGGTTTTAAGTAAAGTGCTATGGGAAGTCACTGGAAAATTTTATTCAGGGGAGTAGTGTGATCAGACTATATATATATATACACACACACACAGAGAGAGAGAGATGGAGGGGGGGGGAAGGGGAGAGAGAGAGAGATGGAGAGATTATTCAGCTACTAAGTAGAGAACAGATTGGAATGGGGCAAAGATCTACATGAAACTTGGAAGGAAACAGTAGTCCAGGCAATAGATGATAATGGATTGAGCTAGGCTGGTGGCTAGAGATGGACAGATTCAAGATATATTTAGAAAGTAGAACTTCCATGAATAACAGGAATGGATGAGAGGATTGAAGAAAAGAGATGTGGACAATTGATGAGTGATGGAACCATTTACTGAAACAGGAAAGACTAGGCAAAGAATAAGTTTGTGGCAGAAGGAGGAATCAGGAGTTGACTTTGAACATGTCTAGTTTGACATTCTTCTGAGCAGCCAAGTGGAGTATAAAGTATGCACTTTAATCACAGGTCTGGAAATCAAAGGAAATGATTGAGCAGAAGATACAAATTTGTTAGCGTATATAAAGCCAGGGGAAGGTATGAAGGATTGACAGTGCAGAACAGAACCAGGATGAGAGACACGGAGACCAGCCTTCCTTAGGAGGAACAGCACCTCCCACTTGCACAGGAACCAAAGAAAACAAAGGCAACCATCCATAGATTTGGTGGAAGATGAGAGCTTCCAAACTATGGTTTCTTGTACTGCTTGAAGCACAGGGTAAGGGTATCAGTTAAGAAGAAAGGAAGTGAATGGAGAAGAGGATTTGAGAAAGGAAGTATACAAAATAGTCATCCTAGAGTTTAGAAAAGCAACCTTGATGGAGAAACTAGAGAAACATTGTAGGATTACTGGTAGTATTCAGAGCCCATGTAAGGTTTGAGATGGTGTTTCAAATGAAACCTGTCTACCTGATTGTGTGATTTTCTCTAGTTATATTTACCTGCTTGGGTACAAGAAGGAAGGAAAAGTTGGCTGGTTAAGGATTTCTTTGTGTATTTTTGTAAGTCTGCAGTAAAAATAGTTAGAAATAAAATTACTGAGTCAAAGGGTATGTGTATTTTAAATGTAATAGATATCATTATCAGTCAATATTTGCAGGTTGAACTTGGAAAGAAGCCATTGTTTTCATCTCTGTTAGTCTATTTCAACATAACAAATATAAAATTATAACTGGTTAATAGTATTATTGACACCAGTAACACAGAAGTTTCAAAACAGACAGAAAAGTTTAATGCAATGTAAGGGCTGAAAAAAAATTTACTTGCATTATTATTATTTGGTGTGTGTGGGGTGTGTGTGTGTGTGTGTGTGTGTGTGTGTGTGTGTGTGTGTGTGTGTTTGTAAATGGAGGGTGACTCACCTTGCTCTGAAGGGACCCAAAGACATCATGATTGAGCCCAGGGTGAACCATAAGTGGTTTGCGGTTATTACCACTGATTTTTCACAATGTCTTCCCACTGTGCAAGTCTGTGTCAGGAAAATAGAGTGGTTTGGCTAGAGATGACTGGGATTTGCTATAAGTGGGGTGGAACTGTCAGATTTATGTGACTTTTTCTCTTAAAAAATACATGGCCTTCCTTCTTCATTCTCAGTAACTTTAAAGCCCATTCCAGGCTGTTGCTTCCCAATCCCTTGGCTCCCCATATTCTGGTGAATGCCCAGCACATCTCTCAGAAGGACTGCAATTCCCAGTTGATGCATCAGATAGGTTTGGTCCTGAAATTCTTTCTGGGTGTCCATGTTTCCATAGTTTTCTCCTTTCACTTACCAGTCAAAGGTTATTATAACTAATTGGGTGTCTGTTCTCCCCTGGCTCTCACGGTTTGATCTGCACACACTTAGTCTCACTGATGAAATCACCATGTGGCCTGGGGAATGAGAGTTGATCAAAGTACCATCCATCCTCTGGCTCTTGTACTCTGTTTTTTTGAATTCCAGCTCTGCCTCCGGAAATGCCCTCTAAAACTCGCATCATATGCTTTTTTGATAAAATGACATGACTCAGAGAATGTAAGTGTCTAGAATTATATCTCATAAAGCTCAGTTTTCGAAACTGAAGTGTGCTTGAATCTAAGCCAGTCAAATGAAGTGAAAACTGGCTGGAGGAAGGCAAGCATGGGAGAGTGATGAGTGACTCCGAGCTGAACTGGGGGACGCCTGCTGTGAGGCTGTCAGGGACAGGGAACCATTTAATTGTAGTCTCTCTCATCATCATTCATGATCTAAAAGACAGATGTGAAAGTCGCCTTAATGAGAAGGTAGGCAATAGTAAATTTAGAGGCATTCTCCAAGACAGATAAGATGTGGATGGAAAGTACAGAGAAAAAAAAAATGTTCTTTTCAAAGCTGCCACTGCTATAATAGAAGGTTCAGAGGTTCAGAGATCCCCTGACCTTGCACATGATCTACCTGCCCCACCTCTGAAGGGCCACAGATGAGTAACATGGGACCTTGAAAATATAGTTAGTTTTACTGTCTAGGTGTGTTCGTCAGCCCTGTGACTGCAGGTATCTTCCCTAGGAAGAACCATACGATTCAGAGGTCTGGTTTTTAAAATTTGCTGGACACGGCAGTGGCTTTGTGGTCGGACACTGGTTCAGTTATTCAACATATATTTATAGAGTGCCAGCCATGTGCCAACACTGGGATAGGCTCTGGGACTATAGCTGTGAAGGAAACAGATGTGGTCTCTTGCCTTCAGGAGTTCAGAGTCTATCTAGTGGAGAGAGAAATAAAAAAAATAATTGGCTAAATAGGATAATTACTACAGATTGTGATAAACATCATAAGTGTTTAGGAGGCTCTGGGGAAGAGGCTATTTTAGATAAGGTAGTAAAGATAGGTCTCTGAAATGGGGCACTTAAGAATTCCCAAAGGATGAGAATGAGGTAGCCTCAAGAAAAGCTGGGGCAAGAGATTTCCTGTGAAGAGGCCTTAGAAAGGAAAGGGTTTGGAGGATTCACAGAACAGAGAGGGAAGCCAGATGTAGTGAGGTAGAAGAGTGATATGAAATGGGGTTGGAGAAAGCAGGAGGCAGATCATGCAGGGCCTATAGATGATGGGAAGAAGCTGATTTTAGTCTAAGAACAATGGGCAGCTCACTAAGAAACTTAACAAGGAAGGAATAAGATCTAAGTTTCAGGAGAATCACTTTAGCTACTCTGTGGAGAATGGATGTAAAGGAGCAAGAGCGGAGGCAGAGAGCCTAAATAGGAGACTGTGGAAGACCAGGTGAGAAACTGATGGCTTGGACTAGGGTCAAGGCAGTGGAGAAGGCAGAAGCAGGCAGATGAGAGACATCTGTGGCAGGTAGAGGTGAAAGAACATGCGGAGGGACTGGATGGGGAGGGCTGAGGGCAAGAGAGAAACCAAGGGACGTTTATGCAACCCCCGGGATGGTGTTGCCCTAAGCACATCAACACTGCACTGCAGAAGAACTCCTTAGGCCCCAAGAGTAGGTTTGGGGTCCCCTGAAAAAAATGCTTCTGCCCCTCTCCAAGCACGAGTGGACTTTACAAGGGATTCAAATTGATTAGTACAGTTTAATCCTGAGCCCCTTTCTAGAGTGCTAGGCCCCAAAAATGTGTGCTAGCTTCATCTCCTTGACCCAATAAGCCCTTTTCCTAATCTAGTAATGACCACACAAAGACATATCTTTACCATCATCTACTTTTATGATTAAGATTTTCTCTCCAGGCCTCTACCCTGTATTTATTCCTATTTGGAATTCCTAACCTGCCCTTCTTCCCATTCGTGTAATCTATAAACTTAATGATGTCCATGTTCTGTATTTTAGCCTCCGGGTCCTTTAGAAGCCATGTTCTTTGGATGTATTTTTTAAGTCATGAGCATGGGCACTGAATTTGAACCCAAGAACTGTGATTTTGGGATGAGACTGGTTCCCCAAGATTAGTGCTGAACTCTATACCATAGGAGTTTAATTTAATATAGGAGTTGGTGTTATTATCAAAACTAAAACTCACTTCAAAGTTTATCTGATACATTTAATGATGTGATTTTATGTTGCAAGAGAAATGACTGTTATGTAACTGACCTAGTCACATTTCTATCTCACAGCCACACCAAAGTTGCAGTTCTCCTTATAGGAATTGTCAGTGATATTCCCTTATCACCCATGTAAACCCCAACTCACAGTAAAAGACAAAGAGCCTAGCTAGACCTTACTTGTAACCATTGTGCCTCACAGAACTGAGACTGCCCTTGCCGCACCCAGTCTTCTCTACCTCCTTCCCACAACCGGGTCCTTAAGTAGCACACACAACCATTCTCCACATTTGACCATATGAGGAGGGTAAAATTAGGAGAAACTCTAGCTTCTGTGGCTGTGGATTTTGTGCTTCAGGAAAGATGGCAATCACCATATCCCTGCACTGAGGGATTGCCAGAGGCTGTTTCATGTTGGGAAAATTTATCTTAGACAACACATTTTTAGAAACTATTCATGTAATTTTGCCTTGCACTCATGGGAGCATCTAGCATACAGAATTGTTTCTCTTACCGGAAAGTTACACCAAAAAATTTAATTTGAAACATTATTCCATGGTTGTTCTTAAAAGTTGCTAAACATCATTTCCAGCATGCTGCCAAATTCCTGAATTCTTTTGTGGAGGTAGAATATTGGAGAGTCTTTCTGCCAGTCTCGCTGTCCTGAGTTCACAGGTCCGCAACACACCCCCTTGCCCACGTTTCACTTCCTGCCCTTCTGAGACGGTGGCCACAGAGGAAGATGTTGGTCACTGTGATTGCCCACAGGCCTGCTTTGCTTTCTCTGAAACCTGTGGGTCTCACCCGTCAGGTTCCCTTTTCACCAGAGGAAGTTTCTCCCATTTCCCTTAATTAGGTGTCGCCATCTTTTCCTCTCTCCTGTGGCTTTTTCTTTCATAGTCAAATAAAGCCTCTTCAGATCTCCCTTTGGCTTATCTTTCTACCAAGTAGTCCATAAGTCTCTCTTCTGTTGTTCTGACTCTCACTCCATTTTAAGGTCTAGGCCAGTGAAATAAATAACAACAACGAGATATTGTGATGTTATAGAGTTGTTAAGAAAAGTGAGAACTGAGTCAGGCCAGCTACATAATTTGCAAGATCTAATGCAAAATGGAAATGTGGGACCTCTAATTCAAAAAGATAGAAAAAGTGCCATTAAATTACTTAAACATAAAGCTCTTCCTTTCTTTCAGTTTCTCTCTCAACTTGTCATGGTGTTTTTTATTTGCTATTTAATGTGTTTCTAAATTAAGAAAAATTAAAATTTTAAATAATTTGCATGAATTTTACCATTCATCTTTATATTGTGTAATGCAAGATTTAAATGCAAATATACGAACATTTAACTTATATGCAGAACTTCCAAAATTACACTATTTGTATACCATAGCTTGTACATGAGTATGTAGTTCATTCTTACCAGAACAGTACACTCCACAAAACTAATGCAGCCGTTTTGTTTTGGTTTTTGTTTTTGTTTTCACTTCTTGAAATGCACACATTCTTTCAACACCCACTACCTTTGACTTACTAAGTAAGGAAGGACTGAAAGAAAAAGGGACTATAGATTGCCCTTTCCTTCTGTGTTATCATTTTCAACAAAAGTGGTTGGCTAATACAGGGAACAGTATGACAGGATGTGATGGGTTCTTTTGTCATTCGTGTTTCTTAGAATGCCATTTACTTCTTCCTATATTGGAAACAAGTTCTGGTGTGAGTGGAAAGTTTGGGCTCTTTGGGCTGTCAGTCACCCCTCCCCTTAGTCATAGATGTGATACACTTACTTGTACTCACTTCGAGTTTCATTGAACTCCCACAAATAATGGGTCTACCAGAATTATATGCTCCTGGGCATTGCAGATATGATATGTTAATTAGGTAGCAAGAAACTGAACATGCATAATTACACACGTCTGCATGTGCCATTATCCTATTGGCCTTCACTTACAAAGCACAAGTTCAAAGATAAAATTACTAAGAATTTCCAGATGGCAGTAGCAGAGCATTAAGCCAAGTGGAAGGCTCTTTGAGCGCAGAGCCCTTCTGAGCATGGGGCCCATTTGTGTGCCCGTGAAGCCAGCCCTGGGACTAAGAAAGGATTATAGGACTGTGTTCTTGGGGGAAAGCACAAGTATAACAGAAGCCCTTGACTCTGCCAAAAGAAATTCCTTACCGTATTATGAAAGGTCCCTAACCCATGAGGCTTTCTGGTCCTATTTCTGTCAAAAACATTTGAAAATTTTATATCTTTGGCCAAGGAGATACAGAAGGTAGGAAAAGACTTCCAATTTCTTCTTTCTAGCACATTGCTGATGTAGAAGTGAGCAAGAAAGTAGTGAACCTATACTACATAGACTTTAATTCCTAATCATAAGGGAAAAATTTTTAAACACATTTTCAATGCCCCACTTATATTTTTAAACAATTACTGGCACTTAAATCTGTGGAATGGTGATCAGAGCAAAATCAGAATAGGTTTTTCCATCCAACTTCTTTTGTGTGAAGAGTTTGACTTTGTGCAATTCAAGACTTGAGTCATTACTCTTTTGCAAATGTCAGAATTATCAAATTATGTAATGGGATTTATAGTAATGTTTTCATTCAGGGTTCAATAAGCTGTTTTCCAGCTGGCAGTTTTCTGAAATTTAGACTTTCCTTTGAACTTTGAAAATTCTGCACATTTCAAAGAGTCCATATTCTATTTCATACTGGGTTTCTGTGCCAAGATTGCATTCTTTCTGACTTCTACATCAACTAATATTTCTTTATACAAAATCTGTAAAACACTGTAAATGAAAGTTTTTAGTTTTATAATGATCAATTTCCAATATTTGGAGAGTTGTGTTTGAAAATATCAGTGGTGATTACTGAGTTGGTAATGTGGCTTCTCAAAATAATATATATTGGCAGAGGATCTGCTCCAGAGCATTTATGTCACAAATGCTCAATCACCCCTGAAGAGTAAGGACTTGGTGATGACTGAAAATGAAAACCTTGTCCAATGGCTCTATGCTGTGTCCAACCAAGAGAGCTGCTTGTCATCCCTGGTTTTAGGGCAATATCCATGGAGGAAGAATTGAGCCACAACCCAGTAAAATCCTGCTGTATGGAGACCATTGTGGTTAATTTTACTTCTAGCATATTTTCTGTTGGGAATTAGCCAGTTTGGCAGTGTGGGTTTCCCGGGTAATTACCAGTCCTCCTTTTCACTTTGTGCCAACAAAATGGCCAGTGTAATGCCAACCATCAGCCAGGCCCAGGAAGAGATACAGGGCTTCTGCCTTTTCTGTGCACTGCCTCCGTCACCTGCTTTTGAGATTCCCTGACGGCAGTGGGCTTTATTCCATATGACCAATTTTCTCTCACCCTGGAACTGCCTCACGTATCTCAAGCACTTCTTTCTTGTCATACACACCAAAGCACCTATCAGCCACCATTCCAGGGTGTGGAGGGAAAAAGATTCTCTGTCCCCCCCAGCTTGATTCTTTATTTTCTTATTCATATTTCTGTACTTACATGCCCCAGGTTTGGGGTGCAGTAAAATACTCTGCAGATTGCGAAAATTAGTTATTTTTAGAAATCATATAAAACCTGATATCAATGAAGATATCATTAAAGCCATTATGATATACAGACTCTTCTTGAAGGGTGGATATGACCTTGCACTTTGAAGCCCACTTTACTGTGAGGCCTGGATCCGCACGAGCATGTGCTTCATAGAACAGGGGTCTAGAGTCCACAGAACATTAATGGACACCATAAAAACACAGCCAGCATATTTCTACATTTAAAAAGTAAAATGTCAGGTTATTTGAGACAACTTCTTGAAAATCAGGTATTTTAATCTCTTTGTAGATGGCCCTAGGTCTGTATAGCCTTACAGACTAAAAGCTTGCCTAGCAATTCAAGTTCTGTTCAGTAGTGAGGGGAGAGATGGAGAGACTGAACTGGGTGTCTGCAGGCAGCATTTTCTTTTTACCTCAGGAAGGGTCCTGAACTTAGAAGTTCCCCAAGCATAGAAAACCTTTCTAAATGTTCAGAAAAAATAAAGGGAGGTAGCCCCTTCCCCCTAACCTCAGCTGAGTTCCGGGTGTGTTTGTCCTGCAGACGTAGACTGATAGAGCTGCTTTGGTCATGCTTTCCCACCAGGCACACACTGTAGCCATTTCAGGTTCAGCCATGCATGCCAGATTGAATTAAATGCCTTTTTAAAAGTCTCCAAAGCAGGAAAACATCTTTGTCCAACTGTTTTGTTTTTGGTTTGTTTGGTTTTTTTTTTTTTCCATATTTGTTAATGAGTGTCTGCACAATAAAGATGTGGTTGTAGCTTGTTTTCCAGGGAGGAATCCAATTTGGCTCTCACGGATGTTGCTGCTACTCAGATCTAGCTGAATTCTTTAATTGAAGCGGCTGCAAAATACATTGCAATGTTTTGCAGGCTTTCCTGGGCTGTGTGGGTGGAGACCACCTTCACTTTTGTGTACTGAATCCCCTGAGCTCATCAGAATGGCTGTCAAGAGAATGAATGTCTTCTCTGGTGGGGTCATTTTGGTTGACCCTGCTATTGGCATGTTAAAGCTGTGGTTAAGTCTGCTGCCTACTTCACAGACTTTATTCTACTCTTTGCAGTCAGAAAGCTGCTAGCAGTGTGCCACGCTGGACAAAAGAGTGAGCCAAGTTCTCTCCAACTGTCCTGTAGAAATATTTCAGCCCAGCTTATGTAGCCTATCTAGAAGGCCGTGCATCATTGTACAGCCTCTTCTCTAAGCTCCTCACAGGCTCTTTAACTTTCCTGACTTTTACAGATACTTCTGGTACAGAAAAACTTAGGTGGTGAAAGGAGGGAAGAATAATTGAGTGACAAAAAGGACCCTCTCAAGCCCACAGGGGCTTGTACTCCTCTGCTTAACAACATCCAAAGGATAAATCAAGGAAGGAAGGAAAGGTGGACCTCGGAGTTAGCTAAAAGAGGTCTCCTTAGAGACCTTACTGGCTTTTGGCCAATTAAACTGAGCTCTTCAAGGTGTGAGACTGTCATAGTTATTTCTGTTTGTCCAGTGCCTTGCACGTTAGGTGCTCAGCCAATATTTAATAATAATACTATCTTGCCTACAAGTCTTTCCAGTTTCTCTCCTTTCATTTTCTAGTTTGAGGCAGGATTTTGCCCCTGGCCTGACCTCTAAGACTTTGGTGTACCTATGTAACTAACTGGTCCCTGGCTTTCACAGAAAGATGCCACTATTTGCTAACCTTTGTCATTTTTGCCTGCTTTCTCTTTCCCTTTTCACTGCATTTTCTCCTATCCATACTTTATCCTTTACCTGTTCTTTTTTCATTGATTAGCTGTTTTAGTTCTGTCTTATCTGTCTTGGACCTTGTTTTCCCTAGCATTGATTCTTTTGTGAATATAGTCAAAAGCAATACATATAAGCACAGGCATTTACAGGACATAATTATTAATAATAACATAAACTAACATTTCTCAGTGTCTACTACTCACCAGGCCTTGGGCAGAACCATTTACATGTATATCTCCGTCATCCTTACAACCATCTCATGCACTAGGCACAAGCATTATCTTACTATATAGATGAGAATTTGCTTAGAGAGAAACTACTTTGCCCATTTATCTTACTGATGAAGCTCTCAAGTTGAACTAGACTTCAAATCCAGCTTCAATTACCGCCACCCACACCATAGCCGACAAAATCACATAGTAAAGGTCTCCCAAGTGAGGACATTCTCCCAGAACAAGCCCCATCCACACAAGTCCAATCTTCAGTCACTGTCACCCAAGTTACTTGCTTCTGATCAAGCCCAGATGAAATCTGTAAGTCACGGTCCAGAGTCTTTCCTGCTTACCCAGCATGACTTAGCTACCTGCTCTCACTGTATTTTGAGAGGAGCCAAAAGAATATTCTGGGGGCACTAGACACTGTAAAAGGAGCTTTCCCTCACTCCCACTTCAAGCACCAATGGAAAAAAAACATTTATAGCAGGAACTGGCCCTGCCTGACATCTCATTTAAAGTTAGTTCACCACAGTCAAGAATACAGATGTCCATCCCTAAGTTTTTATGGTTGAAAAACTGGCAGCTTAGAGCAATTGAGTGACTTGCAATGAACACAGCTAAATAAGAGTTTTAACTGGAATTCCAGTTCAAGGTTTCTAACTGCAAAGTCCATGCTTTTCTCCTAGGAGCACACACAAATGTCCAAAAATCCAAAGAGGTCCAGGGAACCAGCTCCATTGCAAAGACAAAGAGGTTAAGTAGATTGTAATACAAGTATTCCATGCCTGGAAACTTTAGTTGACTAGGGTAAAGAGAGGAAAAAGTCTTAAATGAACGTTAACAAAATATTATACATTTTTATATATACCTATCACCATCAGACATAAAATGTTAGGATAATGGGATTCTTCTCCCTTCCTCCACTCCACTTAAACTAGAGGCCTGAGTGTATCTGCAAATATGTTCATGAGATACCATGTGATGTCATGTGGGAGAGGGGGGTCACATCAGTGTTTTCATTTGCCACACTCCAGCTCAGTGGTTGTACAAGTGGGAGTGGGGGAGGTGACTGATTTAGGCCCCAGGGACATTTGACAACATCTGAAGACACTTCTGTTTCATAACAACTGGGAGAGGAAGATGCTACTGGCATGTAGTGGGTAGAGGCCAGAGATGCTGCTAAACGTCTTACAATACACAGAAAGGCCCCCACAACAGTGACTTATCCAGCCCGAAATGTCAGTAGTGCTGAGGTTGAGAAGCCTTGCTCTAGGTTTTAAGATCAGGGAAATGGTGTACTTTCTACCAGGTTCCTGGGATTCTGGAGAAGGGATTATTCCTAGTATGTTCCCCTGTATTCTGGATAAAAATAACTGTGCCTGGAACCAAGAATCTCTCAGAGAATCAGGCAGACCCCAATAAATCTGAAAAATTTGGCAGTCCTGGTGAAAGGCAGGAGATTCCTTGTCACTTATTTTTCTGCTTGCCAAATCCCAACTTATAACTGATTTTGGCAACTTCCTTCTTTGCTCTTCACTACAGTGCTCAGTGGGTTATGACATTAGTGCCCAGGTTTATGCTTTAACTTCTGGCCCCTTCTCATAACATAAAGGTCTGTACAAGGAACACACCTGGGCTTTGACTCTGCTCAGGCCCTCAAAGTGCAGCAAAGAGGGGCAAAAGGGCATCTTGGGGAGCAATTCAGGTGAGGAGGATGTTTCTACCTCTTGGCTTTCTCTGTATCTAATTCAACCAGTGAAGTATTCCCTCCTATTTTACTAATTCTCACATAAGCATTCAGAGGAGGAGAGAGGATAGGGCTGATATTTATCTCCAGGCAACAGTGGCCCTGAATTTTTCAGGTAGCTTCACAGTGGCTTCACTAATTAGTATAAGAGTGAGATAAGATGCTTCTTCCCTTTGGCTGCATAATGCATCCTACCCATTTGATCAGGCTGGCACTTTTAATCCTAGCAACACTTTTAATTTATAGATTCAGAGAACTCTAACGGTGAGAGTTACCCACATAATCTCAGTACATTCATTTATTAAGCACCTACTATATTCTGAGGCACTGTGTTAGGTTCTGGGGCTACAACTCTATCATTTGGGGAAATTGCTTTATATATCTAAGCCTGGTAACCTCGTCTGTAAAACAGGAAAAATAATAGTGCTTCCTTATAGGACTGTTTCAATAATTCAGTTAGATAATACATATGTAGGGCTTAGCACAGTGCTGAGCACATGTTAAGCTCTCAAGAAATCTTAGTTGACATTCTCATAAACAAACACAGACCCTGATCTCACTGCAGAATCTGGTCAGGAATACATACAAATATGTAAGTATGCAATTAGCATAACTGTATGAAAACTGCTGTTCCTCAGGCTCATATACAAGAAAATCCTAACCTAGCCTTGAGCATTCAAGGGGGCTTCCTAGAGGAAGCTTGACTTAGGCAAAACACAAAAAACGAGAAGCAGTAGGCTAGGTGGGGGTGGGGGGAGAAGTACGTAAGACAACGCAAACAGCATTTCTACAGTTCCAGGGGTATGAGAATGGGCTTTCAAGGAACCTGAAGAAAGAAGGTAATTCAGTTTAGCTGGATGCACAAAGAGAGGGGCATAGGCTAGAAAAGTCTTCATTGGCCAGATGATGAAGGGCCTTGTAGGTCATGCAAAGAGAAGACTCTGCCCTGAGAAAGATGGAAGCCACTGAAACATTTTTAAGTAAGGGAGGAATAGAATCATATGTGCATTTTAGCAAGTTCTCTCTGGTTGTGAGGAAGCAAGGAGAGCATTTGGGAGAAATATGGTAATTGGAATGACACTATATTTGCAATGGAAATGGAAATATGTAGGAAGACTGGAGAGCCATGGGTTTTGATTACAGGTGAATTTGAAGTACCCAGTGAAAGATGTAGAAAAGGCAATTAGAAACAGATGAATTAAAATCAATCTCTCTCTCTCTCTTTCTCTCTTTCTTTCTCTCTCTCTCTCTCTCCGTCTCTCTCTCTCTCTCCCCCCTTTGGAAGAAGAGAAATAAGTAGAACTCCTGTTTACACCTAAGGAAGTTAGTAACAAAATTATGAGTACATGATTCTTTTTTTAAAAAAGGCGATTTTTTTACTTTTAAATATTAGTTCTTGAAAGTTTTGAAAATATTCTTAAGCAAAAAGAAAAGAAGGAAAAATCATCTACAATGCTACTACCAAGAGATAACTACTGTTTTCATTTTAGTGTCTTTCCTTCAACTTTAATTCCACAGAAAGACACTTTATTCCCCATGATAAGTGGGATCATCTTATTTTACAGCCTGTTTTTTTTCTATACACTATGATGAACGTCTTTTGATAGCATTAAATATTCTTCTAAAGTGTAGTTTTCAATGGCTGCAAAGTAGCCATAGTTCGATCTACCATAATTTATTTATCCAATAATTTATCTATTTATTGAACAGTCAATTGTCTTCACAGTTTTTTACCCATTAAAAATAATGCTGTGATGGCCATTGAACCAATTAAGATTCTTGGTCATAAGAAAAAAAGGAAGAGAGAATCTAGGGAACTTGAGGACAAGATAAGGGGGGTAGTTGAAAATCTGACTCACACAGCTTCAGAAGAATAGGATCCAGGAAAACACAGGGAATCCCCATGGCAGTGTTTTCAAATGGCCATTCTCCCTAAGGGCCACTCCATAGAATAGATCTGCTCCAGCCACTCTTAGTCTATTCAGGCTTGCCATGCAATTTTCAGATTCCCTGAAAAGAAAGTCTAATTGATCTAATATGTTCACTTGCTCCCCTCAAGGGAGATCAGAGATCCTTGGTAAACAGCATCCAATCATGGCTGAATCATTTCCCCAGAAAACAACTAGATGTTATAACAAGAAGAAGAAATTGATATTGGGCCACAAAACCCACATTGCCTACTGCAACCATCTTACAGATAAATCTTTGCACGTATCTATGATTATTTCTTTGGAATAAATTACAAGAAGTGGAACTGTTGGGCCAAAGGGTATACAGCAATTTAAGGTTTTAGATGCATATTGCCAAATTATTTATGGCAATTCACTCTTGATACTAAACACTAGGAAATGTTTCATTGGCAGTCTAGAGCTTCACTATTTGACCATTCATGTTGTTGAAACAGGAGTAAGTCAAACGCATTTTGCCAAAAATAACCCTCATTGCAAGGATATAGTTTAGTAGTTTTTATAGCAAATCTATCAGTTCTGCCACTGGCTTTTTGAACCCAGAAGACATCACCTATCTTGTTCCAGTGAGCAAATGAAGACATGCCTTTATAATTCTCCATGCAAGCTTGTGATGTTTTCACTTGCTGTATGCCTGGAGTTCTGACTTCATAGACCAATAGTTCTAGCCTACTTTCTAGGATGTAATTCTAGTTTTAGAGACTTCACAGGTCTCCATTCCATTCAAGTTGCTGGTTTGGGCATCACCCCCATTGTATTGGGTTAGAAGTTCCTCACTGAGGCCACTGGCTGTTCTGTGGATCCCCAACTGGCTCATACTGTCTCCCACCCTTACTCAGGCCTAGGATTTGTGGGGTCTGAGTGCAGAAAAATTCTGTAGTTTTTTATTTCAAAGTGCATTACCTAAAGTTCAGTTGTCTATAAGACTGGATAAGAGAGGAAAGGGGTAGGGGGCCAGACCAAGGGAAAAATGGATACCCCAGGCCCTCCTGGTTCCAAACATTTATTGAGTACTTTTGTATCCTAAGTGTTGGGCTAGCTCTGGGAATATAGCTATGAAAAAAACATAGTCCCATCATCATGGAATTCATAGTCTAAAAAGGGAAAGACATATGAATCAGATAATCCTACCAGTAAATGTGTAAGTACAAAGTGAATCAAGTATCCTAAGGAAAAGAAACACTTCTATGAGAACATTAACACAGAAATGTGACTTAGCCTGGGAAGAGAGTAGAGAGTGATCAAGGAAGGCTTTCCTGGAAAAGAGACTCTTGAGCTAACATCTGAGTTAAGAAATAGCAAAACACATGTGTCTGTGTGTATGTGTGTGTATGAGTGTGTGTGTACATGTGTTGGGGGGAGGAAGCATGGGTGTGGAAGGTAATTGGAGAAACAGCAAGGCCCTGTCTATAGCAGGAGGGAGAAAAAGATCAATGTGCATGAGCATGAAAATCCAGGTAGAGAAAGGCAAGAGAGTAAGGAGCCAATTTGTATTAAAAACACTAGTCTGCAGTCTCTAGCCTGCAATCAATGGGAAGCCTCTTGACAGTTTTAAGTAGGGTGTTGAAAAAAACAGGTTGGAAGGAATTTCATTCTCTCTTGAGAGGGCAGCAGGGAAAATTGTAGCTTTTAGAAGTTCCAAAGATGCTTTGGTCTCATGGAAACTTTCTGGATCTGCCTTAAAACTCCCTCTCTGTGAAGGAAGTCTGAGCAGCAGGGTTCTTTCCCTTACATGTTACCTCTGGCATACCGCCACATCTGGTGTAAAAGACCATCAGTGATGTTCCACTTCATTTCCCCTTAGCTCTCCAAGGTCAAATATCTAAATGAAGAGTGGCTACTGATGAAGCATTTGTGCCCACAGAGTTAAAATTTTTTCTGACTTTAGAATTCACAGAAAAGGCTCCATTAAGGAAAAATATTTTCCATTCCACTGACACACTTCAGCGCAAGCCTGCTTCCCAGAAGCAGAAAATATTGAGATTGAACAAGCTTAGGCACCTGTAGCAAGGCCTTTCAGTGCTCTGGAAAACCATCAGCTTCAAACCTTGCAGAGTTATCCGTTCATTCCCATTTATCCTTGGAAGACCTCCTATTAGCTTCAGGAGGATCACTCAATCTAACATTTATTGAGTAGTAACATCTATGTTCATAGGCACTGGGGATGCAAAGATAAGCCCTGATCTCAAGGAGCTTTCTTCCAACCATTCTTAACCTCCTCCCCTCCCCCCAAGCCGCCATCCCCGTATATACACACACATCACCTACACATATACCAGTTATGTTTTGGGGGCAACTCAGAAAATAACTGTACACACATACTTGAATATAACTATTTGCATGAGGTAAAAAAAAAAAATCTCAAGGAAATAAAGAGAAGAATAAGCAACATTTATTAAGGACTTTTATGTATGAGGCACTATGACAGATGTCTCTAGATGTATTATCTCATTAAGCCTTATGAGGAAACTAAGGTTCAATGACAAATAACTTCTCAGGATTTGAATATATATCTTTCAACTCTAAATAAATTACTTCCCCACTTTTGTTTCCCTGTGAAATCTTCCCAGAATCCCCAGTCAGAAATGATTGTTTCTCTTTCTGAACTCCCAAAGCACTATAAGTGGTTCCTGCTTATGTGGTGTTGACTTTGGCCAGCCTTGTTTTACAGAGTTGTTTACCTGTGTCTTTGCCCTTAAGTTCCTTGATGACAGAAAGATGTCATGTTATCTTTGAATCCCCCAGGCCTAACAGAATACCTTGTACACCACTAATATGTACTTAGAAAATGCATATAGAATGAAAGATTCAACTAATGTATTCATATCACTGGATTGGTCAGAGCAGATAAGCCCCCCCAATATATGCAGGACTTGGGGTCACAGCCCAGCACCCCCTTCTCAACCCTGCTCTGTTGTGTAGCATGAAGTTGTGGCATGCAGTATAGACAATCCAGATCACAAACCCAAACCCTGATCACACCTCCATAAGCAACCAGCCCTTGCTACCTTTCCTGCCTAGTGATGCACATTCCAGAGCTGTGGTCTGTTCTCAAGAGGACAGACTCCAGGTTGAGCAAGCCCCGGAAACAAGTGGACATGTGCCCTTGGCTCTGTGGACTTCTTGACCCCATGGAGCAGGACGGCCCTCTAAAGCAAGCACACCCTTGTCCAGCTCTAGATTAGAGGAAATATCAGATATCAGAAGTAATAAGTCAAGTAAATAGATGGAAATGGAGACAAGGTATTTCTAAAACACACATTGGATCTATATGCAGTGATGATGATAAAAAAGAAATGTCAGAACTAAATTTCAGGGATGCATCAGGAAAGATTCAACCTATGCAAGTTTGTTAGTTATTAATATTACCCTGTTTGATCCTGTTTTGTTGTTTTTGTTGTTAGATATGTTCTTGTCTTGATTATCCCCGGCAGAACTCAGTTTCATTAAGCTTTTGTGGGTTGGGATTGGGTGAGCATGGGGGATTGAGGATAGAAGGAAAATACTTCTGTTGTTGCTTGTGCTGCCAGTAGCCATCCCATCCTCCAAAATTAAGGATTTGAGCATTTGAAAAGCTATGAATCCTTTTTCATGCTCATTCTCTATAACCAATCTGTCACCAAGTCCTATCAATTTTATCTCCTATCTCTCAAATTCCTCTTCTTCTCCCTAATTTAACTTCCCTGCCTTAATCGAAACTATCATCATCTTTCTCTTACACTAGCCTCCTAAGTAGTTTTCTCCAGTCCATTTTCTGCACAGCCTTGAAAGTCAGCCTATTAAATGTAAATTGATAATGTCACTTCTTCATTTAAAACTCTGCAATGGCTTACCATTTATTTAAAGACAAATCCTAAAATTCTTACCATGGTCTACCTGAACTGGCCCTGCCATCTTCCTCTTGTCTCACTCCTGCCTTTTATTGCTGAGTGCCAGCTGGAGAGTTCTGCTTTCAGATTCTCGAACATACCAAACTCTGCTATCTCAGAGCTTTTAAATATGCTCTTCCTCCTGCCCAGAACACTTTCTGACCCCTCCTCTCTTTTTCCTTAAATCTTAAATGTCACTGCCTGAGAATCTCCTTCCCTGACCACTACCCTCAACCCCACCCCAGACTGGACCATGACTCTTATTATATGAGCTCATAGAATCCTACGCTATTCCTCCATTACAATTAGCACTATTGAAATTAAATAAATGCCTAACTCATTTGATTAAGGCTTGTCTTTCTTGCTAGATTAAAAGCTTCATGATGCCAAGAATTGTATCTGTCTTATTCACCACTATATCCCTAGTGCCTAGCACAGAGCCTTAAGCATAGCAGGCTTTACATAATTGAATTCTAGCACCTTCTGCAGGGCAGGTTCTCTACTGGGCACTGGACTATAGGAATGGGTAAGTCTTTCACAGATCTCAAGGAAGCCACAGTCCAGCAATTTACCTGTACATTCAGCAACCTTCTGTCTGTTTCTTTCTCTTTCCCTATTTGTTTTGGTTCAACTCCATTTACTGCATTGTCTAGCTTTCAGACAACAATTGACTTTTTGACAAATACTGGAGAAAAAGAAAAGATTTAAAACCTGTCTTTTTTAGGGTCATCTGTTATTAGTTTTCCCTTTCAAACTAATAAATGGGCACTATTTTTCTTCAACTTCTTCCCATGTCTGATAGAATTAAAGAATGTCTGCCTGCGTCTCTCTTTGTCCTTTGACAATTACAATGCATTCCTTGCTTTGGATTTTTTTTATTATTGACATCAAAACCATTATATTTGCATTCCTTCTTGATGACTCTTATTGTCTGAAAACTCATTATATTCCATCTTTTATGCAGTTTTTTATTTTATTAGATATGTATATGCATTCTTTGTTTTTTCTTATCTGTTCTATATATAAAGACAATATTTTCTGCATTTTCATATCATTTCCTTAAAAAATATTTGTTTCCGAATTGTTTCATTTGTTTAATTTTGTTTATCATTATATAAATGGCAAATATTTATTGTAAAATAATAGAAAGAAGGAAAGAAGCAGAAAGAGAGAGAAAGAAAGAAAATATGATTTTATTCTTCTGAGAGCTGGTTTGCATGAGGGAGAGAGACAAGCAAAGACAGGGAGTGAGGGAGGGTGGAGTTTAAAAAAAGAGGTAGAATAAATAGGAAACTGAGAGGAGAATGAGAGTGAAAATAGAATCTGAAAACAGTACACAGAGGTAAGGTGAAGTTTTCACACTCACCTTGGATTTGAACCTACCATCAAGTGACTTGCCAATGAAAATCCTCTATTCCCCTGAGAAAACTGATATAAAGTAAGAGCAACTCAGCATAAACCCTTCTCTCTTTGGGCAAAACAATTTAAAAAGATGTTAGCCTAAGGGTAGATCAGTGATGTCATCCACGTAGAGGAAGATGTGATAAACAAATGCATACATAATATTTCTTTTATGTTTTTAATATATTGTTTGATACATACAAAAGAATAACCAAACCTGCATGTTACTCTTAAAGCAAAATAATACAATCAGCACCTGAGAATTCACCAGGCAACCCCCAAACTAAAACATTACCAATAACATTTATCACCCTTTGAGTTACCTCACTATTCCATTCCCCTGACTCCTTCTGCCCTCCTCAAGGTAACCAGTATCCTAAATTTTATGCTTATCAATATATGGCTTATGCATATGTGCACACAATTTTATTACAACTGTATATGTGCTTAAACAATAGATATGAGCTAATTGTGAACAGATTTTTTTTAAAAGAGCAAACATTTGCCTACTGTATGTGAGAAACACAGCTATTACCTAGTCTACACACTTTACCTGGGTACATGTCCTTGAATTGGGGGAGAAATGAAGGCTTTTTTGTCCAGCAATGTATTCTTGGAAATGAAAGTGAAGAAATCCATGATAAATGGTTTTCAAGGAATACCAAAAGAACAGGCAGGAAGAAAAGGAAGATAGAAGTGCTTTGAAAATGCTTTTCACTAAGAATGGAAAATTAGTTAATTTGCCAACAGAGGAAATTTGGGATTTAACACTGGATTCTCCTTTTTGCTGTGCTTACTACTTAATGGTTAATAAAAAAAAGCTTCCCATGTTTTCTTCTTTTAAGATTTGTTTTCATCATAAGAGAGTAAGGATAATTTCTCAATAGAAAAAATTACATGACTGAACTTTCACCTTCAAATTCAAAGAGATTGAGAGAGAGAGAGAGAGAGAACGATACCTTCCCCCTAGAGGGTATATTTTCATTTTCAGTTCCTTTCCATATTTATGGGTAAGAAGACCCAATATCATAACATGTAAATTTTCTTCATTTGAGCTATAAATTCAATCTATTTCCAAAATCTCAGTAGATTTTGTTTAGATACTAGCTCAGAAATGTCTATAATTGAGCAAAGGCCCAAGAATAGCAGTCATTTATGAAAGAGGATAAGATAGGACTTGCTTTGCCAGATTTCAAGACACATTATAAAACAATGGTATTAAAACAGTATGGTATTGGTGCATGGACAGGAAAATTGACCAATAGAGTAGAATAGAGAGATTAGAAACAGACCCATTAGTATACAGATGTTTGATATATAACTCAGAGGCATTGCAAATCACTAAAGAAAGGAGAGACTTGAATAAATGATGCTGGTAAAACTGACTATCCATATAGGGAAAAAATGAAATTAGATAACTACCTCACACCATACCCCTAGATCAAATCTAAATGGAATAGAGACTTAACTGGAGAAGAAAAAACTTAAAAAGTTTTAAAAGAAAGTATAGAATATCTTTATGACTTAGACATAAAGAAGGACTTCTTAACACACAGAAGACCTAGACCACTGGATTGGCAAAAATCAAGAAGCCTAAAAATAACAGGTGTTGGCAAGGATGTAGATGAGGGGAACTTACACAGACACTCCTGGAAGGAGTAGAAGTTAGAATAATTGGAATCTATAATAATTGTTTGGCACTATCCTGTAAAGTTGAATATTTATATACCTGTATATGACACAGCAATTCCACTTTAGGAATATACTCTAGAACAGAGCTTCTCAAACTTGAGTATGCATCAGAATCACCTGGAGAGCAACACAATTTCTGGGCTCTGCCCTGGACATTCTGATTCAGTAGGTCAGATGTGGTCAATTTGTGGTTCTTAGAAGCACCCAGGTGATACTGGTCCCCAGTCACAGTTGGAGTCACACTCATCAAGAGTTTTTCACCTGTATTAGGAAACAGGGACAAGAATAGTCAAAGCCACATTGACAAAGCCAGGAAAAAACTGGGTATAACCCAAATATCTATTAGCAGAAGACTAGATGAATAAATTGTGGTATAGTCACACAATGAAGTAAAATACAACATTGAAAATGAATGAACTATAAGTATAAAAAAACAACCTAGATGAATCTTAGAAACATATTTTTTAAAAAGTAAAATCACAGAAAATTACATACAGCATGATGCCACTTTTAAAAAACTAACAAATTAAATAATATATTGATTTAAAAAACCATATGGATACAACCTCATTTTACATTCCTGGTAAAAGTTCAAATATCAAGGATAAAGCATGACTCCCATAAGCATCCTGGAAGAAAACAAAAACTGAAATACAAACAAATAGGCTATCTACATATAGAACAAAAATCATGCTAGCTTCAAACTTCTCTGCAACAATAAACACTACGAGAAAATGATTTCAAATTTTATTTGAAAAAATAAATGGATATGATTAATTAAGGAAAGTTTGAACAAAGAAAGAATTATAATAAAATGGCATTGAACCTCTAGAGTTTAAAATATAAATTACAATAGTTAAAATGATATGGAGGTTGGCCTGGGCCTGCGGTACGCCGCCTCAGTGAGGGGTTTGTCCGCGGCCACCCGGTTCGCTGCTTTTCTGGGCACCATTTCCCCGCTGGCCGGACAGGACGCGCCAGTAGCGCAGCACCAATTCCCCTCGGGCTCTTGGGCGCTGCTCTGAGCAGCGTCACCCTTTACACCAGAAAGCTGGCGGGCACTATGGGGAAAAAACAAAACAAGAAGAAAGTGGAGGAGGTGCTAGAGGAAGAGGAAGAGGAATATGTGGTGGAAAAAGTTCTCGACCGTCGAGTGGTAAAGGGCAAAATGGAGTACCTCCTGAAGTGGAAGGGTTTCTCAGATGAGGACAACACATGGGAGCCAGAAGGAACCTGGATTGCCCTGATCTCATTGCTGAGTTCCTGCAGTCACAGAAAACAGCACATGAGACAGATAAGTCAGAGGGAGGCAAGCGCAAAGCTGACTCTGATTCTGAAGATAAAGGAGAGGAGAGTAAACCAAAGAAGAAGAAAGAAGAGTCAGAAAAGCCACGAGGCTTTGCCCGGGGTTTGGAGCCGGAGCGGATTATTGGAGCTACAGACTCCAGTGGAGAACTCATGTTCCTGATGAAATGGAAAAACTCTGATGAGGCTGATCTGGTGGTCCCTGCCAAGGAAGCCAATGTCAAGTGCCCACAGGTTGTCATATCCTTCTATGAGGAAAGGCTGACGTGGCATTCCTATCCCTCAGAGGATGATGACAAAAAAGATGACAAGAATTAACTCAACTGAGTACCAGCCCCTGTCACTTCTGACTGTGGGTTTAAAGTGGGGGAGGGGAAGGAGTTCTACTTGTCTTGACACCATAGAGGTGGCTTGAGAAGATGTCCTTTGAAGAGCCAGTATAGTTTCTGTGCCCTGCAGCAGCCCAAGTGCTTTTAAAGCCGTTAGGTGCTGTTTAGTTTGCACACCCATCCCAGTGGAGGGGAAGAGGGGATAAGTGTTTCAAGGCAACCCATTCTGCACTTTGCTGAGGAAAGCAAAGGGCCTTCTATGAAGGACAGAACTTGCAGAGTGGCGTGTGGGAGAGCAAAAAGATACTGTAGATCTTCAAAGAGCATCTCCACAACCCACAGCCTTCTTCCCAATAATGTTAACTCTGCATTTTTACAGCGTAGCATGTGTGTAGTTTTGGCTGTTACTGGTGTATTATTTGGGGTGGGGGTGGGGAGGAAGAAGGGAGATGGATAGAATCTTTTTTTTTTTTTTTTTTGAAATTTGGGGCCTGATTGGGGAAATGGTGAAGCAATGGAAAAAACAAGTAACTAATGATTCAGTTCTGTGTCCAGAATATTTTACCTTTTCAAAAAATGTCATTAGCAACATAAATGAGGACGGTGAGAGACTGTTTCAAAGCTGTGAATGCCTAAAACCTATAAGCCAAGGTGTTCCCTGCCTGACTTTAAATGCTGTCTCCCATAAAGGACTAAGCCAGTTAGTAATTTACCAAAGCTGCCATTTGGAGGCAAAGGAGGGAAAGTCTTTTATTGGAGCATATACACAGGCAGATCATTCTGTCTTTGAGGTGCTAATTCTTGAAATTGACGAAAAGACCCTTTCTTTTCTGATTAAGTTCTATACATCAGCTTGTCCATCCACGCCACTGGCTGAGGATTTGGGGAAGGGGAAGAGAGTGGTATAGGAGACGGGAGAAGAGGAAAAGCCCATGTTCTAAGGGTGGAAAATTCATAGAGCCTCTCTGCTTTTTGAACTTTGACTTCTGAAACCATCAGTGGCAGGGTTCAGTCACTGACAGCACAAATTTCATTGGATCAGTTCAAGGGTTCAATGACTTCAATAGCTCTGGTCTCAGGAGAAATTAAACTTTCACACTGGGGCAGTGGTTCACTTCAAACAAAGAAACTCACATTAAAAAAAAAAAATCCCAAGAATTAACTGATATCCAAATGCTTTGTCTTGATTCATAAGATCTATCTGTTCTTGACACCATCTAGACCTGCAGCTAGAACTGTATTGTAAACTTTTTAGGCATGTGTTAGATTTCTGTGAAAACTTTGTTTAAATGTGAACTTCATATCATACTGTCAGTTTCTGTCTTAATAAAAGTATAGATTTATAATCAAAAAAAAAAAAAAATGATATGGAATTGCTACAAAAATGGAGACTTCAGTGGAAGAGAATAAACAGTCCAGGCACAGAATTATATGTATTTCTCACCAATATATTATGATATACATAATACATAAAATAGAAAAATATATAATTTATTATATATAATTTAATATATAATTTATTATATATAATTTTATATATAATTCATTATGTGGTAAAGATGGGCTCTGTGGTAAGTGGATAGGTTATTCACTATATGATGCCACAACTACTAAAGTACTTAGAAAAAAAAATTGTTAGTACTATACACCAAAAGATTTTCCAATGCATTAAAAGGTTAAATTTTAAAAAATAATAATATAAAAGAACAAGAAGAAATATAAGTGAAAAATCTGATCCTTATGTGAGGAAGGACTTTCTAAGAATAAAAGAAAAAGAAAAAAATCAAAAGAAAAAGATTGATATACTTTCCTATAAAATTTTTTTAAAGTCTCCATGTCAAAGAAATCATAAAAAGTGATGAAAGACAAACTACAAACAGAATATTTGCACCATCTACATTCCAAAGGATTTTTAGCACTAATATTAGAAAATATGTTACAAATCAGTAAAAAAAAAAGGTGGACATCCCACTGGAAATACGCATGATGTGATAGTCACTTCACAAAATAATAATCAATAAAAACATAGAAATTGTAATTAAAGCAAATTAAACCAGTGAGATAGTTTGCATCTATATGTTTGTCCATGATTAAATATTTATCTTTGTAAATATTAGAAGACCGTATTTCACAGTCATCCTAAGACCATTTAAAGTTAATTAAGGTAAATGATTGAGCAAGGCTTTGGAGCCCTCCAATCGGGCAGATTTGGGACTGCTCTGATGGCAAAGAGGCATTGACACTTTGTTCTCGTGTATACAGTTAGTTAGACATTTTTAAGCAGTTAATGTTATAGACGAATGCGTTTTAAGAAACAAAAATCATCATGAGACTGGAAGGATGAAGGCTGGAAAAACAGAGTTGATGTCCTTAAGATTTTGGATACTATGCACTAAATAGTACATTCACTGAATTCCAGGATGGGCAGATGGGAGGCTAGGGGAAGCCCCTGGACATATTCAGGACCTATTAGGAAACCCTGGTTCACATGGTGAGTTATAAATACTGAAGTCTTTACCTCATAATAGGTGGTTTAAGATCTTATTAATACAAATGCAAATTTTATATTTGTATCAAATACAAATGCAAAACATGATATTAGCAAATACAATTCAGCAGTTGGTGGATGGGCTTTTGTAAGTTTAGATAAATATGTGGGTTACAGATTGCGTAGTTGTTGATCAGTTACAAATGGACCCTGGAATAATTAAAAGCATCAACTTTTTTATTTAAAAATTTTTCTTTTTACTTTAGAATTACTGAGGATAGCCAAGAAGCAGCACAATGCTTTGCAAACGTTTTTCCATTTGCGTTTCTGGCTCTGGACTTGAGAACTCTGAGATCCTGCCTGGAAAAGCTTCATCTCCCTCCACCACGCTAGTAGACCTTAATGATAACATTTGGAAGACATTTTGGTTTCTCATATTGAGAACAATCCTAAGGATTTGAAATCTTCTGTTCTATAATGGAATGTCATAAACCAGTGTAAAAGTAAAGTTGTAGGAAAATAAAGTTGAAAAGTTAAGGCCCCAACTGGTAGTCAGATATGAAAAACTTTGATTCATTTGTTCATACGCTGCTCTGGGTCTCCCCCACTTATGCGTCCCCCCCACTTATGCGTCCCCCTTTAGTCAATGAAATGGCCACTTCAGACAGTGTGGGCTTCATTGTCAATCCAGCGTGAGCACTTAATGGGGGTGACCCTGCTTACAGGGTGAGGGACTCGTGGCTGGCAGTTCTCCACTCCTGGCGAGACGTGCCTTCTGGCCTGTGTCTGTCTGTCTGTGTTGCTCAGAGCACCTGGACGTGTGCTCGCTCTGACGCTCCTCCTCTCTTCTCCTCAGGACTACTGGCTCTCTCTCCTTTACAAGCGCCTGATTGGCCCCAAAGTCTTGGCCGTCCATGTGGCTGGGCTCCAGCGGAAGCCGCGGCCAGGCCGAGTGATCCGGGACAAACTAAGGATTTATGCTCACTGCACGAACCACCGCAAGTAAGTCTTCAGAGACGTGTCACCGAAAGACCACCCCCGAGGGGCTTCAGGATTCCAACCCTTTAGAATTCTACTTAAGATCCCTTCAAGACTTATCTGTGTTCACTAATCTTCCTTAGCCGAAAACTGCCTCCAGAGTCACTGTACCTGCTCTTCTCAGGGTTTCAAATGATCTATGATAAATTAGCCTTTGCTCCAAGCAAACCCTTCTCATACTTACAGGGTATTCATAAAAGGTTTATAAAATGCGTGACTTATTTGTTCATTTGTTCATTTATTTATTCGTCCAACAAATTTTTATTTAGTGTTTTCCCTCTGCCATCAATATAATGTCCATGAGGCTTTACAAGGTGGAGGGTACAAAACCTAGTCATATGATTCACCAGCAGAGCTTGAGGAAATGAGTCTACATTTCTGAGGCTATGACCCACCACATGATGGAGAGCTACACCTCTAGAAACCTAGCCCTAGACCAGTGCATCCCCAGCAAGGGATCCCAGAACTAAGGAATGCCCAAAGGTGGTTATGCCAGCTTTACAGCCATTTTCAGTATTTCAAAAATCTTCTCACCCAGTTTAAGTGTTAAGACACTAAACAAAATCTGGGCTTCTTTTCCTTGGGGCTGGACTTGTAACACCTCAGTGTGGTAACATGGGATTCCTCTCTTTTTGAACTGATCATCATTAGAGCTGCCTTTAAAACAAACAGGAAAATTAATTTCAGTAAATAATTAAAGTATGGCAGATAAAATATTTTTAAAACATGAGGACCATAAGGTAAAAATCTAAAACAGACCTAGAGCAAAACCCATTTGACCAAATAAGGCTTTGTTACATCACTTCCTGTTTAAGAGGCAGAATAAGCTGTCCTGGAAAAGAGAACTCTTTCTCTTAATGCAGAAAAAATGTGGGGTGGGGTGGGGTGGGATGGGGGTGGGGGTGAGGTAAGTAAGTGCCTCTTGCCAGGTCTTCATTCAGCCGGGGGCCCATCAGGGGCTGATCAAGGGGAGTAGGTAGCACAAAGAGCTCTGAGTGGTCAGGTTACAGCAGACGCTCCTTTGCCTTCCTTGATGAGAGAGGAGCCAAGCCAATTAATTTATCATGATAAGATTTTTCAAAGAATCACTTTGAGTAGAGGGGGATCAGGGGGCCAGTTGTCTTGTCTGTAGACACAAGTGCCTATTGTGGATGAAGGGAGGCTGGTTTGGGCAGAGGCCAGAAGGATTTCAACATCCTTTTTGCTCAACAGGAAGCTCAGTCCAATACCTGACAGAGAGTGACTGCTTTATGGCCTTGGCCTGGAGTTATCTGATCACCACACAAGGAAACATTGTATTCCTTGTCTCTGCCCTGGCCTGAGGTAACCACCCAAAAGGTGGACCCCAGCTCAGGAGAGAAAAGCAACTCTTGGCACCTTCTGTCCTTGTTGGAAATCACATCAGTCTGTGGCCTTTATATTACTGGTCTGAGGACCCAGGGGAACATTTTCTGTAGCCTTGGGCTAAACAGAACCTTGGTGTCTTCACTGAGGGCCCCCATATAGCCTGGTTCCAAATTCCCCCCAATCCTTTTCGATGCTCTTATGGGAAGTTGCCGTTGATATTCTGAGTATAGCATGAACTCAGGACCCGTATCTCATTCGTTTTTGTATTCTTGGTGTCTAATATAATGACTGGCACGAAAAAGGCCTCTATAAATGTTTGATGAATGAATGAATGCAGAAATAAGGCATCAAGACGTTATGTTGATTGATAGTTATAGCTCTCTTCCCTTTTGATATCACCACATCAGCCAGGAGGAGGTGGTATGATGAAGTGGTTGAGTTCTTCCATTCACTAGCTTGAGACCTCAAACAAGTTACAGAAAGCATCAGGGTTCAAGACTCCTCTCTCTACATCACCAGCTCTTCTCTACTTTCTATGGGGAGTCCTTCTAGAACCTCTGTGGGGAAATAGTGCCGCTGTGCTTCTGTCGGTCCTGCCCCTCCCTCTCCCTAGTGAAAAAAAAAAAAAAAGAAAAAAGACTTTAACTTATTCCACATGTGACCCTAATGACAACAATAGGACATAAGGTCTTTTGTTCTTAGTAGATCCAAAAGAAAGCCCATAATGGTTGCACTGAGCTGACTGAGGGTCTCCTCCAGTTCAGCAGGTATTAGATGCCCCCAGAGAGGTAGGGACAAGGAAGCCACATGCCCTGTCTGTGCCCCCACAACCTCCACAACCATCAGAAAGAAGCACTACTCACGCACTTAGTTTATTTGTGGCCAACAAGGCCAGCACCACAAAATTTGCCCCATAATGGATATCTTCACTTCATGCTAATCAACCTTGAATGATACTCTGAAAATATATGTCCTTGATTAAAACAGGGATTGTTGAGAAAGTCTGAACTTACTAGAACAACAAAGAAGGTGTCTACTAAAACAACTCCTGCACCCCAGTATCTATTGAACACCTGCTATTTGCCAAGCACTGTGCCAAATATTTGTATTATCTTGTTGAATCATGAAGGTTCTACAGTATCACCTCTATTGCAAAGAATATTAATGATACAAAGAATTCTATATTTGCAACGAGCCCTTAGAGGTCACTTACCCAATTTCCTATTCACTGCAGGAATCCCTTCTATAATCTCCCTGACAGATAGTCCTGCAACTCCTTGTCTCATGGCAGCCTCTTGCATTGTGGGTCCTTTGTGATTTAGTGGAGAGTTGTCTCATGACTGATTTAGGAGAAAAATCATTTCTCATGATACTCATACCAACGCCAATAGGTGCCTTTCTGCTTTGTGTTTTAGAGTTAACAAATTAGGAGATTGGCAGAATGGTAGCTCTCACCCTAGATCTTCTTCAGAGAACAAACAAGTTTTGACTGGGAAACTTTTTTATAAACCATTCTGCTGAGAAAATGTATGTTTCTGGGGAGGAGCTGAGCCCCTTAGCCAAATTCAGAACCAATTGGAACCTGGTGGATGTTGAAGCAAAATTGAACCATTTTGGGGTTCAAGTTCATTTACTATTGGCAAAACATGACTTCCTGTTTTTCAGAAGAAGTTTTTTTAAGGACTTATAAAAAAAAAGGTTCCTGAGGCTTCTTGGACATCAAATGGCTCTTACAAAACAATATTGTGATGAGTTAAGTGTAAATGAATCAGAAACATGTGGATTATATTTCCCTTAAAATACACAGGGGCTTTGAAATTAAGGGGAAAAATGTTTGGCAAAACATGGCCTGACTTTTACCGAACCCAAAATCTTTGAATTAGATTTGGAGACAATGGACCAACCCAGTTTTCAAGCACATTGACTTTCATTAGGAATGTCCATAGATTCCAAAGCATCACCCTCCCTTTCCTTCCCAGTCTCCCAGCTTCACTGGAGACATTTCTAGAACAGAGACTGTTTTCTATCTGGAAATCAAGATGCACCTTCCCATATGATATCTTCCACCTCTTACATCTAGGATATTCCAATTCCAGCCTCCCTTCCCTGACTCACTTCCTCCTCCTTCCATGGCAACACAGAGATATCATAGGAAAAAAACAGGCAGAAAAGATGAACTCCAGATTCTCTGCTTATGAAAAAGTCTCACCATGAGTGAGGCAGATACCATGACAGATGTTCTACCCAGATACCTTCTCCCCATAAAAGTACGCTAAGAAAACCAAAAGCCACCTGGACTTGTCAACATCAGAAAGTCAGCAACTGTCTGCAGGCCAAGCCTTCAGACCCCATCTTTTTAGGGAACAGATACTCTTCCAAGATCATTTTTTTGCTGGTAGAAAATATGTATTCCTCAGGAATATGGATTCTCAACACAGTACTTTCAAGTTGGAGCAGCATTCCCCAGCCAGGAACGTGTCTTTGCAGCCAAGGAGCCTCTACTTAGTGTCCTTGCCCATCAGTCAAGGCAAGGAGAGGGATGGCAGAGGCAGCCTTCAAGCCAATTACTACCTGAAGAGGCTCCCTGAGTTCTGTGAGAGCTTCTGCAAGCTGGACCCTGAACAGCCTTGCAGTACTGATTTGCCTCCCCCAGGGGAACTATGTAAAGGGGAATCAGACCATTGCCAAGCAGCTTGAAAAGACAGCTTTCCCTGCAGCATGCTATGACTTCAGGTCTCCCTCCCACCCACCACTTCCCCACATCCCACCCTTCTCCTCTGCAGTGTCAGAGGGCTCGTTCTGCCCCAGCTCTGCAGAGGAGAAACTCATAAATGCAAGCACATGGCTTTCTCCTCCTCCACTGCTGGACTTTAAGACAATTGCTTGATGGTAGTTAGCAAAAGGGTTTACTGTGTTCTAGCAAAATGGGTGCCCATCCGTGGCTACTCCTGTTCACACTCAGAAGTTTGGAGTACCTGTGGTTAATGGGGTCTGCCTCAAGCTTGCACCTAGCTAAGCAGAGCTTAAAGCCCACCAATCGAATATAGTCAGTGTTCTTTAGTTGAGACAGGCTACCAGCATTTCTTCAGAGTTCTCATGACATAAGCCTCCTCAAATAAATTGGAATTCTCTTCTGACCGAAATCATTTGGCTGGAAAAGCTAGTCACATGCTGCAGGGGGTTGAGAAAAGGGACTGGAGGAGGTGGAATCAGATAGGAGAGTCATTTAATAACTTATCAGAACATAAATGCAGGCATCCAAAAAGCCTAGGACTCAATAATGTGCCCTCCTTCTGATGCAAGAAAAATCATCTGATGCACAGTCAGCAGAATATACTTTGGGAGTTCTTCTCATAACCATAATGGATTGCTCCAGGCAAGTGGTTCCCAAACCCAAACACATCTGCCAAATATCCCTGGAAAGATTTTTTTAAAATACATATTCCCAGGCCCCATCCCAAATTTATTAAATCAGTTGCATCTCCAGGAATGAGCCCTGGAAACTGTACTAAAAAGAAAAATTCCAAGTCATTATAGTGACCTGCCCTTGGTCACTCAAGGGTTACTTAGCACCTTTGGAAGCAGAGGTGAGTGACCCCAAAGCTGAAGGGTACAATTGCTGCTGAAGAATGATGTTTTCCCCTGGGCAAGGTTGACTTAGGAGTTCTCTGAACTCCTCTTTTGAAGGCGGGGCCAGGTCATTTTTTCTGTTTCCTCTCTTTAACCCATCCAGATGGGGCCCTAAGGGACCCCTTAGAAACAGTCTTATTTTTCCTGAGAGAGAGAAGGAAATCATTATAGTTTTGATGCTGAAAGGCTCTTGCATATAGGCATGTAGTTCTTCCAGCCTTCTGAACATCTTGTGCTAGTTTAAAAAGATCCAAAATAGTGAATAGTTTTATAATTGTGGGGTAGTTAAAACATCAAAAGCAGAAATCAAAAAGAAGCTCAATAAATTTCACATCAATTTTTTTTACTTTTATACATAAGTAGACAATGTAAACAAATTGAAATGGTCAAACAAAACTGGCCAAAATTTTGCAATATATGTGCAAACAAAGGATTGCTATCTTTAATACAGATCAACAGAAAAATGGGCAAAGGACATGAACAGGCAGTTCACAAAAGAAAAAATGAAAATGACAAACAGGCAAATGAAAAAATGGGGAACCTCAAAATGAATTTTTTAAAATGCAAATTAATACACTGTAATCTCATTTCCACCTCTCAAGTTGACAGTGAAAGATTAATACCCAGTATTCTTAAGGGCATGAGCAAATGGGCACAAATGGGAGAAAACTGGTACAAGCTTTTTGGGAAAGTTAACATTTGTCAAAAAGTGTGTATCATGTTAAAATGATTTTCATGTTATGTATATTCTACCAGAATTTAAAAAAATAAATTAATTATTTAAAAATAAGTGTGTATCAGTCAGGATAGGTGAGGTTATGTTGTCACAAGGAAGGGCCCCAAAGTCTTCATGACTTTCAAATAAGAAAATGTATCCATCATGGCTTGGCTCTAGCTCTGTCTGCATGGTCTTCATTCCAGGATTCAGAGCAGCCTCTATCAAAAACATTGTCAGTCTCCTGGCAGAGGGAAAGAGAGAGGGGGAACCATGGGATGACTCTTAAAGCTTCAGCCCAGTGGGGGTTAACACAGCCACCCACATTTCATTGGCCAAAGCAAGTCATGTGCAACAGAGCAAGGATACAAAATCTTCCCACAAGTAGGGGCACCACTGGGAACAAACCAGAAAATCTGGTGAGCAATAATACAATGTGCATTCTCTTTGACCTAATGATTCCAACTTCTAGGACTTCATCAGAATTAATCATGATGTACCCAAAGTGCATGTACATTGAAGTCCTTCACCACGTAATTTGTAATGGCAAAAAACTGGAAACAACATAAGTCCCCCAAAGTAGAGGATTAGTTAAATAAATTATGGTACATTCCTATGACTGGAGAATTTAGCATTCTTCTACAAGTGGAAGAATATCTAGTAAAATGAGACCATGTCTAAGATGTCCATTAAGTGAAAAAAGCTGTGCCAACAGGATGATCCTAATTACATAAAAACTGAGTAATATATATGTATGTCAAAGTAGTCAATAAATATTTGTCAAATTAATAAACTAAACACTACTGAAAGGAAGGGTGTTTACCAAAGTGTTATCAGCGGCTATCTCAAGTTTCTAGCATTATGGAGAGTTTTCCTTTTCTTTGTGTTTCTCCATATTTTTTCTGTTTTTCTTTGTAATCAGCATGATTTATTGCCATATTCAGAAAAATATACAATTATGTTTTCTAAAATCATTACAATAAATTTAAACAAAACAAAAGAAGTGGAAAGTGGGTATCTTCTTTGCAAGAAACCGTAATAACAAGGCCTTCCTGTCTTTGAAGGTCTATGGTGGCCAAGAACCATAAAATAAGTTCCCTTTTCTGGCATAGTCCTGCTTTGTGCAATCTGTACATAAATTATTTAGGAGCATCTAACTGATCACTTTGCTTCTATCTTTTCCATTTCACTCCCTCTGGGTCTCAGCCACAACTATGTTCGTGGATCCATTACCCTTTTTATCATCAACCTGCACCGATCAAGAAAGAAAATCAAACTGGCTGGAACTCTCAGGGACAAGCTGGTACACCAGTATCTGCTGCAGCCCTATGGACAGGAGGGCCTGAAGTCCAAGTAAGTGCTGACCTGTAAAAAGCTTCAGGAGAAAGTGCAGCCAGAGTTGAGGGGGAGGGAGCCGGAGTCACTACTAACTCACTCAAGGACTCAGTGGGCTGCATTAGGACAAACAATGGTCTACAGTGAGAGCACTGCTGACTCCCTCTGGGACCCTGGTCAAACCCCTCCCTATCTCTAGGTTGAGATTCCTCAAATGTAAAGTGAAATGGTGGACAAAATATTTCTTAACAGGGACACACTTGGTATTTGGGCAAGACAGTTCTTCATCATGTAGGATTATCCGGCACATTTCAAGCTGGTTAGCATCTTTGGCCCCTATCCACTAAATGCCAATAGTGTCCCCTCAACAATTTGACCACAAAAAACACTCAAGTTGAGAACTATGTCCCTTCCGTTACCAATACTCTGCAATGCTATGGCTCTCTGCTTGTCATCATCTAGAAACCTAGTGGGGTTTAGAGGAAGTAGCAGTGGACTAAGGATCAAAAATTCAGAGATCAAGTCAATTCTGCCCCTAAATAAATAACTTTGGACACACTACCTCTCTGGATCTCAGTTTCCTCATATGAACATGAGAAGACAAGTTATATTATGGGGGCTCAATGGTCCCTTCAAACTCCATAAATATATGATTCTGTGATACTTCCTATCTCCCTTGAGCCCTACTGGAGACAACTGACACTGATCTCTACCAACAGAAAGCAGCTCCAGGCCACAGTGAGAATGGTCTGGTCAAGGCCAAGGCCAGCCCAGTTCCCCGAGCGAGGCCTCCCAGGAAGGGTATGGGATGCTGTACAGACTGGGAGCGTTCCCATTCCATTTTTCATGTTTACCAAGTTTAACAAAGCTGCAAACTTGGAGCAGGTGGCTTGTACTCCCACAGCTGCCCACAAGTATTTGTGCTATAATTGTTCGCTGTTTCACTGCAACCTTGGTGGCTTGCATTTGGCTTCCAACTGTATGTGCAATGGAAACAAAACACAATCTGGGAAGTCACTTACTGAGTCTCTTTAGCCCACCCTAGATCTGTATTTTCAGTCTTGGTTCAAATACTGGCTCTTTTTTCTGCCTACATGTGCATTGCTTCTACTTTTCTTTCTTCCTAACTCTACCTATATAAGTGCTCTCTCCACATCCCGGTAGTTCATGACTGGTGTGCTGAATTCCTGGTCCCCCCCCTAAGCAGGAGACCAGATTCTGGTCCCAACTTCCCCACTAACTAATTGTTTGGCCTGCACAAATGCTTAACTTCCCTTGGCCTTGGTTTCCTCATCTGCAGAATTCAAATGTTTCTGTATGATTGGTGAGGTCCCTTCCCACTCTGAAATTCTCATCCTAGGTTTAATTTCTGAGGCTTAAAATTCTCATCCTAGGTTTAATTCCTGCTCCTGCTGCCATTCAGCAATGAGCTGCTAATCCATTTCTGGTATTGGGGCTAACTCCTCAGCCGTGTTTGTGACAGGCTGGGGTCCTCTGGAACAGAAGAGCTTGTGGCTGAGCCACCTGACCTGCCCAGTTTTAGGAAGACAGTGTCTTCCAGTGGAGGAATCAACCAAATGCTTTAGTTTAACAGGCTTAGGTGTCTCCCTGCTCTGCCACTTGCTGGTTGTGTGTCCTTGGGCAAGTTACATAATCTCTATGAGTCTCAGTTTGCTCATCTGTAAAACCTCTCATTTGGAGAGCAGGGAAGGAATTAATCCATGTAAATTTCCTGACATATGGTAGATGTTCCTAATTGTCCATTGTCTTCCTTTTCCTCGACTCAGAACTCGAGCTGGGGAACAGGAGGGAAACAACGGCTCTCCTGAGCACGTTCTTCAAAAGCAGTCTTCTCAGATTTTTGAGATAGTATGTTGACAAGACATTTGCGAAGATTATGATAAGAAGACATAAGAATGGCATAAAAGCAAAACCCTGAAATATGAGGAGATGGTAGTTAAAGGGTGGCATCATTCTTATGAACTCATTTCCCCACCAACCAAAGGCTTTCAAGCCTATTTATCTCATCTCTATGTCCCTGCTTCCAGAATTGCTCCCCTGTTATTTGAACCCAGCCATACCTTGGCCTTGTCCTTAAGAGTGACTGAAGTGACCGAGAGGTCAACGGCCTGCAGAGCAACATGCCCAAGTTTTATTGTGACTACTGCGATACATACCTCACCCATGACTCTCCATCTGTAAGAAAGACACACTGCAGTGGTAGGAAACACAAAGAGAATGTGAAAGACTACTATCAGAAATGGATGGAAGAGCAGGCGCAGAGCCTGATTAACAAAACAACGGCTGCATTTCAACAGGGAAAGATACCTCCTACTCCATTTTCTGCTCCTCCTCCTGCAGGGGCGATGATCCCACCTCCCCCCAGTCTCCCGGGCCCTCCTCGCCCTGGTATGATGCCAGCACCCCGTATGGGGGGCCCTCCCATGATGCCAATGATGGGCCCTCCTCCTCCTGGGATGATGCCAGTGGGACCTGCTCCTGGAATGAGGCCGCCCATGGGAGGTCACATGCCAATGATGCCTGGACCCCCAATGATGAGACCTCCTGCCCGTCCCATGATGGTACCCACTCGGCCAGGAATGACCCGACCAGACAGATAAGGATAGAGGGAACCCTCTTTGAATTAGTTTTTTATTACCTGTTCTACTTCACCAGGAGATACGGTGCTGTGACTCTGGGTGTTTTCTAACAGCATGACAAGGAAGACTTGCTCCCCCTTCCTATCAAAGAGAGCGTAGTTTTGGAGGGGAGTAGTGGGACAAAAAAAAGTAATTTTCATTTGTATTGTGGAAAACAGAAATAAAGTTGTCAGCTCTTACAGTTAAAAAAAAAAAAAAAAAAGAGTGACTGAAGTGACTCTCATCAGCTATTGATATGCTGTGTTTCCATATGCTGTTCCATACCTTACCTTGTCACCGTATTGGCTTTGTTGAGAATGTAGGAGAGGGACAGGGACAAAGAAAATTTCACTCCACAGGTGTGCTGAAGAGGAATTTGGTAACACCTACTGAGATTGAGTCAGGGATAATGTCATGCAATTAGAAGTACAGTGAAGCTGGAATCAGAAGGCTTGATTCATTAATTTGTGTGAGCTAAACCTCAGTTTCTTTATCTGTCAGATGGGGTTATTATGAGAATCAAATTAGAGCATATAGGTGAAACAAAGCCTTTAACAAATCTAAATTTCATACACTCCTGTTCTAGACTTCCATGACTCTGGCCCTGTGCGGTGCCATCTTGGACTGTAGGCTGCCAGGCAGGGACCCTGTCAGGTACACGTGCAGTGCAGCACCCAGTGCTCTGCTCTGTTACTGCTAAATAAAAGAGGTTCTGCATGGGGGTCTCACAGGAAGGGTGTGGTTTGGGTGCAGCAGACTATGCAGAAAAGAATGAAAGGAAATGTTAGGAAGTGATTTCAGCCTTCAGTGTCTCCTTCTCTCTTTTATAAGCCTCTGGGGCTAGACTCTGTGTCCTCAGTCTGCTAATTCCTTGCTTGAGCCTGAAGCCATATTGGCTCAAATATGCATGGAAAGCTCTGGGACCAGGGGAATCTGTAATCGTTTCTATCAGGAGGAACCAGGAAAAGGATATAGAGCAAGTAAGTACCCCATTCAAGCCAACTGATGGGCATTTTGGACTGTGGTCTCAGGAGTAGGGTGATGCCAGCAAATTTTTTGATCGGTTAGGAGCCCGGGAATTCTCATTGTCTTAGAATTGCCATCAGGGCTGGGGAGATTTGAAATCTCTGAACGGGTACCTCCATACTCAGGTCCCAGGTGAACTCAGGACTAAGGTAGGTCAGGTATTACACAGGAAGCACTGGGGGCCACTAATAAGGCATGGTCTAGGCATCCAAGTTCGCGAAGAAGGTTCCTGTTTTCTGTCACAGTGAATGAATCAATCATAAGACCCACTAATGAAGTCTCAACTCTTTATATAAGAGATTGTTCTCCTTCTAGGAACCAGATGAAAGGTGATTGGAATGGGAAAAGGCAAACTCGTCAAAAACTGCAGTGTGTCCCAGAGAAGGACCTTCTGGGTCTGGAATATATATTCTTTAAAAAGTGACTGAAGGAAATGGGGAAATTTCATTCAGGGAAGGAAGTAAGGTTAGTCACGAGGACCTTCTTCAGATAGTCAAAGGACTGCCAAGTGAAAGAAAACAGATCTGACCTAGAATACTCCAAAATAGAATATAATTTGAAAGAGAGAGATTTCACCTCAACTTGAGCTTATTTCTAAAGACTTGCCTAGTCTGACTGAAGAAAGGCCTATTAATCAGAGTGTGAGTTGCCATCTCAGAAGTGTCTAGGATTCCTTACTTGGTGGGAGGTTAAGGTAAAAGATTACCACCATTTCCCATCAAACTCTAAATCTCTATTATTCTCTTCTATTCCCCTTTTCTCTGACTCCACTTCTCTGTTGGAGTCTGTGGTGTCTATGTTCACCAGTAAAGGAGCTTCTGCAAGCCTCTACAAGACCACACAAAGACTGTGCTAGAAGAGGGAAAGGTAGTAACATCTGACTAGTTTTTTTTTCCCAGAAAACTCCTAGCCGTTAGTCCCTCCCCTGTTATGTTCTCTGGTTTCTCTTCTTTCTGGGAGGAAGATTATTCCATTCACTCCCAAGACAACGGTTCCCATTCTGGTAAATCAAGAAGAGCACCTTTGGGGCAGCTCTACCATCCACAAAGGAGAGAATCCACCCTAATGTCTCATGGGATCAAAAATCAATAAACACTGCCCCCCAGATAATCATTTCTACCTGAGACATAAATACCTATAATGCCCTTCAAAAATCAGACAGCAACATGAAGTTGGGCCAAACAAGTCAACTTACATCAGAAAGCAGGAGCACTCACTTTTTTAGAGAAAAGTCAAATCAGGTCAAATCCCTAGTTCTCCCCTTTGTGTCTTGATTCCATTGGGACAGAAAACAAACCAAAAATTAGAAAAGGAAATAATTTTCCTCACATTGGCTGTTCTATTCTGACACATTGACCTGAAGGAATCAGCAAATGCTAAGAATCCCAGAAATGACATCTGGACCAGGGGATGCCCTGCATTGGAAGACTTCTGGGGAAGGAGTGGCCACAATTGCAATATTGTCCAAACATGAATTTTATAAGAACACTGAAGCCCACAGTACCTGTGGCTGGGATGTTATAGAAAACAAAGAGCTTCAATAGTCATTATCTCACTCGACCTTCTGAACAACACTATGAACCAAGTCGAACAAGTTCTTGCCTCCCTACTATTTTTAAATAGAAAAAACTAAGTCTTAGAGCATTAAATGACATATTCAAGAGTCACATAACTAGTAAGTGATAGAGCATTAAATGACATATTCAAGAGTCACATAACTAGTAAGTGATAGAGTGATAGAGGCTAGAAAACACCTAGCCTCCTTCCTCCTAATCCAGGGTACTTTCTTCAACACTGCGCTATCCCCACAGTCAAGTTTTATAAAATTACAATTATATATTGACAAATATACAGTATGGATAACTGAACTCTGTCATGGTACTGAGTTCATTTCATCTCAAGCTCTTTATATAATGAATACATTTGAAAAATATTGGGTTACCCAGAAGTATTCTCTCCATCAAGCTAACTTACCCCAGTTCCATTAACTTTTCTTCGCAAGTCCTAATTTCAGACCTTTATTAAACGTCCTCCTCTGAGCTGCTTCTAAGACTCTCTGTCTCCCAGTCACAGAATGTATTAAAAGCAAATTTTGTTCTCAGCAAAACTGGGGAATCCCCTTCTCCTCCTTCTTTGCTCTTCTCTAACATGGTGATTATTAAATACCAGAGGGACTGTAAATTGGTTTAATTTGTGGTCTATAAAAATCAATTTCAATATATTATCTTCTAATCCCATCCCCACAGGCACTGCCAGTGTCCCTACACCTGATGGAGCCGGCCCTCAGGGGGACATTTCTCAGGGAAAGATGCTGACAGGGGAGACAAGTTATCCCTTCCACCATTTATCAACTTTTATTGAGATCCTACTTTCTAAAAGATATAACTTGTTTCTCTTCAGAATTCTCTCTTGAAGTGGAAATTACTCTGATTAAATTTTAAGTGAATTGTGGTCTTATAACTTTTAAGAACTCAGGAATTCCATAGTGGAAAAATAGGAAAGTCTGAACATAAAGTTCAGTGCGAATGCTTGTATCAGAATGACCCATGACCTTTACTTCCTCATGCCAGGCCGTGCCATCCTCTGGCCTTCAGGAGCTATTTGATGTGGAGTGTTTGAGAGTGGGGAGGGAGTTTCTGAGGTGTCTGCCCTCAAGAGCGCATCTCTATTGTTAGAAACAAACAACTAACAGGAAGCAGCCTGTGGGTGGTGCCATAATAGAGATGCAGAGTATTTCTGCTTTGGGGCTAATGGGTTCCATATTACACATTTAAATTTAATATCTGCAGGGGCCTCTTCATGACTTTAGCTGCAAGAATCTCAAGGCTCCCATGAACCAAGAATCTTATTGCCTAATCTGTGAAGCAATGAACATCTTTTTTTTTTTTTTTTCTTTTTCCACATACTGCTCGTTTTTTCCATCTCTCTGGGATATAACTTTTGCTTTGATTTTACCCTCATTAAATCCTCTATCAAACAAAGCACTGGCATCTAACTGCATGCCTTTGGAGAGGTGTCATTTGATGTTAGCCAAACAGAATGGTGCTGAAAATACTTAAGTTAACTCCCAGGTGCTAAGACTTTAAAAATATCTTCATGACCTTGTTGGAACAGACTGCATTATGATACTTCATCTCTGGATTCAGAGCTTGGCTAATGTGAAAAGTCCTGAGGGCTGAACTGGCTACCACCTGACCCACCACAACCCCTCACTAAGAATAACTTGAACTACCACATTCAGTTTCCGGACACAGAAAGACATTGTAAAAGGAGCTTTAGGGAAAACCTTAACCCAAGAATTTTATGCCAAGACTTCTTACCCATACACTCAAAAACAAAATCTGAAGACCTTTTTTCTGAGACCAATTTCTTTATTGATCCCATCAGACTCAAGAAATCTAATTGTTTAAGATCTATACTGCTAATGTTAGTTGGTACCTGGATTTTTTTTTTTAACTCTGGTCAGCCCAACATATCTCAGCAGGTTTCTATTATCTCTATTTTTCTGTGGTCATTTCAATCAGTTCTTTTCAAATTTAAACCATGCCCGGAAAGTTCTGCAGTTACTAAATGATGACTTTATAGGGGAAACAATTTAGAATGACTCTTAACCTGTAAGAAATTTCCTCCATAAAATCCCTGTCAAAAAGCACTTCAGCCTGATGGGACAGCTTATCTGATCAGTTGGCCTACTCCAGGACTGGGCAGCTAGATTATAGGAAAAATCCTCTTTATAGGATGCGAAGGTTGGTTTTGTTTGTTTGTTTGTTTGTTTTGTTTTGTTTTGTTTTTTCTTTTCCACCTTTGCCTTAGAAAAATTAAGCAGACTCTATACCTTCTTCTTTATAACATTTTTTCAGTATGTCTCCCCTTAGAGTTATAGCATCTAAGCTAAACACTCTCAGATCCTTCACTATTCTTCAAATGGGCTGGTTTCCAGACTGCTCACCATCCTGGTCACCCTGGAATACATTGAGTTAGAGGATTTTATCACATACGATTGTTCAATTTTCTTACCTCAGACAAGATGAGTTGAAGAGGTCTGAGGAGTAGAAAATGCAAACTTTTTGTTATTACAATTCACCTTACCAACACAGAACAGTAACATTTTAAAAATATAAACTCATAATGAAAAATAGTATTCTTATTTTAATTTGTATTCTTTTAGTATTAGTGAGGTTAAAGATTTTCCATGTCCATTAGCCATTTGTACTGCTTTTATGAATTTTCTGTTTCCTTTGCTCATTTTTCTATTTGGATGTTAGTCTGTTTTCTTAATGATTTGCAAATTTTCTCTACTCTTATAGTAGAGAAAATCCCCTTATGGGATTTCCCCAGTGCTATAGATCGTATGTGTTGAAAATATCTTCTCTAGTATTTTATCTGCTTAGTATTTTATCTCTTAGTATTTTATCTGCTATTTTTTCAAACATTTCACTTTTCAGGTATTATCTTTACACACAGAAGTATCCCCTCTTTTACATAGTTAAATCTATTTAGCTTTTGCTTTGTTTTTTCTTCCATTCCACTTACATATGTATGTATTTATCTTCCTAAAATCAGATAAATATGCATCTTTATTTTCTTCTAGTTTCTTTTTTGCCTCATTTTTTATATTCATCTGTTTAATCCACTTGGAATTTGTTTTGACGTATGGTGAAAGTAAGGATCACCAATAGTTGTGATATTAAAGCCAAGAGGGAATGAGGGCACCTATTTAACTCATGCAGGGCTTCAGGTGCTGGACTGATTTAAAATATCAGGAAAAAAAGA
Organism: Choloepus didactylus; assembly: GCF_015220235.1. Lineage (NCBI taxonomy): Eukaryota > Metazoa > Chordata > Mammalia > Pilosa > Megalonychidae > Choloepus > Choloepus didactylus. The sequence goes on from NC_051321.1 coordinate 35,226,831, forward strand.
GGATTCTTTTTTAAAAAGCAAGGTTAGAATGGAGACTTCTTTCACCTGGAGGAAAAGGCCCTGCTGGTGCAGATACAGCAACACCATATGCAGCACCTTTGAAAGGTCGTTGAGAGCCCCTCGGAGGAAAGACAAGCTGCAGAGGCCCGGAGCTCCAAGTAGCAAGAAAGGCCCCCAGGACTGGGGAGATTTACGAGCTGGCTCAGAGGGAAAAGGAGAGTGGTTCCTATCCTAAACAGCAACATTCACACTAGTGTTCCAGTTAGGAGGATCTGAAATAGACATTGTAAAAGTAGAATATAAATACATACAGCCATTATATTTATAAAAATACTTACAAAGCTCTGAGACAATCTGTAGGAAATAGAAAAATAAATATGTAGAAAAATGAGCCTAACATCTTCAGTTAATGCCAGGTTACTCATCAAAACTTAGAGTTTAGATTCTGTTAACCCTTGTGCTCATTTGAGGTGTTCTGTGGCTCATAAAGAGATTGTAGCTGTAACCAATGCACATGGCATTACCTACGTAAATAATTACATGCCTAATTGGAAAAAAAGGTGTTCTCCTTGCCTGAAGAAAACTTGAACCACTTTTTTTTGTCTGTGGAGAGCTATCTGTGATACAACCCAGGAACTGGGAGAAATCCAAGTGGCTTTATAGAACTTGCCCTTCAAGAAAAGAAAAAAGTTTTTCTTTTCAGTGTTAAACACAGAGCGCTTGTTATCGTTGCAAATCCTTCATCTGACTTGATTCCCAATTCACCCTATAAAGTGCTGCACGCATACTTCCCTGGGACACACCGAGGCACATACTCATCTCACCAGCGTACAAGCTAGAGGGAGAAAACATTACGTGAAGCAGTTCTGTTGAAAGATCAAAATTACTTGCTTCACTCTAGTCAACAACAACAAAAAAAACCCCAAACCTTGACCTTGAAAAATTCATACTTCCTTTTAGGTAAAAAAATGTGCCATCTGTCAGGGTGCTCAGAAAGAGTAGGAAAAGCATTTTTTATTCAAAATAAGTTCAGAAAGGTTAGAAAGTTATTTGATTCCTGTCTGCCCACAGCTGCAAACATATTCCCACCCCCTTCTTTTACCCATGGTTCCCAACCTTGGCTGCACTTGGAATCACCTGGGGAGCTTTAAAAATCCCAGTGCCCAAGCTGCACCCCAAATCAATTAAATCAAAATCTCTGGGCTGCGACCCAGGCACCAATATTTTTTAAAGCTCCCCAGATGATTCAAATATATGACCAAGGTTGAGAACCACTGTCCCTCTATAAAAAGCTGTAACAAGATCCCAGCTGATTTTCATCTTTGCTTTCGCCCAGATTATATTCTTCATTCAGGCACCAACCCATTTTGCCAAAGGTGTGACCAGGCCATGAGCCCCTGGGAGTTCCCAGTGCCTGAGTAGAAGGATAAAAACTGGCTCCCCAAAGGTTTCATTGTTTGTTTTGTTTGAACTCCCAGATTAGTAATGTGCAGATCTCTGTGCAGATTAGAGGATTATAAACTGTTTTTATATTTTACACTGACATGATGTCTTAAACAGTGATGATCAGGAGTCCAGGGTCTTTGCTGTTATTTTCCAAGAGTTTTTCATTTATTCCCAGAATACATTTTCACTCGGAGCAGCTGGACTGTCTCTGCATGGCTTCCATCAAGCCTGTGGTCTCCCCTTCCCAACCCCACCCGCTTGGGGACCCTCGTTGCAGCAGAGATTTCCATTCTGTCCCAGATGACCCACACTAAATATGGTAAATGAGCACTTTAGAGTAAAACTAACATTTTTCTGAATAGTTGATTCCAATCAGGGGTCAAGGAAGCAAAGTAGGCAGGCAGTTCTGGTGGACTGAAAAGAAATGGTCCTTGTCCTCCCCTTTCTGCACACTCTCCAGAGGCTAAGGTTTGGGCAATTGATAAACGTAAACCCCAAGAAACTGACACGTCCTACCCAACTCATCCTTAGAGCAGGGCCTGGGCCCTGAATCAGTATTTCTTTGACTACCAAGTGTCAAGAAGTCCACAGCAGGATGTGGCTCATTCTAGAAAAGGGGTCTAGAGCTCCAAACTGTGGACCAACTGCCAAACACCAGCAATCACTGTGCAGACTACCTCTTCCCTGTTTATCTTTGCAATAATGACTCAGAGTCAACACACTGTTTGCACTTTGACATCTGTGGGTCCTAGAACAGAGCCTTTGCCATGGGGAATACCTTTTTTTTTTTACCTTTTGGGGGCAACCTGTCCACCTGATATTATAGGGTACACTTTGTCAAAATCCAATGAAACAAATATATTTACTCCTTTGAATTAATATATTTGAATGAGTATACAGGGGGCCATGACCATATAGTAATTGAACTAAAGTGGGGTGTGATTTATGGACTCTATCTTATACTCTTATATATGGAAAACCTGTCCATATACATGTGCACACATGCTCACACTCACACGCACATATGCACACACATCTGCCTTCCTTCCTACCTGACTCTTTTCATCCTGTCTGCAGATGCTACAAAGGGGATGCTCCTCACCACCAAGCTGCCTCTTCCAGCTCTACACAACCAGGTCTGGGGAAACTGGTCCCTCCCCACAGAGGATACATTAACTCTAAAACAAGACAGACCATAAGAGGGCTAAACATAGGAGAGGGGGAGTAGGAAGGAAGAGATGAATTACGACCTTGGAAACTGGGAAGTCCTCAGGGCTGAGGGGCAGTGAGCAGGAGCTTGAAGGACAAGCCATACAAGCATTCTAGGGAATGCTGCAGGAAAAGCGAGTCCAAACAATCAGATAAGTTTACTAAAGATTTGGAAGTATAAAAGTCCCAGGCACATTTTGTTTGTGGTGGCAGATCATCTCATGGGACTGCAGTGTAGGATGCTTTGTGGGGTGGGGGGGAGAGGCCACAAAGGGCAGGACTACAGAAGGCCTTGAAATCCAGAGCAAGAAGTTTGATTTTCCTTCTCTCCCTTCTCTTTGTATAATGTATTTATTGTGATGTCGCTGACCACACATTTGCATGTTTCAGTGATTTCTGTCTTAGGGGCCAAGGACTAAGTCTGTTATAATTGAATTTGTACAACACAAAGAACAGTAGGGCAACTGGCGATGCCCCATAAACACTATTGGGAATGTTGGTGATTGTAGCACCAATTCTTTACAAAGGGATAGAACATAGTTAATTACATACTGAAGTCTCCATGGTTTTTGTGGCTGGTTCCTAGTGTGTCTTGTGGTTTGACTGTTATATGCCTATGACTTGGAGCTTTAAGATGGTCTCAGGATCACATTTTCTTCCCAAACTGCCCCCAGATGTTTCCCTCATCTGTTGGGAAGAATGATATCAGTATAAATGCCATTTCCTTAGCTGGACTCTCATCTTTTCTTCCAAGTGTGCTGAGTTATTTTGAGCCATTAGAAGCTTCTAGTAGGATCCTATTATGGCTTAGACCATTGTTACAAAGACTTGGCTAGAATTCAAATCAAATCATGCCCCCCAAGCCTAACTACACACAGGAAAAGCCTATATCCCTAACAACTTGCCTATAAAATCCCCCAGCTGTGGTGCATAAAGAAGTCCTAGTGTTTTCTCTGGTCAATGATTCAGAAGCTAGGTCAAAATTCCTCCTCATTTCAATAAGCTCCGGAGAAAGTGGGGTGAAGGGAAAATGATCTTATCAGCCTTAAAGTCTCTCAGTGGCCAGGAACTTCAAACAGGGCAAAGGCTATTGGAGGGATAAGGGGCATGGGAAGGTTTCTTCCCTACTTTCTCTCTCTCTTCCCTTCCTGTCTCCTCTCTTTAACAATAGAGGAAGGGCTCGGAGTGTTCCGAGAGCCACATCAGAATTCCTAGACAGGCTGATAGAGTGGAATTCAACAATCATTAATCGAACAACTGTCATAGGCAAAAAGTCATGGAGCCAAGTGGTATTAAAAATTAAGAAATGAAAACAATTCAGTCTGGCAGCAAAATGACTCAAGCACACAGATATAAGGCAGAGAGGGCCAAAGGAAGGCGCAGATACCCAGCTGGGGCTATCAGACAAGGCCTAGTGGAGGAGACATCTCAGCAGGCCTAAGGAAAAAATGGGCTTTGGAACGGATTCTACCAGATTCCAGGGAGAGCAGAAGCTCATAGGAGAAAAGCCTCAGGACACACCGGAGAGGAAGTGATCTCCCCATGACCCCTGAGGATTTGGATGGCCCAAGAGAAGGTCCTGAGCATTCTAGAGCCTTTGCTCCAGCCGGGCACGTGGGACCAGGAGATGCTGGCCTGCGTGGTGGCCCTCACTCACGGGAAGTGCAAACGTTTGAACTTGCTTTCCAAGCTGCCCCAGATGCACACCTACTCTGGAGCAAGGTTGCGGAGCAAAGCCCTCTGTCCTCAAAACCGCTGCGCGCCCGCCGGGCTCTAACCTGCCCCTGACCTGGAGAAAGGCTGGGCAGCTGCACATACCAGCTTCTTAACTCAACGCGGGGAGCCCGAGGGGGCAGCTCTGGCCTCGGGGGCCTGTAAAGCGCAAACAGGTGCGCAGCCGACGGGGTGGGGAGGGGCGGGGGGCGGAGGCGTCAGGGTCCCTGGACCGCGGAGAACCCGCGCCGCGTCGCACCGGCGCAGCCAACCCCGCACCTGCGCGGAGACCCCGCCTCTGTCTGCAGCCTGGCCGGGAAGCCCGCACCCCCGGCAGGAATTGCAGCTCGGCTTCGCACATTTTCTTAATATTAGGCAACATTCCAGGTCGGCCCCTTGCCAAGTGGACCACAACGAAGGTTTTGTTGGGATTTGATTGATGCTGTGGTTCGTTTCTCTGGGAGGCCAAGTGAAGGGCACATCTCCCGGCCTTCCCTGGACTGGGAGTTCGGGCTGTGAGGGCGCACGCGTTCCGGCTCCCTGGGAGCCACAGCGGTGTCGGGCTTTCCCGGCATCTTTGTGTGGAACAAGAGTGACCTCTAGTGGCAGATGGAAAAGCACAGTGGGGCTAGAGTCGGAACGACGAGGGTTGTGCGGGTTATTGAGCAGCAAGAGGCTCCGGCCAGTACCCACATTCGTATTGTTGTTCATTCCGATCCTCTGTCCTCTCTTCTCTTCATTCTCCTTGCCCGTCCCCCCTCTCCTACTTTCTCCTCCCTGCCCCATTTAACAGTCCAGAAACTGAGAACAGAGCTGGTCAGTGACATTTCCAGACCTTTACTGGGATCCGGACAACAGCCCGAGTCTCTGGCTTTCCAGACTAGTGTCTGTTCCTTCAAGGTTGTAATTCATCTGCCCACATATTTATATCTAAAATTTCTTGTGTTGAGGGTCTACCGTGTGAGTTGTGGACAGAAGAATACAGGATGGATGAGACATGGCCTGCCTTTCTAGAGGAGGAGACAGGCAGGCAGGTAGTCACAATTCCATGTGATGAGTGTGTGACCCAAGAAGTCTGGGTACTATGGGAGCACCTACCCCTGACATGAAGGAAATGTATGTGTTAGCCAGGAGAAGGAAGCTGGAGGTGAGGGAAGGAGTGTGGAGAGGGTTCCAGGCAGAGTGAACAACTTGTACAAAAAAAAGCCCTGAGGTTGGAGAGACCATGAAGAATTGGAGGAATTGCCACATAAAAGGAAAGGAGGTGGTGCACGGTGGGGCACTGGGATGGCTGGGAGCTAGAGTGAGGCTCCAGGGACCTGGAGAAGTAGATGAGGGCCTGCTTCTTGAGGGGATCTTCAAGGACTTTGGACTGTGTACTAAGATCAGCAGGGGCCACTGAACATTTAGACAGATGAGTGCCATGGTCAGATTCCTGTTTGGCAGGATGGCTCTGAATTTGGCATGACTCTCCATCAGGCCACGTGTCAGGCTGTGGGTAACCCACTCAAAAAATGCTCAAGCCAGAAGGGATCTTAGGGTTCATCTGGTCTACCACCCCTCATCTTACAAATGGAGAAACCAAGTCTCAGAGAAGGCAAATAGTTTTCTAAAAGTGGCTGAGACTGAACCAGTTAATCTCTAAACCCCTTCACCTTCTGCTCAAGACTCCAAAATGTGCCGGCCTGCAGCAGACACCAGCTCCCAAGGCTGCTCCCGGTAATGCACAGGCTTCCCCGACCTCTGCTCCCACAAAAGTTCACCCTGAGCCAAAGCAGAGTCCCAAACCTTTCTCCAAGATTGGGAAAGGGCATGCTCTCTTAGACTTGCTTCCCCAGGACCACAGAACAGTTGAACCCTTGCTTAAATATCCTTGAATATCAAGAATCCTGATAAGACATGAAGACCAGAGACTGTAGACAGGTGGTGGGAGGAAGGGAGAGTGACCAGGCCAAGGGACTCCCAGGGAGACCTGGAGAGCAGAGGGCTTGACTTCAAATTGAGAAACTGAATCCTATTTCAAATAACATGCAAAATAAAGAAAACAAGTTTAGGAATTGGTAAGTAACTCAGACTCTGTAAAAACAGATGGTGATAAAATGCAGTTGTCCTAATATTTGGATAATTTAAATACCCTCAGCAGCCCAGGCAAGCGAGGGAATTAAGAGAAAATAGTTCAACATAGGCTGGATCATTTTGCATTTAGTTTGAAAAGTACTAGGCCAGTAAGGAGGTCCCAGAAGTGATGAAAATATGATAAGAAAGATTTTCAAAGAAAGAAACATGATCCCATTAAGTACCATCTGGAATTAGCAGAAAGAGGTGTCAGAAGGCCTAAATTTAAGACCAGGCTTAGTTAGCCACTTATTAGCTGTGTGACCTTGCCCAAGCCAGTTGACCTCTCTGACTTTGTCTCAATAGTAAAGTTACAATAATAATAATACTTGCCATATGTACCTCACAAGGATCTTTGGCGATCACATGAGACAAGGTAGGCAGACAGGACTATGGTTGAGGGCATCAGTGCAAATCTCAGCTCCACCACTTTCTGGCTATGTGACACAGGTGAGTTTTAGACCCCTCTAACCTTCTATTTCCTCATCTGTGATACAGGAAAGCCAACACCTGCCTCAATCTGTTAAGATTAAATGAGATCATAAAAGTAAACCATAGCATAGTGCCTTTGGCATAGAAAGTACTTGGTAATTGGTGATTTCTACCATTAATGTGATTATGTTTGCAAACTTACAAACTGTTCAATGCTATATAAGTGAAAGATTATTGTACTCTTTAGCATGATATGACTTCACTGAGTAACAGAATAAGTATTGAAATAAGAATATAAGGAGAAAAAATAGAATCGAGGCGGTAAAGTACATGGCCCACCTTTACTAACAAATGGACTTGGCAAGTAAGAACCTATGAGGACTCAAGGATTCCCAAAACCTCACTCACAAATTTAGCTCATGTTGGCTTAGCCAAGAGATGGTCATATAGATCTTTTTAAGGATGAAAAACACTAGCAATGATCAATGGCCTCATGTCAGGTTGGGATAAGGTATCTAGTGAGAGACTGTGAGAATCAGCTTTAGTTCAGATCTTATCTAACATCTCCATGAGCCACTGAGAGCAAGAATAATTGGTACAGTTAATGAGATCTGTAAAGACTCTTGAACCTCCAGGGAGCCTCTTCAAAGCTGTAGAAATACAACCCAGGAGGACTAGAAATAGCAAGAGAGCCTCAAAAGTCCATTTACTTCTGCAGAAAATATTAATTTAGCCCCTACTATGTGCTAAGCACCTTGTTAAGCACTGAGGATTCAGGGAGTAAAGATATCCCTTTTCTTACCAAGCATATAGCCCAGTGAGGGAAAGAGGCAAGTTAATTACTACAAGTCAGGGTGATAAGGGCCATGGCATAGGTAAGTTTGGGTACTCAGGGAGCCCAGAGGTAGGGCTCCTAACTCAGCCTGGGAGCAGAGAAGTTTCCCTAGAGGAGGCAACATGTGAGCTGACTCGGCAAGGATCCATTGCAGTTTGTCAGCCAGACAAGGAGGCCTGGCTGTGTCCTCGGTGGGGGGAGCGCCATATGCAAAGCCCCCGAAGCAGGACTGTGTCATTTAATTTGAACATGCTGGGAGATGCCTGGGCTCTTCAAGTATAAGGTCTCCTTTCTAATGTCAACAATGTCATGGTCCTCCTGAATTACAGTAACTGTTCTTTTAAAATCTTCAGTTGAAAAAAGCACATGATGCCCCCTCCCCCCCCAAAAAAAAAACTATTAGGGATTTTATAACAGTTTAAAATGAACTTGTGTCTTATTAATCCCAACAGTGTCTACTTGCATTTACATTTGAAAAAATATTTACTTCACTTTTAAATTAACTTGTGTATTTTAATCTCAACAGCAGCTATTTACATTTTCACTTGAAACATATTTACCTCATCGATGGGCAAGACTTACACTTTTCTCTCTAAAACAATCTTTGTTCATGCATATATTGATGAAATCCTGACCGCACTACAAGGTTTTCCTTGTAGGGTTGGCATAAGGGGGACTGGCAAGATCTGAGTAGGCTTCATCGTCCACACAAAGGTGTAAGGGATGGGAAGTTGTTGGAGGGTTTTAAGCAGCACAGTGACATCAACAGATTGCTCTGCCAGCAATGGAAAGCAAAGGAGAGGAAGGCAAGGCCAGGGGCAAGGAGATAGGTTAGGAGGCCTTTTCAGTAGACCAGATGAGACACCATAAAGCCCTAAACCAAAGTAGTAGAAGCAGTGAATGGAGAGAAAGGAGCAGATTTGAAATATATTAAAAGATAGAGTTCATTTGACTTAGTGACCCTAGATACAGGAATTTAGGGAGAAGTATTAGATGACTCTCAAGTTTCTGGCTTGGGTAGTTGGATAAATGGTGGTCCCATCACAAAGATAATAAAGGCAGTGCTAAGACTGAATTTAAGGAGAAGATTTTGAATTTGGACATTGTGACTTTGAAGTTGTGGTGGGAAACCAAGTAGAGAGACGTAAGTACAGAAGGATCTAGGCCGTAGATACAGGTTTAGGAAGCATCAACATGTGAATTGTAATCAAAGTCATGAGTGTGGGTAATAGTACCCAGGGGGGACTACAGAACGTGAGAAGAAAAGAGGTCCAAGGAAAAAGCACTGGGAACCCAAGCATCTGAGAGGTAGGTAGAGGGGAATAGTTCCCCTCAAAAAGGAATCTAGAAATGAAGGAGGAAAACCTATGAATGAATGAGAGATCAGAGGAGCTAAGGGGAAAGAGATTTTTAAGAAGGAAACAATGAGAAATGTCAATGCCACAGAGTAGCCAAGCATGATAACGACCAAAGAAAGTTTATCTACCCAGAACAGCAAAAGAATTGCAACACCACCACCATCTCTGACTTGTATGGCTCTTTATGCTTTCAAAGCACTTTTGTATTTTTTATTTCATTTCATTCTCTGTCTACAGCTTATATGGCATTCTTACAGATGCAAAAACTGCAGGACAGTGAGGTGAAAGGACTTGCCAAGTTAGTGGCCTGGCTCCTGGAATTAGAGATTTCAGTCCAGATTCTTGACTTTGCTGCCTGGGTTCCAGCCACACCTGTGTTAGCTTGTTAACCATCCAATAAGAATCAGAGTAGAGCCTGTTCCAGAATCATTATTTGCTACCAGTATCGATTCCAAAAGCCTTGCTCATCACACTATATTTTGCACTTCCCAGAATCCAAAGATGTCAATACTCTGGAAACATCTGAATCTAAAAGCACATTACCTAATTCCTCAGGGAGGTTTGCATCTAATTCTATAGATAAGAAGGACTACTGAAGATTTTCAAACAGACGTGATATAAATTTGAATGTGTTGGATTAATCAGTATTATTGAACTTGTATTTGTGCATATCTGATTGTTGGATATTCACATCACCAGAAATGAAATAATGAAAATACACTACAAAGACCTGTGTAGGTGTCTTTTGCAACTGAACTCTTTTTCCGCACCCGGCCTGCCATCCAATGAGAAGGCTGTCTTCACCAGGGAGAATCACTCACATACAGAAGAAAAGCCCCCTGCACATTTGACGAAGTGAACAGTGATCTTCAGATCTCAATTCTCCCACCCAAAACTTCCAGAGGCAGACCTGACTCTTCAAACAGGAGTGTTCTGCTCATTTCTAAAAAAACCAGCAATGCCACCAAGAGGAGACTCCCCCTTGGCCTGTCTGATCAGGACTGGGCCTAAACCTACCCATGTGGGGCCCAGCCTGGAGCTGCATCAACGCGTCACTCTCCGTTGGGAGTAATTTACAACATGCTTATCTCTGGGAATTCACTGCTCTGTTGGGCATGGGTCTGATTATCTCTCTCTAAACCTATCATTCATAGTACAGAAGGAACATTAAACAAAGACCTCTATATCATTGTGCAACATTTTGTTATCTTTACAACTCAGGTGACATCATGCTATGTCATCACATTGAAGGTTGGGCAAACCCCAGAAACAGTCATCATTTTGCAATGTTGATTTTCTGAGGGTAATACACAATCTTATTTCCAGCTAGTGGCCTGGTTCTGGACTTTTCTACTGACCCCTAAAACTGAGCTTCAACCTTGGTAGTCGACTGTCACACCCCAGTCAAGATCTGGGAAGTTGCCTGGATCTGTACCCCAGGCCAAGTGTACATGGTGTTTCCCTAAGATCTAGCCTAAGATGAACTTGTGAAACTGTTTCCTTTTTCTCTCTAAATTTGCTATTTATGTTGTCTTCCTTCTTAGAGTTGAAAAGGCTAGCTACACAGGAAGAATAAAAGCAAGCAAAATAGGTGAACCGTGATCACAAACACCTTCTTTATCACCTACTTTGTTGTATTGCTAAAATGGAAACATCTATTAAATATTAAATATAAAGATTCACTCTTAGATTAGAAAGAATTGTTAACTATGTCTCTGTCCCCCTTCAGAACAACCCTAGACAAGCAACATAATGTCAAATTATCCAGTCTATCAAATAAATTATTAAAGATACCAGTTAAAGAGATTTCTGACATCATCTTAAGCCTATCCATCACTGACAGGTAAAAATTCTTTAGGTAGAAAAGTCAAATTGGGTTCCTAGTATGATTTTTAAAAAAATTTTTAGAGGCATGAGACTGTTTTCAGCTTCTCATCATAGAGACTTTTCATTTGTCTAAATGATTTTTTTCTGAACATGTGTTCAAATCCTAGCTCACAGACCTCTGAGCTATATGACCTTGGGCAAGCACTTAGTCACTTTATGTGAAATGGGGACAATAGTAGTCAATTTCCTCAGAGGGTTGTTAGGATGATTGGATGAGTCATTAAATGTAAACTACTGGTGGCTGTGGGGTTGGGGCGGGGACAGATGTTGCCTCTTGCCTCACTGTCCCCCTAGCGCTGCTGGCCATTGCGCCTGTCAACCACACCATGAAGATATGGACTTCAGAGCACGTCTTTGACCACCCATGGGAAACTGTTCCAATAGCTATGATGCAGGAATACCCAAGTGATGTATGGAACAGACATATAGATCCCTCTGGAAAGTTGCACAACCACAGACAGCTCTGCACAATGTGGGGACTGCCTTCCATTGTGAAATTTCTTATTGGTAAAGGAAGAACCAAGACATACATACAGGAACATTTGGTAGTTGATCCTGTAGAGAGAACAATGGAACTTAATCTGCTAATATTTCATTTACAAATATGATTTCAGTAGATGAAAGACTTATGTACAAACCAGATCCTCAAGACCCAGAAACAACTATTTTGACCAAAAATCCATAATCACTGTGAAAGGAATCAGCCTCAGCAGTTACCTGGAAGGACTGATGGCAAGTACAATTTCTTTAGATGCTCATAAAGGTTGAGAAGCAATGGAATGGGTAATACGTAAATCAAATGCCAAGACTGAAGAATTGACAGATTTGGCAAGAGGAAGTATAAGGACACTGATGGTGGTGGCAGCATTTATAGAGAAGTGATCATGAAAATTGTATACAACATCAGATTCCCCAGGTCTTTCCAAACTGAGAATCTATTTATTTGTTATTAAAAAAAAAAAAACACTATATTTTAGGTACACTTTTTATGAGCTGGAGAAAGGGTATGTGACTTTTGATAGAAAAAAAAAAAAAATGTAGGGCTTCTAAGTAAAAGAGACAATCCGAAATTGGTATTTGAAATGACCATCTCATTTTAAGGGTTGTAGTAATTATGCTAAAATTTTACAATTTTTGAAAAAGTACTTTGAAATTGGTATTGGCATATTGAACTTCCTTAAGGTAGAATTTTAAAGCTTTTGACATGCCAGAACTCTACCTGGCTTCGGACCAACCCCAGAGCAAGGCGGCACCACCTTTTATGTACATGCGATTGCCCCACTGCATTACACTTCAACAGCTTGCATGAAGGAACTCTCTTTTAAAAGATAAATTGTGAAATTTCCATGACAAAAGCCCCATCATTTCCCTGGATTCAAGCAGGCGCCTCCTTGGATAGCCCAGGTAGCCAGCGGCGTGAGGACCCGGGGACTCTAGACTAGACACGTGTGGGAGGAAGTGGCGCTGTCAGTCCGCGCGGCGCTTGTAGGCCTTTCAGCGTGAAGCGATGGGAGGCCTGGAGAAGAAAAAATTACTCCTCCAGCAAAGTAGGTAGAAAGCCAGGAACTGCGTGGACTGGACACCACAGAGCAATCTGACTTTGGGCATACTTCATACAACACTCATGAAAACGTGGAACTGCTGAGATCAGCGAAATCTCCATCATTTCAGCAGACTGGGAGCCTCCCTACACAGCCCAGCAGCCCAGAACTGCCCTGGGGGGACGGCACTCACCTGTGACATAGCACAGTCATCCCTCAACAGAGGACCCGGGGTGCACGGCCTGGAAGAGGGGCCCACTTGCAAGTCTCAGGAGCCATACGCCAATACCAAGGACTTGTGGGTCAGTGGCAGAGACAAACTGTGGCAGGACTGAACTGAAGGATTAGACTATTGCAGCAGCTTTAAAACTCTAGGATCACCAGGGAGATTTGATTGTTAGAGCCACCCCCCCCCCCTCCCTGACTGCCCAGAAACACGCCCCATATACAGGGCAGGCAACACCAACTACACACGCAAGCTTGGTACACCAATTGGACCCCACAAGACTCACTCCCCCACTCACCAAAAAGGCTAAGCAGGGGAGAACTGGCTTGTGGAGAACAGGTGGCTCGTGGACGCCACCTGCTGGTTAGTTAGAGAAAGTGTACTCCACGAAGCTGCAGATCTGATAAATTAGAGATAAGGACTTCAATTGGTCTACAAATCCTGAAAGAACCCTATCAAGTTCAGCAAATGCCACGAGGCCAAAAACAACAGAAAATTATAAAGCATATGAAAAAACCAGACGATATGGATAACCCAAGCCCAAGCACCCAAATCAAAAGACCAGAAGAGACACAGCACCTAGAGCAGCTACTCAAAGAACTAAAGATGAACAATGAGACCATAGTACGGGAGATAAAGGAAATCAAGAAGACCCTAGAAGAGCATAAAGAAGACATTGCAAGACTAAATAAAAAAATGGATGATCTTATGGAAATTAAAGAAACTGTTGACCAAATTAAAAACATTCTGGACACTCATAGTACAAGACTAGAGGAAGCTGAACAACGAATCAGTGACCTCGAAGATGACAGAATGGAAAATGAAAGCATAAAAGAAAGAATGGGGAAAAAATTTGAAAACATCGAAATGGACCTCAGGGTTATGATAGATAATATGAAACGCCCAAATATAAGACTCATTGGTGTCCCAGAAGGGGAAGAAAAGGGTAAAGGTCTAGGAAGAGTATTCAAAGAAATTGTTGGGGAAAACTTCCCAAATCTTCTAAACAACATAAATACACAAATCATAAATGCTCAGCGAACTCCAAATAGAATAAATCCAAATAAATCCACTCCGAGACATATACTGGTCACACTATCAAACACAGAAGAGAAGGAGCAAGTTCTGAAAGCAGCAAGAGAAAAGCAATTCACCACATACAAAGGAAACAGCATAAGACTAAGTAGTGACTACTCAGCAGCCACCATGGAGGCGAGAAGGCAGTGGCACGATATATTTAAAATTCTGAGTGAGAAAAATTTCCAGCCAAGAATACTTTATCCAGCAAAGCTCTCCTTCAAATTTGAGGGAGAGCTTAAATTTTTCACAGACAAACAAATGCTGAGAGAATTTGCTAACAAGAGACCTGCCCTACTGGAGATACTAAAGGGAGCCCTACACACAGAGAAACAAAGAAAGGACAGAGAGACTTGGAGAAAGGTTCAGTACTAAAGAGATTCGGTATGGGTACAATAAAGGATATTAATAGACAGAGGGGAAAAATATGACAAACATAAACCAAAGGATAAGATGGCTGATTCAAGAAATGCCTTCACAGTTATAACGTTGAATGTAAATGGATTAAACTCCCCAATTAAAAGATATAGATTCGCAGAATGGATCAAAAAAAATGAACCATCAATATGTTGCATACAAGAGACTCATCTTAGACACAGGGACACAAAGAAACTGAAAGTGAAAGGATGGAAAAAAATATTTCATGCAAGCTACAGCCAAAAGAAAGCAGGTGTAGCAATATTAATCTCAGATAAAATAGACTTCAAATGCAGGGATGTTTTGAGAGACAAAGAAGGCCACTACGTACTAATAAAAGGGGCAATTCAGCAAGAAGAAATAACAATCGTAAATGTCTATGCACCCAACCAAGGTGCCACAAAATACATGAGAGAAACACTGGCAAAACTAAAGGAAGCAATTGATGTTTCCACAATAATTGTGGGAGACTTCAACACATCACTCTCTCCTATAGATAGATCAACCAGACAGAAGACCAGTAAGGAAACTGAAAACCTAAATAATCTGATAAATGAATTAGATTTAACAGACATATACAGGACATTACATCCCAAATCACCAGGATACACATACTTTTCTAGTGCTCATGGAACTTTCTCCAGAATAGATCATATGCTGGGACATAAAACAAGCCTCAATAAATTTAAAAAGATTGAAATTATTCAAAGCACATTCTCTGACCACAATGGAATACAATTAGAAGTCAATAACCATCAGAGACTTAGAAAATTCACAAATACCTGGAGGTTAAACAACACACTCCTAAACAATCAGTGGGTTAAAGAAGAAATAGCAAGAGAAATTGCTAAATATATAGAGACGAATGAAAATGAGAACACAACATACCAAAACCTATGGGATGCAGCAAAAGCAGTGCTAAGGGGGAAATTTATAGCACTAAACGCATATATTAAAAAGGAAGAAAGAGCCAAAATCAAAGAACTAATGGATCAACTGAAGAAGCTAGAAAATGAACAGCAAACCAATCCTAAACCAAGTACAAGAAAAGAAATAACAAGGATTAAAGCAGAAATAAATGACATAAAGAACAAAAAAACAATAGAGAGGATAAATATCACCAAAAGTTGGTTCTTTGAAAAGATCAACAAGATTGACAAGCCCCTAGCTAGACTGACAAAATCAAAAAGAGAGAAGACCCATATAAACAAAATAATGAATGAAAAAGGTGACATAACTGCAGATCCTGAAGAAATTAAAAAAATTATAAGAGGATACTATGAACAACTGTATGGCAACAAACTGGATAATGTAGAGGAAATGGACAATTTCCTGGAAACATATGAACAACCTAGACTGACCAGAGAAGAAATAGAAGACCTCAACCAACCCATCACAAGCAAAGAGATCCAATCAGTCATCAAAAATCTTCCCACAAATAAATGCCCAGGGCCAGATGGCTTCACAGGGGAATTCTACCAAACTTTCCAGAAAGAACTGACACCAATCTTACTCAAACTCTTTCAAAACACTGAAGAAAATGGAACACTACCTAACTCATTTTATGAAGCTAACATCAATCTAATACCAAAACCAGGCAAAGATGCTACAAAAAAGGAAAACTACCGGCCAATCTCCCTAATGAATATAGATGCAAAAATCCTCAACAAAATACTTGCAAATCGAATCCAAAGACACATTAAAAAAATCATACACCATGACCAAGTGGGGTTTATTCCAGGCATGCAAGGATGGTTCAACATAAGAATATCAATCAATGTATTACAACACATTAACAAGTCAAAAGGGAAAAATCAATTGATCATCTCAATAGATGCTGAAAAAGCATTTGACAAAATCCAACATCCCTTTTTGATAAAAACACTTCAAAAGGTAGGAATTGAAGGAAACTTCCTCAACATGATAAAAAGCATATATGAAAAACCCACAGCCAGCATAGTACTCAATGGTGAGAGACTGAAAGCCTTCCCTCTAAGATCAGGAACAAGACAAGGATGCCCGCTATCACCACTGTTATTCAACATTGTGCTGGAAGTGCTAGCCAGGGCAATCCGGCAAGACAAAGAAATAAAAGGCATCCAAATTGGAAAAGAAGTAAAACTGTCATTGTTTGCAGATGATATGATCTTATATCTAGAAAACCCTGAGAAATCGACGATACAGCTACTAGAGCTAATAAACAAATTTAGCAAAGTAGCGGGATACAAGGTTAATGCACATAAGTCAGTAATGTTTCTATATGCTAGAAATGAACAAACTGAAGAGACACTCAAGAAAAAGATACCATTTTCAATAGCAACTAAAAAAATCAAGTACCTAGGAATAAACTTAACCAAAGATGTAAAAGACCTATACAAAGAAAACTACATAACTCTACTAAAAGAAATAGAAGGGGACCTTAAAAGATGGAAAAATATTCCATATTCATGGATAGGAAGACTAAATGTCGTTAAGATGTCAATTCTACCCAAACTCATCTACAGATTCAATGCAATCCCAATCAAAATTCCAACAACCTACTTTGCAGACTTGGAAAAGCTAGTTATCAAATTTATTTGGAAAGGGAAGATGCCTCGAATTGCTAAAGACACTCTAAAAAAGAAAAACGAAGTGGGAGGACTTACACTCCCTGACTTTGAAGCTTATTATAAAGCCACAGTTGCCAAAACAGCATGGTACTGGCACAAAGATAGACATATAGATCAATGGAATTGAATTGAGAATTCGGAGATAGACCCTCAGATCTATGGCCGACTGATCTTTGATAAGGCCCCCAAAGTCACTGAACTGAGTCATAATGGTCTTTTCAACAAATGGGGCTGGGAGAGTTGGATATCCATATCCAAAAGAATGAAAGAGGACCCCTACCTCACCCCCTACACAAAAATTAACTCAAAATGGACCAAAGATCTCAATATAAAAGAAAGTACCATAAAACTCCTAGAAGATAATGTAGGAAAACATCTTCAAGACCTTGTATTAGGCGGCCACTTCCTAGACTTTACACCCAAAGCACAAGCAACAAAAGAGAAAATAGATAAATGGGAACTCCTCAAGCTTAGAAGTTTCTGCACCTCAAAGGAATTTCTCAAAAAGGTAAAGAGGCAGCCAACTCAATGGGAAAAAATTTTTGGAAACCATGTATCTGACAAAAGACTGATATCTTGCATATGTAAAGAAATCCTACAACTCAATGACAATAGTACAGACAGCCCAATTATAAAATGGGCAAAAGATATGAAAAGACAGTTCTCTGAAGAGGAAATACAAATGGCCAAGAAACACATGAAAAAATGTTCAGCTTCACTAGCTATTAGAGAGATGCAAATTAAGACCACAATGAGATACCATCTAACACCGGTTAGAACGGCTGCCATTAAACAAACAGGAAACTACAAATGCTGGAGGGGATGTGGAGAAATTGGAACTCTTATTCATTGTTGGTGGGACTGTATAATGGTTCAGCCACTCTGGAAGTCAGTCTGGCAGTTCCTTAGAAAACTAGATATAGAGTTACCATTCGATCCAGCGATTGCACTTCTCGGTATATACCCGGAAGATCGGAAAGCAGTGACACGAACAGATATCTGCACGCCAATGTTCATAGCAGCATTATTCACAATTGCCAAAAGATGGAAACAACTCAAATGTCCTTCAACAGATGAGTGGATAAATAAAATGTGGTATATACACATGATGGAATACTACGCGGCAGTAAGAAGGAACGATCTCGTGAAACATATGACAGCATGGATGAACCTTGAAGACATAATGCTAAGCCAACTTGAAAGGTGAAATCACTGCCCTCCCCCCTACGTGGGATCAGACACCCAGGGGAGTGAATCTCCCTGGCAACGTGGAATATGACTCCCGGGGAGGAATGTAGACCTGGCATCGTGGGACGGAGAACATCTTCTTGACCAAAAGGGGGATGTGAAAGGAAATGAAATAAGCTTCAGTGGCAGAGAGTATCCAAAAGGAGCCGAGAGGTCACTCTGGTGGGCACTCTTACGCACACTTTAGACAACCCTTTTTAGGTTCTAAAGAATTGGGGTAGCTGGTGGTGGATACCTGAAACTATCAAACTACAACCCAGAACCCATGAATCTCGAAGACAGTTGTATAAAAATGTAGCTTATGAGGGGTGACAATGGGATTGGGAAAGCCATAAGGACCACACTCCACTTTGTCTAGTTTATGGATGGATGAGCAGAAAAATAGGGGAAGGAAACAAACAGACAAAGGTACCCAGTGTTCTTTTTTACTTCAATTGCTCTTTTTCACTCTAATTATTATTCTTGTTATTCTTGTGTGTGTGCTAATGAAGGTGTCAGGGATTGATTTGGGTGATGAATGTACAACTATGTAATGGTACTGTGAACAATCGAAAGTACGATTTGTTTTGTATGACTGCGTGGTATATGAATATATCTCAATAAAATGAAGATTAAAAAAAATAATAAAAAATAAAAAGATAAATTGTATGCTTTTAAAAGCATATTGTTTGTACAAAATAACCTGCTCTGCTATAAACCACCATTAAAAAAAACAATGTTTAGATTTGGTACTTAAATGATATTTTTGGAGTGAAAATTATCATTAAAGTAATATATGACTCCAATAAAAATATGATTTGATTGTATTAAAAGGGAATTGTATTGATTTGCTAAAGTTTTGTAACTTAGAAAAGGTATTACCTTCCTTGGATTTATACTTTGAAAAGTCTTTATGATTCAGTATGGTGAATCGTGGGCTAGTTATGTTGACTGAAAAAATAAAGTCATTACCTGAATTTTGCAGCCCTCTAAATTAAACAGAAGAATAGCTGTTCACATCTTTTAGCATTTCACATTTTCCTAACTTGTAAATTGCCATGTGTCAAAATCATGTTTCTGTAATTGCTAAAGCATATGTCAGGTTATTTGAATATTATTACTTTGGGAAGTAATGGTGACCACAAAGCATCTTTTTTACATGAAGAGCTGTACATCATTTGAAGGTACTCAAATGATGTCTTGATATGAAGCTTAAATCCCAGGTACTTAATGATTTTAATAACATGGTGCCACAGCAGGGCATGGGAGGGGGTTGGATAAAAGAATAAAAGAAAAAAATGGATTGACCTAAACTAATTACCAAGTGAATTTCACAGCAGGTTTTGCTTATGGGAAATCTTTATTTTGGGTGCCAGCAGGCAGCTGTGATCTGAAAAACAATCCAGTAAATGTGTTTTGTTTTATATTTTATAGAAATAATTATCAACCACTAAATAACATGTTTAATACTTATTTATTACATACAGAGTATTTTTGCTAAAAAGCAATTAGTTCTTGCCTTTATTTTATAATGCTTAATGTACAAGTGATAAACATCCAGAGATCAGTTAATAAACGTACGTGAACCCCAGAAAAAGCATATCAAACTATTTAAATATTAGTGCTTTTTCTACTTAAATGTTATTTAGCTAACACATCTCAGGAGATTTGTGAAAACACATTAAATCCAGTAAGATTTCTGATTATTTGTTTATAACCGAAAATGGTTTTTGCAACCAATACATTTCAGCTCAACAACATTGCTAAATTTTGATAGTTGATAAAACATTGCCTTCTATGTTTCCATAAATTATACTTGTTCTGAGAGAAGTGTAATGCCCTAATGATAAAAGATTTATTAACAAATAAAAATGTAAAGCACCTAAATCAATAAATGCTGTGCATGTATCAGACCGGCAATCAGGGCCCACCCAGGCTTTGTTGTGATGACTCTGTTATAAAGCACTAATGAATCACAAACTGTTTCTCATACTCCAGGTCAGTGCAGCTGAATGGCCAGCCCTTAGTGATGGTGGATGACGGGACCCTTCCAGAACTGAAGCCCCGCCCCCTGCGGGCCGGCCGGACATTGGTCATCCCCCCAGTCACCATGGGCTTTTATGTGGTCAAGAACGTCAATGCTTTGGCCTGCCGCTACCGATAAACCACTTTCACACTTGCAAGTTACCTGTGAGCCTGCTGGACTGCTTTCCACCCTTTTGCCTTAATAGTATCCTTACTTTTCAGACATCTTCTTAGCAACAACCAGTCTCTACTACCCTATCCTGCTGGAATCAATGTGGACTTGTTCTCCAAAGAGACTAAATGTCATAGTATGAATTTAGCCTATGTAGGTCACATCCACTCTGAAGGAAAATGTAGACATCAGCTGTACCAATAGAAGGGTGAAGGTATGTGTGTACATACCAATGTACAGGCACCATGAAAACAAGATGGCAGCACACTCCCGGGACAAATCTTTCCGAACAACTCCCCATGATCCTGGTCACACAGCAATACAACTACAGACCTCAGACCTTAGCCTGTTCTTGCTGCCCTCAGCAGAAGGTGAAGGACGACAAAAATTGGGTACACTTGCAGGAGCCCAATCCTCTTCTAAATCCTGCTCCTTTGTCTGTTTTCTGCTGTGGCCCTGGGTTTCCCATCACCTCTCTTTCCATGGGGGAGCAAGTGGGTGAGTCAGCTCTGGCCTGCTGGGTGAGCTGTTTATGTAATTGCACAGCTGATGTATGAGTGTGTGCATCTGGGCTTCTGACACTGACATCAATCACTAGCTGTTCCTCTGGGAAGCAGGTGCCTCAAAAGTAAAATCACAAGCATACTCCAGATTTTCTAAGAAAGTTCTATTCCTCTGCTAATCCAGATTCCCCCGGGATTGGACTAGGAGTCAGGTAACAATATTCACTGAATGGAGAGCAATGTATTAGGCACCACAAAAAGCTATCACCATCCTTCATGTTGCTGTGAGGAGGAGGGTGTAGGACAAAGAGAAAATACCGTGAACCACCACCACCACCCTCCCCACACACACACGCACCAACTGAACAAAGTAAATTAAAAATGCCTTAAAATTCAGAGAATATTAACAGCTTTTTTGAGTAAGCCCTTTATGGTTTGATTGACCAAAACCATTTTTTAAAAGTGGATATGTGAATCAAAGGTCATCACTATAAGATACACCTGATTCTAACTTTTCTGACTCTTCTCAAGCAGCTGTGTGTCTCTCAATGGCATTGACTAGGCAGAAATCAAATCTGGGCATTAAAGATGATCAGGTCTATCTATCTCAGACCAGCCCAATGAGAGCAAAGAACAAAGATTTCAGTTAGCCATTTGGGGAAAGAAAAGGGGAAACTGGAGTCTGAGGTCTGATGGCAAACTGTGGAGCGGGGAATGGGAAGCTTCTGAGTTGGGTGATCAGCCTGCTCTTACTTAGACCCACATGTCTTCCTGGAGCCCTGGAAGTGGGGTGGCTGGAGGGGCAGTAAGGCAGATGGGAGCTAGAGTGATGTAAATTTCATGATGGGGGTCTCTGCAAACAAGCTGCAACTGAAATGACTTTCTTTTCTGTGGACGTGATTTTTATTTTTCCTCAGGATAAATGACATGAATGACACTTTTTTTAAAGGGGGGAAATATTTGACACTGCTGTAGGGGTCCGATGAACAGATACAATTTCTGCTGCTGGGAAAGTTTAGAAATGGGGCGAGGGGAGATTGCAGAGGCCAGAGAGACCGCCTAAGATGCCCAAGGAGTTGCGGATTAGGATCAAGTCTGCAAAGTGAATGTGAGGCCAGAGACATGAGGACAATTAGACCAGAGAGGAGGTGGACGGAGGTGAGTGTTCTCAGCTTGGAGAACTGGGAATTTGGGAGAGGGAAGCCAACAGGCTCGTTTGCATGTGAGGGAGACGGTGGACTGGTTACTACTATGCATATAATAGGGTGCATGAAGAACAGCAGACAGGAGGTGCAGCAGAACAAGCTAGAGAGGGGCTGGACTCGGTTAGGGGGTGTGCTCCACATGGAAGCAGCTGGAGAGAGAAGAGTGGCCCCTGAGACTGCGGTGAGCCAGGCTGACCCAGAGGGGCCTCCTCTGCTCTGGAACAGGCCCCTCTCACTGAAACGTCTGCTCTGGGAGGGGGCAGAGAAGGGCCAAGGTGGGGGGTGGGGGAGTGGAATGGAGTGAAAAGCAGCCACAGAGGGACAGGCCAAAGTGAGGAAGAGAGAGGGAAAGAAACAAGGAACAAAGAAACTGTTTGCTCAAACTTTAAAAAATTTGTGCAAATAGGCGAATCTCTTCCGTATGCCGCAGGTACAGCTGCAGGGCTTAGATCATCACAAGAGCATCCAGATTCTGGGCTGGTTTGCTTTACATGCATAGTGGCCCTGTGGCGAAGAAACTATTATCAGCCCCAGTTTCCCAGTGAGTTGAGAAAAGGGTCCCCAGCTTGCCCAGGGTTGCCCAGGGTTCCCCAAGGGAACGCGCTGCTAAGCTTTGAACAGTCCAGAGCTCTGCCAGACCCAGAGCTGCCCATGTCAGAGCCTCTGCTTGGATCCTGCTAATCCAGTAGAGCCAGGACTCCCAGAACTCCGGGCCAACACACATTCTGTAAATACGTGTTGATTTTTCACTGCCTCTAAACTCACAGAATACAGACCGTTCCCACTTCTTTTGTCTTTCCCTGTGTATTAAAGGCTGCTCCCAAGAGGTTCATGTTTTGTTTCTTTTTTAGTTAATATAAAGGGAGGAGGGAATCACTGAAACCAATGTTTGGAGGCCTGGAATTCTAACTTTGCAACGGTCTCATGGAAGAAGTATTTGCATTGTTCAAAGGATACTGAGAAACTCACTCGATCACATCACATTCCATGGAGATTTTAGTACAGGACATCTGTCATGACTTTTTCACTTGAGGGGGAGTAAGTTACCAAACCAATGGGGACTGCTGTCAGTAAAGGGATGCCCTATCACACTCACCCGACAGCCTGTGGCAAAACATCACATCACAGTGAACAAAAGCATCACAGTGAACAACATAAAGGGAACAGCTTGCAGGCTGATATGGACGGAAGAGCTCAGCCGCCAGCTATCCCAGACCAGATTTTTCCTTCCTAAAACAAGACACGACGGAGATAATCTAAGATTTAAGAGCCACATTATTTTAAACAAAAGAAGGGGCTCGCTGAAGCTGAAATGCTTATTTGAAAGAGTAATAATGATAATGAGAAGCAGCGTTTTCTTGCCATGGTTTCCTGCTCCTCATGCCTCTAGGAATGATTTTCTTTCTCCTTTCTTATCAAAGTGGTTCAGAAAATTCTCATTGTTATTTGGAAAGAAGATCCCAGTTCTTCTGGTGCCCTGGAAAAGCTGCAACTGTGGGTTATTAGTATTATCTCCAGCAGGAGGAAAAGCTTGAAAATATCAGAACTGGGTACAGTGAGACTAAAACCTGTGACACCCAGTTCCACAATCTTCACAAGTCCACGTGCCTCTGCCGCCCCAGCCCCCTCCACAGCGGGGCAGTCCCCAGGCAAGAGAGGTGGTTGGAGGATTCTGTCTCTTGGTTTCAATTCTGATAGGGTCTCCACACTGGGGAGCCTCTGTGGGCTCCTGGACATGGGGCAGCAAGGGGACTTGGGTGGGGATGTGAACTGCTGCACTCCCAGCATGCTCTGGGATAGACCTAGCATCTGCAGGTGTGCTCAGCTTGCACTCGACACGCCTGCATTTGGGATGGATCTAGCTACAGGATTTACTTTGGAAGTTCATTGAGAGCAGCTTTATTTCTAAAAACAAAGAGGCAATGCTTAATCTCTGCAGAAGCAAAAGTGAACTAGGTGGATCCCTCTGACAGCAATGACACTGGGACTGGGAAAAACATTAAAATTTTAAAATATCAATAGAGCAACCCAAAATGATAGAGATATGGCTTTGAGAAGGCAAAAGAAGAAGGGACATAAGTTTTTACTTCTTAAACTTTTTATTTTGACATAATTTCAAACTTACAGGTGCAAAAATAATACAAAGCCCATACAGAGAACTCCAACATACCCCCACCCAAATACCCAGATCTACCAATTTTAATATTTTGCCACATTTGCCATATCATTCTAACTATCAATCTATCTATTAATCCACCTGTATCTATTTGCTGTTCATTTATTTTCTAAACATTTGAGAGTAGGTTATATACGTCATGCTCCTTGAATACATTCCCTGTACTTTTCCTAAGAACAAGGATATTCTTATGTAACCACCTTAAGTACAGCTATGAAATTCAAGAAATTTAACATTGATATAGAGCTTACAGTCATATTCTAATTTTTTCATACATCCCAATAATGTCCTTTTGAGCCTTTTCTCCTCCACTATTAGATCTAGTCCAGGATCATGTATTGCATTTAGTTGTCATTGTCTCTTTAATTGCTTTTTTAAAAATTGTGGAAACATATATATGACTGAAACTTTTCCATCTCAACCACTCCCAAGCATACTATTCAATGGCATTAATCACATTCACTATGTTGTGCTACGCTCATCACCATCCATTACCAGAACTTTCCTGTCACCCAAAAGAGAAACCCTACACACATTATGCTTAACATCCTATATATATAACAATCTCATTTGGTTTGATACCAACTAAACTTCGATAGCATACACAAACTATGTTCCTATATCCCTCCACCACCACCCCTCACTTTACGTAATTTTTTTCACAAATTACATATCTATACGTTATGAATCTAAAACCATTCACTTATTATTACTTTTTATGCATTTGGATTTTAGATCCTATAGGGAAGTAAAAAGTAGAGTTACAAACCAAATATACAATATTTGGTGTTTATATTCATCCATATCATTACCTTTACTGGAGACCTTTACATCTTTATGCAGCTTCAATTGATTGTCTAGTGTTCTTTCCTTTCAACCAGCACAACTCCCTGTAGCATTTCTTGGATGTGTATATTCATGTCTTTTGTTAAATTTGGGAAGTTTTCAGCCATTATTTCTTCAATATTCTCTCTGGCCTTTTCTCCCTTTCTTTTCCTTCTGGGACTCCCACATGTGTCTATTGATGGGGTCCCACAAGTTCCTCAGGCTTTGTTCACTTTTCTTCATTCTTTTTCCCTTCTGCTCCTCAGACAGAACAATTTCAATTGTCTTATCTTCAAGTTCACTGATTCTTTCTTCTGCCAGCTCTAATCTCTCTAGGGAATTTTTTTATTTCTGTTACTGTGGTCTTCATTTCTGTTTGGTTCCTTTTCATGATTTCTATCTCTTTATTGATATTCTCTTTGTTCTCTTCTATTGTTTTCTTGATGTCCTTTAGTTCTTTGGACTGTGTTTTTTCTTTAGCTTTTTTAACACATTTGGGATTTTTAAGTCTTTGTCCAATATGTTCCAAGTCTGGTCCTCCTCATTTATGGTTTCTCATACTTTAATCTTCTCTTTTGCGTGGGCCAGAGCTTCCTCTTTCTTTGTATGTTTTGTAATCTTTTGTTGCAACCTGGACATTTTGATGTTTTAATGCGTTACTACTGGAATTTAGACTCTAAGGTATCTGTTCCTTAAGCTTTTATACAGCTAATGTCATGACAAGGATTTTCTTGAATGCCAGGAGCTTAAAAAAAAAAAAAAAAAAAAAAAAAAAAGGAAAGAAAAGAAAAAAGAAGACAATTTTCCCAGTAATTGCAGCTTGGCCTATATGAGTGGTGTCCTTAAGAGCTTCGCCATACAATGAGTTTAGAGAACAGCCAAAGGCAAAAGCATGGGAACTCCCCAGTCTTTTCTGTGCATGCTTCTTGACCTGGGCATGCACACATGACCTAGGAATTCCCCCCATTTATATTGATATGAGTGTCCTTGTTTCTCTGGGAAGCAGTACTTCCTCATAGTCCTGGGTGCTACATTGTTGTCCCACAGCTGGCACTCCTTTGCCCCATGCAGCTATGAGTTGACTGTCCTCCTACAGTGTTCTGGAAGAGACCTCTGTGAGGGTATTGCAGGCTCTGGAACAGTGAGCCTGAAATATGTATCCTGTTTCAGTCCTTCAGGCTTCCCCCAGACAGTTTGGCATGGACATGCATGCACCCTAGTGTGTGCACAAAGGTTGCTTTGCTGACACTGGAACCAGGGAACCACACTGGGAATGCAGGCCAGCTCCTCACTGAGCCAGGGATGGTGTGGGGGAAAGGGCCAGCAAGGGTGCCATAAAGTTTTCCTACTGTTTTTAAGTTGCCTTTCTCTTGATTCAGCACTTTCCCTGTTACTGCAGCCATTTAACTGTTTTCCAGAGTTTGAGAAAATGTTTCTGCCAACTATTACTGGTTGTTCAAAGCTTCTTGGGGGAATGGAGCCCAAGAGCATCACACTCTGCCATCTCGTTTGGGACATAAACATTTATGCAACATGGCTTCCTCAACTTCCCCTTCTGTCTAACCTCAGCACAACTATTCTAGTCTGGACACTGCCCATTGCTCTTTTCAGCTAACTTACTCTCTAATTCCACAGCCTCAGCTCTGCCAGCCACTCTATCCCCAACCCAGAACCAGGAACATCAGCTATTCTAAGATGGAGTTAAGTTTTGATTTTAGAATTATTTGTAATCTTTTCTTAGAATATACCAGCATTGAAAATAAGATAGTAATGGGTACTCCAAAGAGAGACAGTGCTAAAATGAAGAATTTTTTTTGTTGTTCTTTTAGGGCACAAACAATTGAGACATTTAGAATCATTGCTTCCAGTTTCCACTAACAGCGACACAAGAGCTTCCTTGGCTGGCCTTTATTAAATGCCTTTATTAGTTGCCCTTTATTAAAATGCCTTATTTAATGTAATCATCAAAGGAGTCCTGTGTGGTGAGTATTAGACCCCAATTGTAGATTGAGTGGATCAGAGAGGTACCATACCTTATCTGAGGACATGAAAACAGTGTAGTGGCAGAACTAGGGTTTGGATTCAGGTCTGTTGGTTGGATTCTAAATCCTTCTGTCATTGTGCTTTGCTACCTCTCATTTGACTGGCCACAGCTAAGTTTTTCTCATCTCTGGATTGTGCACAGCTACCTTTGCTAACATCCTATGTATGTCCAACAGAGAACTCGAGCAGTGCCTTCCCCCAGGACAGTAGATATCTGCAGTCTTTCTGATTTGGGGACACATACTAACATCTCTGGTGAGGATTAAGTAGGGCAGTGACCAGCTTGATAGAACTTTGAGTCCAGGCTCACCTTGGCCCTTCAGTTACCCTCTTGGTCTGTTTCTATCTCTCTCTCTTTTTCTGTAGAGAAATTCAAGACCATGCCTACCACCACCACCCACCATAGGTCATGATTCTTGGTATTTCTGAGTCCTGGAAGGTAAGTGCCAGAGCCAGTCAGCACACACATGCACATACTGCTTCCAAGAGCACTGTCCCGCTGCCACCACCTAGAGGTTTGGAAGTCTTTCTGCACCTCCCCAGACTAAATACAAATCCATTAATCATTGCCCTAGGGGAAGTATGTGTAAATACTACTCTAAAACAAAGAAAGCCAAAATACAGCAAATCAACCGCTGTGGTACCTGCTTCCTTGCAAACACTTGCCCTGGGAGCAAGTGGGAGGAGCTGACCAAGTTCCATATGACGGGCTCATGGATAAGTCCCACTGTCCTATGCACCTGGCAGAGAAAAGGGGGGCTCTTCTTTATAGCCCACCACACAAACATTACTCTGTTAATCATTATTCATGGAAGTATTCTAGGATTCTTTTCCATGTTGTAAATGTTATGTAATAAATTATATTTTTGGAAGAAACAAAAAGAAACCTTAGCTTTATTCATCTGGAAGTTGACAAAATGAGTGCAGGAATACCTCCCAGAAAAAGTATCTTCTCTATGCAGGGGATTTTTACAGATGTCAATGTTTTCTTCCAGAAAACAGATTATATTAAGGTTTATATGAGCCTGGCGATTGCAGAGTTGGGGTCCATGAAGTAGTTTATATTTTGAGGCAATGTTTTGTAAGTAATAAAATGTGAATACTCTAATTTTCTTCTTAGTGTGTTCTGTCAGGAGAGGGAAGCAACTGCTCTCCGCACTACACTTTGACCTTAAGACTGATTGCTTGACAAACTAACACATGCTGTGGATCTTTGATTTTTGGGTGTGCAGCCCTCTCCATAAGTTCTGCTTTAACTATTATAAGTGGAAATTAAACAATAATTCTGGTTAGATGTCACTGACTGCATTGATTAAAGTAACCGTTAACAGATGCCATAACAGATAAACCCCAGAATCTAAATGGCTTGATGCAAAGTTTATTTCTTGCTCATAGCTCATGTAAAGTTCAATTGGTAGTGAGGGGGATGGAAGAGGGGTGGTGGTTCTGTTCCATGTATTCATTTAGGGATCCAGTCTGATGGGGGCTCTCTGACATCTCTGGCACTTGCTCTCCAAGGTTGCTGTGAACATCATCATGTGGCTAGCAGACAGGGAGATAGAGAGCATGTTGGATCACATGGGAGTATTTTATGGGTCTAACCTGGAACTAGCATAAATCCTTTCCATCCAATTCCATTGGCCAGAAGTTAGAAATGCGGACTAATCTAGATGCTTGGAGTCTAGATAATGAAGTCCCTAACTGGTCAACCACTTCCAACAACAACTATGTTTCTTGGAAAAGAGGTACACAACTTTGGTGGACACCTAGGAGACTAGAGAATGATTCAGTGATTTTAGGTCCTTCCAGTTGATTGATATCGAGTGAATGATACAAAGAACTAGTATGTGGTGGTACCTATATTCAAAGGACTTTTTTTTTTTTTTACATACTCCATAGTGACCTAAAGGAATGTTCTTTTCCACCTATCCCATTCCTTAAGCCCTGCCTTTCCTGGTACTGGCTAGTTTTTATCCGAAGATTTTGTTATTCTACTGCTATCCAGTTAGGATGTCCTCTACTGGACACATTAAAAACAGAATTTAAAACCTCAAATAGCAAAGACGGTTAAAGGCTCACTGGAGAATCATAGAGATCTCAGCTACAGATCAAATGAATACCCACAACTGGAAATCACAAAGCAAGTAGTGTGTGTTTTTGGGAATTTTTCCACTTCATCAAGGTTATCTAATTTTTTGGCATATTGTTGTTGCTCCAGCCCACTCAACCCCAAGACCAGAGAACACACCAGTTAAAAAATGTCCCATGAATTTTAATAGGGACTTACTTACAGGAGGATTTTCCCCAATGGCAACCAGTTGGGAAAGGAAATCAATGATCCATGCAAACAAGAGGAAGAGGAGTGCTTTATACAGCTCAGCAGAGCCTCCCGAGATTCGGGTACAAAGAAGCCTCAACTGAGTCTTATGAGAATTGATTACCAACAGTGATTAGGCTTAATGACCTTCAGTGTCTGTGATCTGGTCACTGGGCCACTGCATGCTCAAGTCTCCACCTTTTTCCCTTAAGGGAGGGGGTGGATGCCAACCCCTGGGCTGCCACAGTTGTTTACAGTATCCTGTCTCATAATCCCTTTTATTTCTGGGAGTCAGTAGCAAACTCCCCCCTTTCATTTCTAATTTTAGTTATTTGTATCCTCTTTTTTTTCTTTATCAGTCTAGCTAAAGGTTTGTTGATTTCATTGATCTTTTCAAAAGACCAACTTTTGGTTTTGTTGATTCTCTCTACTGTTTATTTAATTCTCTATTTCATTTATCTCCACTCTAAATCTTTGTTATTTCCTTCTTTCTGCTGGCTTTTATTTAGTTTGCTCTTATTTTTCCAGATCCTCCAGTTGTGAGGTTAGGTCTTTGACTTGAGATCTTTCTTCTTTTTTAATGTAATCTTGTAGTGTTATAAATTTTCCTCTCAGCAATGCCTTTGCTGCATTCTGTAAGTTTTGGTATGTTGTGTTTTCATTTTCATTTGCCTCAAGATATTTCCTAATTTCCCTTGAGATTTCTTCTTCGACCCACTGGTTAAGATTGTGTTGTGTCTTTACACATAATTGTGTACTTTCCGTTTCTCCCTCTGTTATTGATTTCTAGCTTCATTCCATCGTGGTCAGAGAAGAGACACTGCATGACTGCATTCTTTTTAAGTTTATTGACACTTGTTTTTTTACCTAACATATGGTCTATCCTAAAGAATGATCCATGAGCACTAGAGAAGACTGTGTATTCTGCTTCTGCTGGGGAAGTGTTCTATATATATCTGTTAGGTCTAGTTGGTTTATAGTATCACTCAAGTCTTCTATTTCCTTATTGATCTTCTGTCTAAATGTTCTATCCATTATTGAAAGTTGTGTATTAAAATCTCCTAGTATTAATATAGAACTGTCTATTTCTCCCTTCAAAATTGTCAATATTTGCTTCATATATTTTGGGAATCTGCTGTTAGGTGCATATATATTTATAATTTTATGTCTTCTTGTTGAGTTGACCCCTTTATCATTAACATTTGTCCCTCATGACAGTTTTTGAGTTAAAGTCTTTTTATCTGCTAAAGTATAGCTTCCCCAGCTCTCTTTTGATTATTTTTACATGGTATATTTTTCCCAGCCTTTCACTTTCAATCTACTTGTGTCTTTGAATTTAAGATGAATCTCTTGTCAACAGCACATAGTTAAGTCACAAGAAACAGAGTTTTTTTCTCCCTCAACTGTACTAAGATATAGTCACATTTTAAGATATAATCATCCAAGTGTATAATCAGTTGTTCACAGTATCATTGTCTAGTTGTGCATTCATCACAATCAATTTTTGAACATTTTCATTACTCCCAAAAAAGTGATAAAAATGAAAATAGGAATAAAAATAAAAATAAAGGTAAAAAAGAACACCCAAAACATCCCATCCCCCCCCACCCCCTATTATTCATTTACTTTTTTGTCCTCATTTTTCTACTTATCTGGAGAGACAGTTTTAATCCAAGTCCTAACAAGTCAGAGAGGTTTGGTAAATACCTCAGCCTTTCCATTGAAACCCCAGAAGTGCCATACCTTATCAGGACTAAGGACCATACCCTTCTAGGACTAAGGAAAAACTGAAATACATTCTAAAATCATGCCTCCACAGGATCAAAGTGCACTACCAATAACATAACTGCCTTCTAGAACAAAACTCAACATTCTTCAGTGGAATATAACAAAATCCAGACTCTTCAGTGTATCATCCACCATGTCTAGTATAAAATACAAAATTAATAGACTCACAAAAAAGGAGGAAAATATGACCCACAGTAAATAAAGTCCTATGTTGAACTATGTCAGAGTCTCAGACAAAAGGAAAAATCTGAAATCCTACTTTTATTTAGAAATTTGATATTTTACTCATCATAGATTTTTTTTCATTAATTGTGAGTTTTTAAAAATATTGCAGTAAAATATTGCTTATATTGTTTTAAAAGTTTTGGGGAGTACCCTTAACTTTGCACCTAAGTTGAGTATCTCACTCACTGCAACCATTCCCAGCCCTGAAGCCAATAAAGAAGATAAAGTAGAATCTTAAAAAAAAATACTCAGTAAATAAAAAAATTCTACCAAAAAGTTAGGAAAAGAGAAAAAAAGGAATAAAGAAAAGATATGACAAATAATAAAAACAAACAGCAAGATGAGAGATTTAAGCCTGTTCATATTAATACCACATTACAATGCAAATGGTCTAAACACCCAATTAAAAGGCAGAAATTTTCAGATTGTATAAAAACATAGACCCAACTATTGCTGCCTACAAGAAATCCTCTTTAAATATTATCACATAAACAGGTTAAAAGTAAAATGATGGAAAATTATATACCATGTTAACAATAATCAAAAGAAAGCTGGATTGACTATATTAATATCAGACAAAATAGATTTCAGAGCAAAGAATTTCATCAAGGATAGAAAGATCATTTCAGAGTGATATAGGGGTTAATTCATTAAGAGGACATAACAATCCTGAACATTTATGCACCTCATAACAGAGCTTCAAAATACATGAAGCAAAAGCTGATAGAACTGCAAGGAGAAATAGCCAATTATAGTCAGAGATTTCAATACCAGTCTTTTAAGATAGAAAAGTAGAAATAAAATCATTAAGATATAGAAGATTTGAATAATACTATCATCAAACTTAATCTAATTAGCATTTATAGAATGCTCAATCCAACAATAGCAGAATACACTTTATTTTCAAGTGTATATGGAACATTCACAAAGACAGATCATATTATGGGTGATAAAATAAGCCTCAAAACTTTAAAAGGATTCATATCACACAAAGGATGTTCTCTAAGCACAATGAAATTAATATAGAAACCAAGAACAGAAGGGTGTCAGGAATATCTTCACACATTTGGAAACTAATAACACACTTCTAGATAACCTATGGGTCAAAGAAGAAATCAAAACAGAAATTTGAAAGCACTTAGAAATAAATGAAGACGGGAAAAAGCAAAACAATGCTTTGAAAGTTGTGGGGTGTCAATAATTTTCCCCTGCAGGAAAATTTATAGCATTAAACTCCCATATTAGAAAAGAAGAATGGTCTTAAATCAATGTCCTCAGCATCTGCCTTAAGAAGTTATAAAAAGAAAGGCAAACTCTTCCAGAAAATTGAAAAGGAGGGAATATTTACCAACTCATTCAATGAGGCCAGCATTACCTTGATACCAAAACCAGACAAAGACTTTACAAGAAAATAAAACTACAAACCAATATCTCTCATGAACATAGCTGCAAAAATTCTAAACAAAAATTTAGCAAATCAAATTCAGCAATTTATAAAAAGGATAATACATAATGACCAAGTTGGGTTCATCTCATGAGAGCAAAGTTGGCTTATAATTCAAAAACCAATCACTGTTATTAATCATATCAATAAACTAAAAAAGAAAAACCACATTATCATCTCAATAGATGCCAAAAAAGCCTGTGGCAAAATCCAACATCCAATCATGGTAAAAATTCTCGACAAACTAGGATTAGAAGGGAACTTTCTCAAAAGATAAATGGCATCTATGATAAACCAACAGCTAATATCATACTTAATGGTCAAAGATTGAATGCTTTCGCCCTAAGATCAGGAACAAGGCAAAGATGTCCACTCTCACCACTTCTTTCAACATTGTATTGGAGGTTATAGCCAGGGCAATAAGGCAAGAAATAGAAATAAAAAGCTTCTAGAACAAAAGGAAAAAGTAGAATGTCTTTATTTGCAGACAATATGATAGTCTATGTAAAAATATTCCAATGGAACCTACCAAAACATGTATTAGAACTAATAAGTAAATTTAACAAAATAGGATTCAAGATCAATACACAAAAATCAATTATCTTTCTATATTCCAACCACAAATAACTGGAAATTGAAATTTAAAAATAATATCAATAATAGCATCAAAAATATGAAACACTAAGGGATAAATCTGACAAAATATGTGCAATGCCTGAATTCTGAAATCTACAAAACACAGCTAAGAGATATTAAAGACCTAAATAAATGGAAAATATACCTTATTCACTGGTTAGAAGACTCAATATTTTTAATATGTTAATTCTCTCCAAATAGATCTATAGATTCAATGCAATTGCAATCAAAATTCCAGCAGGCTTTTGGTAGAAATTGATAAACTGATTCAAAAATTGATTCTAAAATTCATATGTAAATGTAAAGGACCTAGAATAGCCAAAACAACTGTGAAAGTGATGAACAGATCTACCTGATTTTAAGACTTATTATATAGCTACAGTAATCAAGACAAGATGATTTAGAGGCAAAGACAGGCAAATAGATTGGTAGAACAAAATAGACAGATCAGAAATAGACCCACCCTAACATGAAAATATTTTTGGTAAAGGTACAAAGGCAATTCAGTGGAGAAATGATAGTCTTTTCAACAAATGGTATAGAAATAATGGGATATCCATATGCATAAAAATGAACTTTGATCCATACCTCACACTACATTTAAAACAAATTAACTCAAAATGGACTATATACATAATTATAAAACCTAGAAAACTTCTAGAAGAAAATATAGGAGAAAAATCTTCATGACTTTGAGCTAGGCAAAGATTTCTCACATATAAGACTTAAAGCACAATCCATAAAAGAAAAAAATAATAAATTGGTTAAATTGGACTTCATCAGAATTTAAAACTTCTGGTTTTCAAAAGACACTGTTAAGAGAATGCAAAGACAAGCTACAGACTTGGAGAAAATATTTGCAAAGCACGTATCTCATAAAAGACTTGTATCCAGAATATATAAAGAGCTCTGAAAAGTGAATAATAAGAAAATAAACAACCCAATTTAAAAATGGGCAAAAAATTTGAACAGATGCTTCAACAAAGAAGATGTAGAGAAGTGGGGGGGGGGGAAGAAAGCACATGAAAAGACACTCAATATCATTAGAAAATGCAGATTAGAACTACAACACATTACTACACATCTATTAAAATGGTTACAACTAAAAAGATTGACCATACCAAGTGTTGGCAAGGATGTGGAGGAACTGGAAGCTTCATACTGTGCTAGTGGGAATGTAAAATGGTACAACCACTTTGACAATTTCTTTAAAAGTTGAACATCTACCAGATGATCCAGTAATCCACACCTAGCAATTTACCCAAAAGTCTGTAAGAAGACTTGCACATGCATGTTTGTATCAACTTCGTTTGCAATAGCCAAACTAGAACTAACCCAGATGTCTAACAACATGTGAATGGGAAAACAAATTGTGATATATCCATATAATGGAATAGTACTCAGTAATAAAGTTGAATGAACTACTGATACATGCAACAACATGGATGATTCTCAAAATAATTTACTGACAATAAGAAGTCAGACAAAAAGAGTATATGCTGCATAATTTCATTTATATAAAATTATAGAAAATGCAAACTAATCTAGAGTGACAGGAAGCATATAAGTGGTTTTCTGGTGATGGGGAAGGGGTAGGAGGAAGAGTAGGAGAGATGGAAAATAAAAGGGAACAAGGAAACCTTTAGTTTCCTTCATTATCTTCATTGTGGTGATAGTTTCACAGGGGCATACATATGTCAAAACTTATCAAATTATATACTGTACTTTAAACATGTACAGTTTACTGTATGTCAATTGTAATCCATAAAATTGTTTATAAAAAGTAAAATGATAGTCATGATGAGTGTTACCAGGAACAAATAAATTAGAGAGTTTCCCTGAGAAAGTTATGACTGAGCTTAAGATCAAGGAAAGGGAAGCAATTAATTAGGATGACAGTGGCAGATGGGACAGGGTGGTGAAGACAGCATTCCAGATAGAGGGAAGGGCACGTGCAAAGGCCTGTGGCAGAAAGGAACTCGACATTTTCATGATTTCCTATGAGGAATATAATTTCAGAAAATAGATACAGCCAAGGAATTATGGTTCCCTTAAGTGCCAGATTCCTGGCTACCATTGGGAATTATAATTATCAAAGTTGCAAGGGTGTGAAGAATCAAATTTAAAAGAGAGACAAAAACTGGGTGTGCCTGGGTCATGGTACATCTGGAGAGCACATGATGGCACATCTGGCGCATGCACAACGGGATAGCCAGGATAAGTGTGAACAGCCATGCTTTCACTGCTTGTCCCTCAGCAGTTTGCAAAGGCTCCAAGTTGTGTAACTGCTGCATAGGCAGTGGTCACCTGCCTGAATGCCCTCACTTAAGAGCCATGCCGAGAGGCTCAGAAGAAATACATAATCTAAATAATTACATTTTATTAAAGAAATTGAAGTTTTAGTCTAAAAAGCCTTCCAAGAAAGAAAAATCCAGACTCAGATGCCTTCACTACTGGATCCAAGCAATACTACCAATTCTTTACAAGCTCTTCCAGAAAACTGAAAAGGAGACAGCATTTCCCAACATATATGGAGCCATTCTCTGCGGTCAGTATTACCTTGATGGCAAAATCAGATACAAGAAAAGAAAACTATAAACCAGTTATTCCTCATAGACACAAAATACCTCAACAAAACATTAGAAATCTAAATCCAGCCATATGTAAAAAGAATAACACATCTGGACCAATGGGGTTTATCCCAGTAATGCAAGATTGCATTAGAAATGCACATTTGACAAAATTTAATATCCATTCATGATACAAACTCTCAGCAAACTTGGAACAGAAGGGAACTTCCTCAACTTGATGAAGGTAAAAAACACACACACAAAAAAAAACAAAAACAAAAACAAAAAAACCTGTAGCTAATACTACTAAATGGTGCAAGATGGAATGCTTTCCCCCTAAGAATGGGAAGAAGACAAAGTTATCTGCCCTCACCATTCCTATACAAAAACATATTGGTGAACCTAGTCAGTTCAATAAAGCAACAAAAATAAACAAAAGGCATACAGATTGTAAAGGAAGAATTAAAATTCTCTGTATTCACAGATACCAAGATTGTCTATATAAAAAATTTTGTAATACACAAAAAAGCTACCAGAACTATTAAGTGAATTTAGCAACTGTGTGGAATATAAAATCAATATTTAAAAATCAATTGTCTTTTTATATTTAACCATGAACAACTAGAAATGGAAATTAAAAACAGTATCATTTAAAATAATACCCTGGAACATGAAATATATAAGTATAACTCCAAAAGAATATCTACAAGACCTGTATGCTAAAAACTGATAAATACTGATAAAATAAATCAAGGAAAATCTAAATAAATGGAGATACATACCATGTTCATGGATTGGAAAACTATGTTATCAAGATGTTAATTCTCCCTAAATTGATCTAAAGATTCAATTCAATCCTAATTGAAGCCCCAGAAGAATATAAACAGTTTTTTTAGAAATCAACAAGCTGATTCTAAAATTTATAGGGGAAAGTAAAGGAATGAAAATAGCCAAAACAGTTTTGAAAAGAAGTAACAAAGTTGGTAGATTTACAATATCTGATTTTAAGACTACAGCTTCAGTAATCAAGACAGTAAGTATCTGGCAAAAAAAAAGACACACACAGATCAATGGAACTTAACAGGCCCACATATAAATGGTCAATTGGTTTTAGACAAATGTGTCGAGATAATTCAGTGGCAAAAGGATATCTTCTTGACCAATTGTGCTAGAAAAATTGGACATCCATATGCAAAAAGATGAAATTCAACCCTTCTCTGTTACCATATACAAAATTCAACTCAAAATATATCAGAGATCAAAATTCAAAATCTAAAAATATTAAACTTCTAGAAGAATCTACAGGAGAAAATCTTTGAGGGAGGTAAAGATTTTTTAGATCGGGCATTGCTCTTAGAATTTCTGCTCTTTGAAAGACACTGTCAAAACGAAAAAACAAAGACAAGACTGGCAAAAAATATTGCAAAACAGACATCTGATAAAGGATTTGTTTCCAAATACATAAAGAAATTATATAAACAATAATAAGAAAAACAACCTAATTTAAAAATGGACAGAGATTTGAACACTTTACCAAAGAGGATATATGCATAGCATATAAGCACATGAAAGAATACGTAGCATCATTAGTCATTAGGAAAATGTAAATTAAAATCCAGATGAGACACCACTACATACCTACTAGAATGGCTAAAGTTAAAAAAAAAATTGGTCAATACCAAGTGCTAATGAGTGTACAGAGCAACTAGAACTCTCAGTATTGCTGGGGGGGGGGGGGATTATGTAATGGTACAGCCACCCTGAAAAACAGTTCAACATATATTTAAACATACAATTACCACACAACCCAGAAATCCCGCTACTAGGAATTTACTTAACTGAAATACAAACTTACATTCACATTACAACCTACATGCAACTAAAGAAATAGTTAAACTGGACTGCACCAAAATTAAAACTTGGTATTGCAAATGATACCATCAAGAAAGTGAAAAGACAACCCACTGAATGGGAGAAAATGTTTGCAAATCATAGATCTAATAAGGGACTTGTATCCAGAATATATAAAAACTCAGTGATAAAAAGACAAATAACCTAAGTAAAAACTGGGAAAGGATTTGAATAGACATTTCTCCAAAGATATGCAAAAGGTCAATAAACATACGAAAACCTGCTCAATATCATTAGTCATTAGGGAAATGCAAGTCAAACCACAAAGAGATACCACATGTACCAAAACGGCAATAATCAAAAAGATAAGAACAAGTGTTACTGGAGATGTGGAGGAATTGGAGCCTTCATATATTGCTGGTGGAAAATGGAAACACCTAGTAGGGGAATAAATATGTAAACAGGAGAATATCCCTTTGGTGGAATTTATTCAACCACTGAAATTCATGCTTATGAAAAGTTTGACAGAGGGAGAAACAGGGTGAGTGAAAACAGCAGGATAAAGGGCGCACAAACAGAACGACCCCACTGTGGGCTGGGGAGGATGGGAGGTGAGCACTTGGGGAGTGATGCGGCATTTGAAGATGCAGGCGGCACTGATTCTTGGCCCCCGTCTTTCCCCAGGGGGTGCTCAATCTGCTGCACCCCCAGCCAGTCTCTGCACCCCATTCCCTGCTGGGCAGCGCTCAACGATCCCACGTGGCACCAAGACACTAAGGGGCTGCTTGAAAGGAGACTTAGTCCCCTCCACAATCCTGCTTCCCCTTCAGCCACCTCAAATACGCAAACAATTTAAGTAAATCTTGCAAACACAGGTAGGAGACAAAGCCCGTAATGTCCGACCCCCCCACCCCCAAAATAGATTGGGGATCCCTATGCAGAAATGCCAGCGATGGCACTCCGAGGGCAACTGGGCCCAAGCCTTCCTTCTGCAGGCTGGGCCTCCTCCCCAGGAGGCCGGGGAGACCCATCAGAGGAGGGCGGCCCTCGCCCCTGGACCGTGAGCAGTTCTGCAAGTAATTCTAGGGCCAGAGGGTGGGAAAGAGCTCGGCCTGGCAACCCGGAGAACAGAGTTCTGATCTGGGCCCCTCAGCAAGTTATTTCTTCTCTCTGGCCCTCAGTTTCCTCTCCCGTAGAAAGCGGCTAAAAACGTAAAACGACGTTCCCCAGGCCTTGGTGGGGAATGCCCTGAGGGGAGTGACAGGGCTAAGCACAGTGCCGGGCACCAAGGAGGTGCCGCTGATGGTTACAGGTGAGTCTCCCAATTCTTTGGGCCTTGGTGCCCTGCTAGGTAACAAGACGAACGTGGCCTCAGTTGCGGAGGAGTCAAGTGTCGCTGGGTCAGGTGGGCAGGGAGCGGAGCAGCAGCCGCCGACCAAACGGAGGGGAGGGGCAGGGCTGGGCAGAGGCGGGGCTCGAACCTGCGGAACCCGACGGCGGCTTCCAGTCCCACCCGGAGCAAGACAGTCACGTGCCGCGGTCACGTGGCCCAACGCGGAAGCGCGGCTGTGGGATTCGGGCAGGCCCGGCAGCGTTTGGGCCGCGATCTGGTATGTGGGCCTCGCGGAAGTTCCGAGCACCGCTCTCGGCCATCCTCCTGCGTGGGCGGCGGGGCTTCCCCTGGGACTCCCTGCGCAGCCTGCCAGGAAATGGGGGCGGGACCGTAGGGGGTTTTCCGGAGCGGGGGCCACCGCAGCCTGACTCAGGCTGGCACAGGGATCGCGGCTGGAGCCGGCCGGCTACTTCCTGGCCGGGTGGCCACAGGCCAGTCGCTTCACCTCTCGGTCAGAGTTTCCCATCTGCGAAGTGGGGAGGGTGCCGCGAGCCGGGCCTTCCTTCCAGGGTCGCCATGAGGATCCAGGGGGGCGTCGGAGTGAGACTGCCACATGGACTGTAGAGTGCAGGCAAACGGGAAGGCTGCCACTGGGCAAGGAACCGTGCGGCGGCGAACTGCTAACTCGTCCTTTGAGGTTACTCACTTTGGTCCCAGCAGGGACAAGGACGAGGCTCGAGGGAGTGGGCCCCAACAGGCAGCTGCGGGGAGGCAGGAGCAGCGGCCCTGTAGGGGCAGTTTGCAGAGCGAGGAAGGTGAGGTCCAGATGCTGAAAATAGGCGCTGGGCGTTTTCCCCAGGTTGTTCTTTGCGGGTAAGACCTGAGTTCATCCAGATGCTGAAAATAGGCGCTGGGCGTTTTCCCCAGGTTGTTCTTTGCGGGTAAGACCTGAGTTCATTCTTTAGAGCAAGATAGAGAGGAGCCCAGAGCAATCACAAAGTGATATAGGGGAGGTTCTTTCTCCAAAGCCTTTTGAAAAATAGAACCTAAATCTTCACAGCAAACTCCTCCCTATTTTTCTGGGAATAGGGCATCAAGGCCTGTCATGTCCAGTGGTGTAGCAGGTCTCAGAATTATGTTGCAAAAGATGTCGAACCCTTCAGAGAGGTGGCAGCCCTTGCCTAGTGGTCACTTCCTCTTATTTGCTTACAGTTTTTTGGCTTTTTGATTAAGCTAAAGCTTTGTATCATTCCCGCCCTTTATCTTCAAAATATGATCTATCCTGGAGCCAGTTTAGCTGATCCTGTCATTCAAAGGCAGGAAGCTGGGAAATAAAAATAATAAGCCCTTACATCTCTGTAAGAAAACAGAGTTTGGTAAGAGTGGACCCCCCCCCCCCCCGTTATTCCTCTGACTCTCACTAAGACCCTGGAGGGAGGTGGAGCAGGGGTTTGTTCCCCCATTTCATGGTGGGAGTCTGAGCTTAAAGAGGTTTGAGTGACTTGGCAAAGCAGAAACTAGAACCAAGTCTCCAGTGCCTCTTCTGTTAGAATTTACTGTCATTCCGTTGCATCATCCCAAGATACCTTCTCTTCTCACTGGGACTGCTTCTTCCCCATCAGCGCAGGATGTGCTATATGCTGCCTCCATCTGTCACTTACAGCATGCTCCCTGGGGCTGCTCAGGGCAGGTTTGCTGCAGAACACACGATGAAATGAGAGTGCTCAGCTCAGAAGCGGGGAATTATGTTTGTGGACACCTGCTATGTGCAAAGGGCTGGGCTAGCCGTGTTCATGTTCTGTGTAAGAGCCAGAGGGAGGGCCGTCCGTTTGGGGGAGGAGGAATAGTGCTCTCTGACAACCCCCTGCCTATGGGGGGTATGATCTGAGCAGACTGCCTAAGGGACTGAGAGACGTTCAGCCACTCAGTCCTTCACCAGCTTGTACACTACCCAAGAATGGGTAAGAATCAGAATGAGACCCTTAGCCTGCCCTCACGGCCTGTCTCTTTTAAGCATTTGCAGGACAGAGGATGCGATGCTGCTCTTCTGTGAGCTGGTCACCAAGTCTGTCGACAGCAGCCCTTTCTGACCCTCTGGCTGCCTGGAAGCTCTGCTGTGCCCCTCACCAAGGTAGATAATCCTGCCCAATCTGGGGCAGACTGGGAGGCAGGCAGTACCCACTCTGGGCGTGGGAGGCAGACAGAATGAGGCAGTCCATGAGCGGAGCACCCCCAGGTTCTATAGAGCCCTTTCTTTCCAGCCCTGTGCCTTTGCCTCATCTCTGTTTCATGCCCTGAATCCAGGCAGTTATCAGGCTTGCTGAGCCTTTGAGCTATACCTCTTGAGTCAGCCCCTTCCTCTCCACTTGCCTGGCCTCCACTGAGAAGTGGGCTCTAACTTCACCCATCTCCCACCATTACACCACTTTTCTGCTCACTGTCCTACAGGCTGTGAGCTACACACACAGTTCCTTGACCCATACCCACCCCTCCGGTGAGGCAGACCCCTCAAACCCTCAACTGTGTCATGCCGCATTGGCCAGAGCTGCTTCTTCCAGGTCCACCCACCCTCCTCCATCAAACTCATCTTCACACCCCTGATGCTCCCAGTCTCTTCTGCCTCAGTGTTTAGCTCGTCACTGGGAATAGGTGGGATCCTTTGTTTATTTCACTGTGCTCTGTTGTGTCTCCCCACATTAGTCTAGAACTAATCAAGTCACTTACAGACTTGAGGGCAAGTGCTCTGAGTTACATTTGGTCAACCAGCTGGAGATTGGCAGGAATTCGGTAACTACCCCTGGGCCAGACACATGGGCATCCTAAAGAGGCTCAGTTCATGACCTCAGGTGCTTATAATCCTATTGTGGACACTGGACATGCACACGTGGAAGAGTTGGAGCACAGCTTCCCAACTCTGTCATGTCTTGGTACAGGTACAACAGGATTGCATCTGTATGGCACGGTGAGATACACGAGAGGGTTTGAAGTCCCTGCCAAGGCTGCTCTCAGCTGCAAGCAGCTGGCCTGGGAGCTCCGGCCTCTCTGGGCTTGGCCAGGCTGCCCCAAGGGTACTGAGGATTGATAGCCTTCTGCAGCCCAGGGGGCCAAGGCACATTGTGGAGAGCTCTGAATTAAGAAGATGCCAGTTGGTGGATAATAAGGAATCACGTTTTATATAATCAAGCATTAACATGTGGTACAGGGAGTGTGTACTATGGGTGGTGGGGAAGGGGACTCGGAAGGACTGAAGGCACAGGTGGATGTGGCTGAAGAAGCAGCAGGTATGAGAAGAATCGTGGAGGGGATCCTGCCTTGGCAGCCTCGATTTCCACCAAGAGCAGGAGGAACTCCTGAAAAAAATTTCTGTATTGCTGAGGTACCCTCCTTCTGATCTTTGAGGCTCCTATTGCAGAGATGTGTTTTATTTGAGGGAATTACATCTCTGCCTGCCCAGAGGTTGGGGGTGGGGGGCCCTGCCTGCCGTCCCATCTAGGCCAGGCACACATTGTCTGTGCAAGGATGGCTCTTTGTGCAGTTCCCTCAGTGCCCAGACCAAGACCTGGTCCCTTTCCTTGTGTTTAGTTTGAGTAGGTCCCACAGTGAGTGTGACACTGTAGGAGGAGGAGCAGGATAACACAGAGGAAAGAGCCCAGCCTGCATCAGACCAGCCATGCCCAGGTTCTGTTCTGTAAAACAAGGGCACCCGGAGGGCCCTACCTCATCGAGTTGTTGTGAGGATGTGACAAGGTAGCACCAGGCAGGCCCATGCACGGGGGCTTTGTGTGCAGCCAGGGCTTGGGGAGGGTTCGCTGAGATGATGGGCCTC
The DNA here is from genome assembly GCF_015220235.1 of Choloepus didactylus. Taxonomy (NCBI): domain Eukaryota; kingdom Metazoa; phylum Chordata; class Mammalia; order Pilosa; family Megalonychidae; genus Choloepus; species Choloepus didactylus. Next base: position 35,269,862 of record NC_051321.1, read on the forward strand.
TTCCTTACTCAGGCCAAGCACTTGGGTGTGAGAGCTGGGAGGTGACTGTGGCCTCGCTTCTCCCTGCAGATGAAGTGCGTCTTGGTGGCCACAGAAGGCGCAGAGGTCCTCTTCTACTGGACAGATAAGGAGTTTGAGGAGAGTCTCCAGCTGAAGTTTGGGCAGCCAGAGAATGAGGAGGAAGAGGTGAGTACAGCTATAGAGACAGTCCCAGGAGGTGGGGATGAGAGGCAACAGCACAAAACTACCGGAAGGCAGGGGGGCCTGTTCAAGCTCTCCTGGCCCGGCCTGGGCGATTAACAGGGCAGCACGTCGTCCACGGCCCCTCACCACCTGGCCACGCATCCCGACCCCCCGGCACTCACCAACCTATGTATTGTCGCTATAGATGAGTTTGCGTTTTTTTTACTTTTCTTTAAATGGAATCATGTGGTGTGGACTCATTTTTTGGTCTGGCTTCTCATGCAGCATAATTATTTGGAAACTGATCCCTGTTGTAGCATGTGTCACTATTTCATTCCTTTTCATCGCTGAGTGGTGTCTGTTTACCTGTTTAGCTGTTAATGGGCATCTGGGCTGTTTCCAGTTTTTGAACATCACAAACAAAGCCACTACAAGCATTCATGTACAAGTCTTTGTGTGAACATATGCTTGTATTTTTCTTGGGTAAATACCAAGGGTAGAATGGCTGTATCATGCAAATGTTTGTTTAACAGCTCAGAAGCTGCCATACTTTTCCAAAGCGGTTGTGTCATTTTACATACCCCAGGAGAGTATGAGAGGTCTGTTCCTCTGCAACCTCCTTAGTACTTGGTATGGTCAGTCAGTCTATCTTTGGTGAATTGTCTGTTCAAGTCTTTTGCCCATTTTTTGTTGGGCAGATCGTCTCTTCCTGTTATCCTTATTATTGCATTTTGAGAGTTTCTTCTTCTTCTGGATACAAATACTTTATCAGATAAATCTTTTGCAGATAGTTTCTTCTAGTCCGTGGCTTGTCTTTGCATTCTCTTAACTGTCTTTCAAAGAGCAGAAGTTTTTAATTTTGATGCAGTCTAATTTGTCCATTTATGCTTTTTATGGATCATGTTTTTGGTGTATCTAAATCTTTGTCCAGCCGCATGTCACAAATATTTTCCCCTATGTTTTCTTACAAAAGTGTCATAGTTTTAGGTTTTACATTAGGTTAATGACACATTTTGAGTTGATTTTTATGTTTGGTGCAAGGTATGGATCAAAGCTATTTTTTTTTAACATGAAGACATTTACAGCTCAGAAATAGTTGCCATTTTCATTTATATAATTTCCCCTCTATTAAAGGAATAATTGATTTTGAAATGTTTTTCCAGATTAATTTTGGATTTAAAAAAAAAATTTATTGATGATACAGTAGAGAGCATTCTTGCATGCCTGCAGCGGCTTAGACTGGCTGTGTCAGAGTGTCCTTCCTGCTCTACTGGGCCTAAGCATCAGCTCAACCAACTCCACTGCAGCAGGTTAATTTATCAACATCACTGATGTTTTTGTCATGGTTCTTAGGAAAAGACAAGATGTCAGAGATCATAGACATTCACATGATCTTACTTAAGTTGAAAACAGGTGTATCCGTTAGGCTGTTTTACTTTTTAGTAATGAATGCATATAATTTTTAAATTAAGGACGTGAAAGTATTTCAGTTCTAAAACTACTATTTAAGAAGCAAACTGTTTAGCTGCCTTTTTCTTCCTCTTTATTAAAAACCTGGTAAAGGAACAAACTCATGATTTTCAGTTCTCAAATGACTAGTCTAAAGGAAAAAAGTTTTTAAAGTTTTATTTTTTATGTATACAACACTTTTTTTCCCCCGATCATATAAGTAAGAAGAGTTCATTGTAGGAAATTTGGAAGGAAAGAGAAATAGTTTCTAAGTGACCCATAATTCCATTACCCATACTTTCTTCTCTTTATACACAATTGGAATCATACAACTTCTACAGTTTTATTTCCTGTTTTTTTTTTCACTTATAGTTATATCAAAAGCATTCTTCCATAATGTTAAATATTCTCAAAAGCATAAATAATGGAAGCATGATATTCTAGTTTACTAATGAATATACCATCATTTATTTAACCATTTTCCTAATACTGCACATGTACATTGCTTCCAGTTTGCTATAACTGTTACGCTGTTACTGTAGGGAACATTTGTGCTTGAATTTTATCCCCGTATCTGATCATTTCCTTAAGATAAGTTCCTAAAAATAAAATATCAAGTCAAAGCCATTCAGAAACATGGTACACTTTATCAAAGTAATATATGAGAATGTTTTATGCTAGACCTACACCAAATATTTTTATCCCCTGCCCCCCTGAAAAATTTCTTCCTATACCTGCATAATAAGCTACTACTTTTAAAATGAGTTGCTATAGGCACAATCTAGATTTTGAGCTGACTTTTCTATTAATATAATTTGTTTATGACATCTCAGAGAAGCTATGGTATGTGAATAGTTCAACAAATAATCCAACAAACATCTGTTCATGTCTAAACTGAAGGATACGCATTCAATATATATTAACTGAGGCCTTACTGTGTGCCAGCCTCTGGGGGTAAGGCAGTAGACGTGTTGGAACTTGGAGACGAAAGAGGGAAAACATGCAGTGAGCCAGATGGCAGATACCTACCATGAGTCAGGTGGTGATAAATGGGCCCCCAATTAAACAGGGGTAGGGGGTGCCTGGGGCAGGGTGGTCAGGAAAGGAGGCCTCTGAATGATGAGAGGGAGCTGCCGTTCCAGCCACGGCTGGAGGACGCTTCAGCAGCTGAACACAGACGGACCTCGGTTCCTGAATGCCGAGAATGCTGGCAAGAAAATAAGCTCCATAGTTCCATGTTCCACTCACATTTTAAATCCTGCAGATTACTGCTGGCCAGTTGCCTATTTTTCTTTTCAAAGCAAGGACTCACTCAACTCCTTTTAGACTGCACCAGCTCAAAGTTAGGACCCGGCTTTCCCCATATTTCGTCAAGGCTCCCACAGTCAGCTTGGGAAAGGTCAGCTATTGCTCTCTTTTCTTTCCATTCCACTATTGAAAATTAGAGTTGTAACAGTTCCACTGGGTCTATCCCATTTTTATACACAGATTTTCAACAAAATCGGTCCAGTTCGTTTTCTGTTTTTCTTTGTTTTATTCCTTTTTTGGGAGGACAGTGAGAAATATATGCTGATTATGGAGAATACAGAAAGTACAGAAAAGTATTAAAAGTAGCAGGAACATCCCTCATAATTCCTTCATCCATAATAGCTAACAATGTTGACTTTCTTAATATTTTTCTATACTTTGTTTTTTAAAATGCATTTTTAAATACAGAACATTCACAACCATTTTTTTAAACATACTGTAATATCAAAGACATTGTCCATGTCACTGAAAGCACTCTAATATTTTAAGAGACTGTATACTCTTCCATCATTTGGTTATACTGTTACTTATTTAACTGTTTTCCGTGATACCGGATGTGTACATTTTTCCCAGTTGTTTGCTATTGTAACTTATGTTGTAGTGAACATCTTTGTGCATGAATCTTTGTTCCCTTCTCTGATAATTTCCTTTAGGATAAATTCCCCAAAGTAGACTTACTGAAACAAAGGACAAGGACATTTTTAGGTTCTTGGTACATATTGCAAATGTCCTTAGAATTAGCCAGTTATCACTAAATGTCCCAAACATTCCACTGTGGAAATGTGGCCCCGTTTCTTAATGTTTCCTTCTAATTTAAGAGCCTGCAGCAGCCCACTTTGCTTTGCTGTCCTTCCCTAGCCTTCCTAGGAAGCACTCAGGGGTGTCGGGAGCTGGCTCTTCTCCCCTGTCCCTGTCAGGACAGCGATAGCCACCTGGCTGGTCTAATTGGATCTCCATGCTGGCAAGGCTGGGCCCTTGTCCATTTTTTTGTCCTCAGCATCCAGCATGCCCTAAGCAGTGTTATTTAATTCCCCTCCTGCAGCCCCCTGCCCTGGAGGACAGACTCAGCACCCTCCTTGCCCCAGTCATCATCTCTTCCATGACGATGCTGGAGAAGCTCTCAGACACGTACACGTGCTTCTCAACAGAAAATGACAGTTGTCTATATGTCCTTCACCTGGTGAGTGGGGTGCCCTGGGGCCTGTGCTCCTCTTTCCCCAGCTCCAAGGGGAGTCCACAAGCCTTTCTCTTATCTTCAATTTTAGACTCCTTTGGAAGTCAGAAACTGCATCTTATAAAATCCCCTGTGACCCCAGCTCCCCCATCGAGTCCCCATGGCATGGGGCAGGGGAAGGGCGTTCCTGGGAGCTGGCTGACGTTGCCCACTGTGCCCACAGTTCGGAGAATGCGTGTTCATTGCCATCAACGGAGACCACACAGAGAACGAGGGAGACCTGCGGCGGAAGCTGTGCGCCCTCAAGTACCTGATCGAGGTGCACTTCGGGCTGGTCACGGTGGATGTCCAGCTCATCCGAAAGGAGTGAGTCCTCATGGCTGGTCCCCTCTGTGAAGCTACTGTTCCACGCTCTGCCCCTGGCAGAACTCATCTGGTCCAACCCTCTCGTTATACAGATGGGGCAGCTGAGGGCAGAGAAGCTAAATAACATGCCCAGGGCCATCAAGCTCCATGGTGGCGGCACCTAGCCTAGAAATCAGGGCTCAGGACTCCTAGTCCAGTGCTCTTTCCACTCACCCACCATCAATTGTCTGTCATCGCAAAGCTTGTTAGACTCTGTCCCCAGAAAAATGCATGCCTGCACACACACATACAATGCTGTAAACATTTTCTAGGGGGTCATATCCCAAAACCTATCTTGGGGCACCACGGTAAAGAACTCAGCCAGGAAATGGTGGTTCAGAGCATACACTCAAGTGGAAAGGCCCCCAACAAAGGAGCTGGGTTGAAACATGGACTTAGAAGTAAAAGGTTCATGGTAGGATCACCTCTGAGTCTCAAAAATGGATTGGGAAGCTGCAGAGTTTGAAAGTCTGGGTCTTTGGGGTTGTAGAGACTTGAGCAAGTGCCCATATTAAGGCATTTATCAAGTTAGCAGCCATCATTTCGTGAGTCATTTTAGCCCAAGAAGGTCCTAGTTTCAGTGGCAAATGCTGCAGGTATTGGGTGCCTGTTACACACACTGCATTTGCCAGTGCAGATGATGTCAGTATTTGAAATGGCTGCACCCGTGTGTGGCCCTGATAAATGGGCCAGGATGTTCTGTTTTCAGTAGCCTGCAGGAGAAGTGAGAAGTATAGAAAACTCATACACTTTCCTGGATCTCTAGTTGGCTTTGCAGCCTGTATCTGTGTGTAAGGGAGACTGAGAAATGAGGTGATTTTCAGCTCAGGCTCCTCACCCTTGATTCTGCACTCACCCCTCTCCACTCCAGGGCTGGGGCACAGGCAGAACCACAGCGTCCTCCTTGGTGTGGGCTCTGCCAGTTATGTGGTCATCTCCCCTGAGCTGTCTCAGCTCTGACGACGAGCAGGGACTGAGGCCACATTGCCTGGGATTGAGGATGACCAGCTCTCTCGTGGTCTCTCCTGCCCTCTGGTTCTGCCCGCAGGCTACGGCCCCCAGACCTGGAGCAGCGCAGCCAGGTGTGGGAGCGCTTCCAGAGCCTGCTGTGGACTTACAGCCGCCTGCGGGAGCAGGAGCAGTGTTTTGCTGTGGAGGTGATTATGAGTACAGGAGCTTTCGGGCCATGGAAGAGTCAGGTCAGAGGGGCATCCAGCTCCAAGGCCATGTTTTGACCCTAATGAGAGAGGACACAGGCAGATTCTGAAAGTCATGTATTTATAGGGTTGCTCTTTCTGGCCACATGGTGGGTTGGGTAATCTGATAGACCTTTGTGCAATAAAAACAGATACTGGATAAAACAGGCTTTTAAATGCATTTTTTAGGCTAACAGTAAATTATGTGGTTCTCTGAACATAGCCCCCTCAACCCTGCCTTCTGTTCCCTCCCCCAAATAAAAAATTATATTGAGCTGAAACCAGGGTAGAAAAAGTAAAATATAAGCAGCAGTTAATGGAGGGGTTGCCCTGAGTACAAATGCTGGTGTCAGCACTATAACTGAAAAACTGAACCTTAGTCCAACTGCAAAGAGAGGGAGCTAAACCTGAGACCCCCACATTAAGCCCAGACCCTAGGAATTAAAGAAGCTCTGGGTCAGTAGCTTTCCCTAGCTCCATGTATAGGTAAACACAAATTCTCCCTGGAGCAGTGGTTCTCACACCACTCCAGGGTCTTTCAGAATCATCTGAGGGCTTGTTAAATACAAGTTGCTGGGCCTCACCCTCAGAGTTTCTCATTCGATAGGTCTGGAGTAGGGGCCATAGAATTTGTGCTTCTAACAGGTTCCTAGGTGATGCTGATTATGCTGGTCTGGGGACCACACTTTGAGCACCACTGTTCTAGTGGACAGATTAAGAACAAATATGAGCTCAAATTAAAGAAGGCCAAATGCACAAAGAAACAAGCCACCATGAATGAGAGTCAGCAGAATCAGTCACCAATAGAGTTACCATGACCTTGATACATTGGAATTATTAGATGCAGAATATGAAATAGTGGTATGAAATATTTAAAGACATAAAAGGTAGAATCACAAAAATGAACAAATAACAAGAGACTCAAAAATAACCATGCAGATTTGAAAAAGAGTTCATAAATTTTTTAGAAGTGAAAAGCATAATTGTTAAAATGAAAAATGCAAGGAATGGGTTAAACAGCAGATAAGACTGCTAAAGAGAGAATTTGTGAACTGGAAAATAGATCTGCTGGAATTCATTCTCACATGTCCACTCATTCACTCTTCCAGTAAACATATAGTGCCTACTATGTGCCAGGAGGTGTGCCGGGCCCTGGGATTACAAAGATGAACAAAGACCTACCCTTGAGTTGTTTATCAGCTAGTGGGGAAATCAGTCATATATATATACTGAAAAGTACAATAAAGTATCCTGGATGCCATATTAGATTTCTCTTCAAAATCCATGGTGGCACAAAGGACAGAGTAATCAACTCTTTTTCAGGCATCAGGAAAGGCTTCTTGTAGGAGGTGACCTCATGCAGTTAAGATAAAATCCAAACTCCTTCCCAGTCCCCCTTTATAATCTGCTTCTGCCTGTCTCACCCCAGCTGCATCTCATGCCTCTCTCATCCTCACTCACTGTGCTCTGGCCACATGAGACTCATTTGGTTTCACTAATACTCTAACCAGCTCTGTCTGTTATGGTCACGCATTACATGTGGCACTTGAATTATGAGCACTTGAAATATGGCTAGTCCAACGTTATGTAAGTGTAAAATACCCACCAGATTTTGATGACTTAGTTCCAAAAAATAAGTGTAAAATATCTCATAATAGTTCAAACACGCATTTATATATTGAAAAGTTAAAATTTTGGATATATGGGTAAAATATATTATCAAATTAATGTCACTTTTTTTTTAATCTTTTTTCTGTGGTTATTAGAAAATTTGAAAAAACTACACAAAGGGCTTGCCTTATATTTCATTTGGACAAAGCTGCCCCATGCGCTTCTTTCTCCCCACCTCAGGGCCTTTGCGTGTGCTGTTTCTGTGACTTGGCAGCGTTCTGCCCTTCCTTTCTCTGGCGGGCTTTCTATTCCTTAAATGTCAGCTTAAAGTCATGTCCTCTTTGACCACCTTACCTAAATTAGGTTTCTACTATTTTTCTCTAGTTCAGTACTGTGTAACTGCCAGCTTATTGCAGTTGGCACTTATTTTGCCAGTTTCCTTGTCTGTTTTCCATCTCATCCACTGGAGTCTAGCAAACAAGCTGTAAGCCCCAGGAAAGTGGGGACCTTGCCGGTCTTAGTCTCGCTGCTCCCCAGTATCCAGCACGTTGTATGAGTGCAGCGTGGACCGAGTGAACACACTCACCAGCCCAGGGCCTGGAGTCAGGGGAGGGTGGTCCCTGACGTGACTTCTCCCTGCTGGCCTGTGGCCAGGCTGTGGAGCGGCTGATTCACCCCCAGCTCTGTGAGCTGTGCATAGAGGCCCTGGAGCGGCACGTCATCCAAGCTGTCAACTCCAGCCCCGAGCGAGGCGGCGAGGAGGCCCTGCATGCCTTCCTGCTTGTGCACTCCAAGCTGCTGGCCTTCTACTCCAGGTGAGCCTGAGATCCCATTGCCTCTCACCCTTACCCTTTCTTACTCCCTGTGTCTGGAAGCCACCACCTCCCTAGCCAGAAACCTTCAAGACCCACCTCTTCCATGAAGCCTTCCTGGATTCCTCAATTCTTCATCCCCTCTTGGCTTGCTCTTTTCACTGAGGCATGTCTTCCTGGAATTCTCACTGTCTGAGAGTCTAAATTTAGAACTTTATATGCTGTTGATGCTGTTGGTAGTCCCTGGCTGTTTCTTATTGTTAACTTTTTTTTTTTACACTATTTAGTTTTACTGTAAAAATTGTTGGATTAATTTGCCTTTCTCCGAAAGGATTGTCAGTTGACACATTTGTAAACTCCTTGAGGGCAGGGAGCATGCTTTAGACTTCCTTAGCCCACCTGCCGCGTGGTTCCCTGCCACCCCCAGGAGCGGAGGGCCTCAGTCGCCTGGTAACACACTGCCTGTTCTCCTGTCTCCACAGCCACAGTGCAAGCTCCCTGCGCCCAGCAGAACTCCTGGCCCTCATTCTCCTGGTTCAGGACCTCTACCCCAGCCAGAGCACAGTGGAGGATAACGACACTCAGGTCCCAGGCAGCTCTCTGGGCAGTGGGAGGCCATAAGGGGGATGGCTCCGAAAGCCAGCCTGGGAGTACGGGGCAGGCTGCCTGGAGAGGCCTGTGGTTGAGCACAACTTTTCTTTGCTGCTGCTCTTAGATGTGAGGGTAATTCTGGAACACATATGGGTAGTGGTTCAAGTCAGGGTTTTGGAGTCAGTCTGGTTTGAAACTTGGCTTCAACCGCTTAGCTGGCGTGTGATCTGGGCAAGTACTGGCCCTCTGAGCCTCACTTCCCCCTCGGGTTGCGAGGGATGAAGGAGACAATTTCCATAGCGCCCGGCAGTGCTGGGCCGTAGTGAACATGCAGCATTAGGCACGGCTTGTGCCACCATCATCATCGCTTGTCGTCATCATGGCAGTAGTAGTGGTGGTTGGGATGCCCGTTCTCTGGAATTTCGGTGGTTCTGGAAAAGAATAAACCTTGTGGAATGGCAGCATCCCTGGGAAGCTGAGGACTGTGCACTCAGGGCCCTCTGCTCACTGACAGCTCTCTGTGAAGGGCTGGAGGTAGAGGACGGGCGGGAGGAGCTTGGTGCGATAGGCTCTGACCCGCTTCTCTGCTGCCTGATCACAGCGTTCCCCACGGAGGCCCCGGAGCAGCCAGAACATTCCTGTGCAGCAGGCCTGGAGCCCCTCGGCAGGCCGACCCAGGGGTGGTTCTGCAGAGACGGTTCATGCTGGGCGCCGGGAGGGAGGAGAGGGGAGCGTCTCCCTGACCCGGGTGCCCAGGCCTCGCCCACCCTTCCCGGGAGGGACGCAGGTCCGAGGTGGAGCCCTCAGCCTGAGCCGCCCTTCTCCTCCTAGGAGCCCGACAGCTTCTCGCTCCCTGAAGAGTACTTCACACCAGCTCCTTCCCCGGGCGAGCAGAGCTCAGGTGAGCGGACCCCCATGCCAAAGGGCCCACGCACAGACGCTCAGACTCTTAGATGTTTCCCTCCCCGGGGCGCAGAATGGAGTCTGCAGCCCCCCTGTCTTCCCTGCTGGCACCAGCTTGAGTTCAAGGACTGTTAAGACCACTCAGCTGATTCCTTAGGCTTTTCATGGCAAGTTGATTGCCCGTGAATATTCGTCAGTCATATGTGTATACTCTGCCTCATGGTTCTTTTTTTTGTTTTGTTATTAATCAAGTAATAATTAAGGAATCGATAATTACTTAAGTAAAATAATAATTGTTTGATTTCAAATGCGTTGTTTTAGAATATACATATCCAGTCTTCATAGTTTATATCTTACCTGTTTTTCCACTGTAGGTAAACAGTAAAAAGAAACTCAAAATATATATAATCTTGTTAACAAAAAAATAGACATAGATAAACCAAATCCCAGGCTGTTGTCACAGTGAATGAGCATTATTTCATCTGGCTGTGAGCTCCTTGGGAGAAAGGATGGTGCTTATGGTTCACATCGTCTTGATAGAAGAAAGAAGGCCAGGGTTTCGGGAGGAGAAGCTTCTCAGGGACTAAGTTTTGAAAGGAATTTACTGTGCGGCTTTCTTTAAACCAGTGGTTCTCGGCCCTGGTTGCACATTAAAGTTAGGTCCTCGTCACTGTGTCTGGGGCACGGGCAAGAATGCTTTAAAATGTCCCCAGGTGAGTCCAGCGCAGCCTGCAGGAACCCTGCTGTCAGGTCCGGGTGAGAACTGTGCATTGGAATCACCAGGGGAGCTTTAAAAACTACGGAAGCTGGGCCTTTGCCCCGAGATTCCAACTTAACTGGTCTGTGGTATAGCCTGGGCACCAGGATTTTAAAAGATCTCCCTGTGATCATTGTGTGCAGCCCAGATGGAAACCACTGGCTTAGGTGTTCTTAATGTGAGGTTCTTGGGTGTGCTTCATGGAATCTGGGACCCCTGAGAGCATGTGCTAGCTCGTGTATGCTCAGACATTTTTCTGGGGAGAGGGTCCCCGGCTTTCCTCAGCCTCTCTAAGCACTCCATGAGCCAAAAACATGTTGAGAAGCCCTGCTTTTGGGTCCTCTCTGCTCTGAAGTCCTTTCTCCTCTTCTTACCTACATCTTCCCATCTTCCTCCAGGCCTTCTCCCCTACCCATTAGTTTTTTTCTGCCTGAGAGCTGTGAATAATGCCATTCATTCCACAGTGTCCGAAACTCACAACTTAAAAATGGACAAATGGTTTGAATTACCTTCATTCATTTGTAAATCAGGTGTTTGACACTTAACACATTTCCCCCAGAGAAATATGGTTATAAATGATGGCTATTTGCAATGAAATATAATAGAGATTAATATTATTGCAATTATGTAATATTTCGGATATGTAGTGGGTTCAGTACGTTTTTGGGCATTACACTAGGAAGGGAATCTAGCTCAGTGGCTTGCACATAGCAGGTGCTCAGTGAAAGTTTGCCGAGCGAATGAGCAAATGAATGAATGAACTAACAGGAAATGTAGACTGTGCTGCTCCACCCCGCACAGAAGTGCACTTGCCCCTGCCTGGTGCTGGGGGCTGCTGACCCAGCGCAGCCGTCTGTGCTCCGCCCTCCCCTTTCTGACAGCCCCGTTATTGACATTTTCACATTTTATCATTTCCTGTGACCTGCAGGCAGCACCATCTGGCTGGAGGGGGGCACCCCACCCAAGGATGAGTCCCAGATACAGGTGAGTTCTACTGGGGCAGGGGCTCCGCCTGCGCTCTGGCTGACCTGAGATGCTGCTGTCAGCAGTGGAGACCCCAAGGGCTCTGCCTCCAGGGTGACACCCCCTTTGTCTCCTGGGGCCAGAGCTGCGGGGGGCATCTTGCCCCTTACCCTCCCCCAGGTGCTGATCGATCCCCACCCTCCTCCTTATTCTTGAGAGTGAAAGTCAAACTTCTTAAGTTTTTTTTTTTTAATATGAGAACATAAATATATTCAATTCAGAAAAATTGGAAAAATACAAAAAGTAAAGTACTGAAACCAGAAAGAAAATCTCTCAATTCCACCCCCAAAATAACATTTTTGATGCTTCTCTCTAGTCTTTTTCCCTAGAATTTATACACGGGTGTGTGTGTGTGTGTGTGTGTCTGTGTATCTCTCTCATACATATATCTAATATATCCATATATATTCTTCACCAAATTTGGATCATAATGTATTTCATCATACTTTTTCTTTAACATTTTTGCATTTACTAAGCATTCGTCAGTGGTGGTTTTTAATGACTGCACAGGAGTCTGTCACATGCATGTTATTACTTGTTAAGCAGATCCCCAGAGTTGACTAGTATGTTGTTTACAGGTTTTTGCTGTTATACAGAACACTGAAGTGACATCCTTTTTTAGAAAGTTTTGTGCCATCTTTAAAGATTTCCTTAATTTTCCCATTTTCCCCACTAAAGACTTCCCTACTCAGATCCCTGCAGTCACACGCTCTCTAAGGCTGGAGTCTTGCTCACTTAGTCACTCTGTGCCTTGGTTTCCTCACCTGGACAATTTGAATGGCTGAGGGTGACTGAAATGCCTTCATCTAATTGAAGGTGTGGCAGGAGAGTGTCTTCTTTCCCATCCCACTGCTGTCAGTTTTCTCCTCCCTTCTTGGTGCCTTCTTTACCACCCACCCCTGGCTCCCCCATCCCTTTCCCACCACCCCAGCTTGTCATCCAGTCCTGACTCTGGGCTGGAAAGGCCCAGAAAGACATACAACAGAACCAGAGCTGCTAGGGCCGTTGCAGCTGAGTACAGGGATTTCAGAACTGGGATTTCTCAGAGTTATTCCTTCAGGGTTCACAAAGAGAACAGCAAATGGGCAGCTGGATGGGGCGACTTTTGGCAGCTGGATGGCCCTCCCTTCCCTACCTGCCTCTAACAGCTCCTCCTGTCCCTGTAGATAGCTGAAGACACCCTCCAGACACTGGTTTCTCAGTCCCCGGCGGCCTCCAGCCCCAGAAGAATTTTCCTGGAGGCCCATGTGAAAGAAAGCCTGTGCCCCACAGTGCCCCACACCATGTACTGCCTGCCCCTGTGGCCGGGCGTCAACATGGTGCTCCTGACCAAGGTGGGAGAGCCCCTCGCCCCGCCCAGCCGCGCTCAGCGCCTGGACCCCTCCCCACCGCATGCCCTGTGCTCTCGTCCTTAGAGCCCCAGCGCCCCCCTGGCCCAGGTCCTGTACCAGCTGCTGGATGGGTTCTCCCTGTTGGAGAGGAAGCTGAAGGAAGGACAAGAGGCCGGGGGCGCCCTGCGGTCACACCCCCTCGTAGGTGATCTGCGTCAGAGGATGGACAAGTTTGTCAAGAATCGACGGGGACAGGAGATTCAGGTGAGACCCGGACCCCGGGATACACCCACCCTCAGGGGAGAAGAGGCAGATGGCAGGAAGCAGGGCCCGTTCAGTCCAGAGCTTCTGGGTTCCGTCCCTGCTGCACCGTAGGTGCCTGACCTTCATTTTCCCCTTTATGAAATGATATAGCAAAAATTTTAAATCTGCCCTTAAAGTTGGCGAAACATTCTCAAGTGCATTTGACAGAACACGAATTCTAATATCCATTTTATAGACAAGGAAACTGGGGCTTAGGTAAATGGTGACTTGGCCGAGATGACTAGGCTGATGAGTGGTGGAGCCAGAATCTGAATCAAGTGTTTGGGCCTTAGGCCAGGGACCCTCATGGGGTGTCCTCCACAGGCAGCATGGCCAGCACCCCTGGCTGTGGCGGAGAACCCAGTTGGTCTGGGGGCCTGGAGCCCAGGTGGGGAGTTGAGTGCAGAGCTGCAGAGCAGCCGTGAGCCTTGGGCAGCGGCACTACCCAGCGTGCCAGCTCACGGTGCAGATGGGCGCCTAGAACCACGTTCGGAAAGAAGGGGACGATGGTGTAGGCAGCGGGGGCCACTTCTTGCAACTGGTTGTGCTTGGTCTATTCAAGGAGTGAGAGCTCATTGTGGCTGGAGTTCAGGTTGGTCTGAAAATGGCCAGAAGGTTTGGAGGATGCAGAGCAAGTGACTGAGCCCCCTGACCGCATCTCTTTCTCTGGGGAGTTGGAAGGCAGCTCAGTGGCGTGCGGGACCCGGGGCATCGTAATGAGTGCCCATGCTGGAATGCAAAGTTCTCCTTTAAGGAGCTCCTGCTAGGGGGCCAACTGCACCCTGGCCCCAGCCCTGTGCTCGCTCTTCTTGAGGTGCTCCCCTTGTCACTCGGCCACAGTTAGTTTACCCAGCTGTGCCCACATGGACATGAGCCCCAGTGCCCAGTCCAGCACTTGGCTCACACAACTGGCTCTTTAAGTGAACTCCTGCCCAGGGAGTAGAATGCCAGGGGCAGCAAGCAGAGAGCTGGGGGTGCAGAGAAGCCAGCCAGGCTGTTGAAGGCAGATTGCACTGAGCCTAAACCTGGAGCCAACTGCAGGCCTGGTGCCCTCTCACAGCCCCGACGGGGGAAGGGGTCTCCCCTGGGCCTCCCACAGCTGACCTGTCACCTGTCCTCCTCACAGAGCACCTGGCTGGAGTTTAAGACCAAGGCCTTCTCCAAAAGTGAATCGGGATCGTCCCGGGAGTAAGTGATGGGCTCTGGGGACAAGGGGCAAGTTGTTTGGGCAGAGGGGCCGTGTCCCAGGGAGACCACGTTTCGCCCAGGCCAAGAGGGAGAGAATGTTCCAGAAGGAGTTTATCCGTGAAAAGGGGCCCTGGGGAAGCGGGGTCCAGCCTGTTGGGGAGCAGAGAGGCTAGAACGTAGGAGCAGGGGTGCAAGGACCCAGCACTGCAGTCGAAAGAGCCGTGCTCCAGCCCACCTTCAGCACAGGTTTGCATGACCTTGAGCAAGTCACTTGCCCTCACTCCCTGGTACATGGGATTCCACATGTTGGGACACTGCCCCCTTGCTCAAGGAGAAAAGAATTTGTGTTTGATCAGCTGCATCTGTCAAGCACTGTGGGGTCCTGGGGCTCCCCTGGGTCCCTCCCTGCCCTGATGCTGTCCTCTCGGGGGTGGCCAGGCTCCTCCAGGCGTGTGGGAAGGTGAAGCGGCAGCTGTGCGCCATCTACCGTCTGAGCTTCCTGACCTTGGCCCCGGGCAGGGGAGGCCCGCACCTGCCGCAGCACCTGCTGGCCCTGGCCCAGGAGCGCCTGCAGTAAGTCAGGCAAGGCCGCGCGGAGAGCACGAAGCGGGCGAGGGAGGGACGGATGTCAAGGGAGGGACAGACGGACGGCCGCGTCTCACACAGCCTGTGCCTCCCCTGCAGAGAAAAGCTGGCCGACTGGAAGGACTTTCTGTTGGTGAAGAGCAGGAGAAACGTCACCTTGGTGTCATATCCTGATGCCTGAGTCCCAACCCAGCCCAGGAAAGCCTCTTCTGTTGGGGTGAGGGAGAATATATATTCCACCCCTCAGTGTCTTTTCTCTGAGGAAAAATGGCAGGAGATAGTGTCCCACGAGCCTTGTCCTTAGGAATGCTCCAAGCTGAAATTTGAGAAATCCCTGCTGTGTGTCCTGAAGTTAATTCATAAGCACCTTGGAGATCCTTTACGGTGGTGCTTCCCAGCTGGCACGTGAGTAACTGTGGTCTGGTAACTCTGAAAGGGTGCGTACCCACTTAGAGCATCTCAGTGCACGGCAGAATGTCGAGGCTCTGAGAAGTCCCGTGGCAGCTATGCTCATTCCTGTTTAAAAAGACGTGTCTGGCTCATTTTACCCTTTTATTATGGAACACTAGTTTTATTGAATACTGATTTTCCATGGACCTTTAAATAAAGCAGCTTTTCCTCTATTAAAATTTCTAAAGGGTCAGCCCTCACGTCTGCTGAGATTTCTGCCTTAGGAGGCAGGTGAAAGGGTTGCTGGAGGACCTCTTAGCCATCAGCACTGCCCTTCCATGGGTGTCTGTTCCGCTCTTAAGTGGATCCGTTTCCACCTCTCTGGATGGAGGGTGGAGAGAACAGTGTCATGATGAGGTGTGGAGGCTCAGCCGTCAGCTGGGCTCACTTATCAACTAAGCAGCTCCCCTCTCAGCAGGCTCGCCATGTGTACAATTTAAATTCATCGCTTACGAAAACGATTAAGGTATGAACGTGACATATTCCTGTAGGGTCTAGAACTGCCCGTGTTAAATGTGAAGGTGTCAAGGATCTTTTGTACTTGAGTCTTAGAACTGCTCAAGGCTGGGAAGTCTGGAGGTAGAGAGAGATGTGAGGATGCAGGGATACTGGGAGATGGAGCGAAATGGAAACCCATGGGGAGGAGGGTTGGGGGACAGGCCTGGCCTCCCCAAGTCCACTGCTCAGCAGAGCTGGAAGCCAAGATGTGAACCGCACCTTCCCTGCCTCCTGGCTCTGTAAACACCTTAACTCAGACCTTCACCTACCTAGAAGACTTCCCAGGCTTGGTGCACTTCATCTACATGGACCGCACTACTGGGCAGATGGTGGCTCCTTCCCTGAGCATCAGTGAAACGACTACATCAGAGCTGGGCAAGGGGCCCCTGGCTGCTTTCATCAAAACCAAGGTAACCCCTGTGTGGCCCGGGCCCTCTTCACTGCCCAAATCCTGCCCAGGAAGAGCCAGTCCCTCTGTCCTCTGGGCTCCCCTATGGCTCAGGTCATGTCCCCATGTCACCTCACACTGCACGCTTCTGTCTTCACATGCGCTTGTGTGTCCTTAAGAAAAGCGGCTTTTCAACATGACCCCAGGGGCACAGCACTCAGGGCCGAGCGGGCCACATGGACTTTGGCTCTGACCTTCCTGGGTATTTGTGGTAACGTGCCTGAGACCAGCAGAACAGTCTGAGCAGCGAGGCCAGGACGGAAACAGCCAGTGCTTACCTAACACAGAGCCTGGCAGAAATAACTGCTCAGCAAATGTTTGTAGAGTTAACTAAAACAGAAGAAATACAAATAAATCAATTTGGGTAGCCAAGTTTAAAACTAGGTGGTTTCTGCTAAGGAAATCTTCTCTGGGGGTTCTTTTGTATTCTCCTAATTTAACTGATTCATTCTTCATGGCAAACTAGTATTTTTGCTTGGGGATGGAGGTGCTACCTCTGCCACTTTCTAAAAAATTATATTCAATTTTTTTTCCTTTTTTAAAATAAAGTGTACCATATGGTATAATGGTTAAAATAAGACTTGATAGAAGGCCTGTGTTTGAAACCCAGCCCTCTCGCTAGCCATGGGGCCTTGAGCATTACTTGTTCTAAGTTTCCTCTTCCTCATCTGTAAAAGGGGATAATAACACTATCTATGTTGTAGAATTGTCATGAAGATTATGTGAGATAATGCGTGCAAAATATTTAGTTCAGTGTGTAGCCCATAACACAGATATACTTCATTGAGCATTTATTGATACCATCATCATCTCCTCCGTCCGCCTTGCCGTCATGGTGGTCATTATCATCTGGGTACCTTGTTTCCCGTTGTTTTCCTGGGCACAATTTTCTGTAGTTGAGATGATTCTCTGTATGCAATTGTGTTTACTGCATTTTCATTTCACATCATATCAGACACATTTCCTCAGGTCATTAATTCTTTATAAACATGATTTTTTAACAGCTTGTAATAGTCCATCATGTGAATGTAACAATTTACTTAACCATTTCCCTGATATTGGACATTTAGATAGTTTCCAGGCTTTCACTATGATAAATAATTCTGCAGCACACACCTTTGTGCATCCATCTCTGTCCTCATCTCTGATTGTTTCCTCAGTATGGATTCCCAGAAATGGAATTACTAAGTCAGACGGGGAATGTTTTTAAGGTTATTGATGCAGGTTGTCAGATTGCTTTCCTGAAAAGGATGGCAAATCCACATATTTTTTCCAGATTTAATTGGATACTGCATTGTGATCAGATTTGGAGTGAATCATGTATCCTCCCACCCAGCTGTTCTGAGAGCCCCCACCCCTGAGAGATGGGGAGAGTTGCAGGCAGTGTCAGGAAGCCCCTGCATTGGGTGGGAGAAAGTCACAGAGGAGATCCAAGGCGCCTTCTCTCCTGGGTCACTGTATGCCCTTGCTGTCACGTTGGAGCAGAGGACACACCCAGATCAGCATGATCTGTGTGTTCAGACACACTTCACCAGCACCTCCCTGGCCTGGACAGCAGAGGGGTTCCAGGGGCTCACGCCTTGGTCTCCTGTCATGTCTGTCAGTGTCCCTGCCTCTTTTCTGGCTTGACTCATCAGTTTACTAATCTATGGCTCATACGTGTAGTACATTTAAGTTATACAAAGTATTTTTCCATATATTTTATCCTCACATTATCTGTGGAGTGGTAGTCCTGTCCATCTGTCTGTCCCTTCCTCCATCCATCCATCCATCCATCCAATTAAGGTTTAGGCAGAGCACTAGGTACCAGGCAGAAGAGCTGCAGAGGCTCTGGGCCTCCAAGAAGCTCCTCATCTAGAAGCTTTCCTTCCTTGCCGCCAATCTTAGGGAGTCAGGGGTGGGCACTGTCCCGCAGTGGGGAGAGGGACCTCCCAGGTGGGTTGGGGCTGGTGATGAATGCCCTCTCTTCCTCTCCCCAGGTCTGGTCTCTGATCCGGCTGGCGCGCAGATACCTCCAGAAGGGCTACACCATGCTGCTGTTCCGGGAAGGGGACTTCTACTGCTCATACTTCCTGTGGTTCGAGAATGAGATGGTGGGTGTGACCAGCTCCCCGGGGCGGGACGGTCCTGAGATGCTCTCCTTTCACGCACCTCTTAACTCCTTTCTTCCGAATTGTGCTCAGTCTGTCCATCTCTTCATCTCTTACCCCTGGCAGAATGACAGGTAAGCACAGCTGGGCAGGATCCAGAACCCACAGGTCCCCTTCTCACGTGGGCCATTTAGCTTTGCCTGGGGTTCCCTCCGCCCAGCCATCTGACCACACCATGTGTTGTTCGAGGCAATGTCCAGGTAAACAGGAACAGATCGACCCCGCCCCTTGGGAGAGGCACTCGAGCCACATGTGTCGTCAGATGTGTCATCAGTTGAGCTTTACCAGCGCCAGCTCCCTGTCTGTAGTGTAGTCAGCCTGCCAGGGTGAAGCTGCTGTGCGGTCCCAGTGCTTGTCTCCCAGCCTGCCAGGGTGAAGCTGCTGTGTGGTCTCAGTGCTTGTCTCCCAGCCTGCCCTTGCTCCTCTAGACCCCACTGTCCCCACAGTGTAAGCACAGCAATGAGAGTTGCCCATCTGTGTCCCCTCCCTCCCTCTCCTTCCGCCTGTTTCTCGTTTGCTTTCTCCTCCCTTGTCAACTTCGGTTGTCATTCCAGCTTGCTAAGGACCGTTCATTGCCTGTACCCCTCACCCTCCCCGGTCCCCTACTCCTGTCCCCTCCCCTCTTGTGCCCCGCCCTCTCTGCTGGTGGCAGAAGCCCCCTGCTCTCCTTTGCTTCATCTGAAGCCTTCCCACAGTGCCATGTAATTGTTGGAGTCTCACTGCCATTCTCTCATCCAATCCTCACAACACCACGTGATGACCGGGGCAGGTATTGTCCCTGTTTTGCACAAGGAAACACTGATGCTCCGGGAGGTCAGACACCATGGCCAGGGCCACAGAGGCCAAAAATGATGAAGCCAGAATTGAGGCACTGCTCTCCTGGCCCCTGCTTCCTGCTGTACCGGCTCCTCAGAAGTGCCCAGGATGTGTTTATGACAGAAATGCCAGGATGTTCCTTTGACCTTTTCCCTTCATTTCTAGGGAAACAGGACTGTGTGTGCTTGGTTGGCCCCACGGGACAATGGAATGACCAGAGTATGGGGTGGGGGGACCCAGGTTTGCTGCTGGGTGCACCTCCCATAGCCCATGCAGCTCTGGACGGGGCACTTAATGCTGCCGCATCCGTCTCAGCCGCAGCGGGACACAGTAGAGCCAAGGTGAGCGCGTAACTGGGAGCACCATGACTGCGTCTGACGCACAGTAGGTGCTCAGCAAGTCTCAACCCCCTTCCCTACCTTGTTCCTTCAGAGCAGAGACTCGACCTTTGATAACACGTTGCTATTCCAGAAGGCCCACATGGCACTTGCCAGGAGCTGTGCTTGAAACCTGATATGCTTAGCTCCTGTGTTCATAAGGTGCTTGTTATCCCCACTTTACAGATGAGAAAACAAGGTCCCCTGTTTTCCCAAGCACCAAGCATACCTAGCACAGCTGAGCCGGCCTTGAACCCAGTGGGTCTCGCTGAAGCCCAAGTTTCAGCCTTCACACCCACTGCCTCCCCGTTCTCCAGCCCCCCTTCTTCCTTCCGCAGGGCTATAAACTTCAGATAATCGAGATGCCCATCCTTTCCGATGACTCAGCTCCCGTCAGCATGCTGGGAGGAGACTACTACAGGTGACGCTGATCCCCAAGGCTGTTGGGAAAATGGGTACAGCAAAGATTGGGTGATAAGTGCCAGCTCCCCTTTCAAGGAGCAGCTCCTCCCATCAGGGATGCCCTACCCCAGGAAGCTAGAACCCCACCTTAGAAGCTCCTCACAGCCTGGCCCAACTTTATGGGAGAGGAAGCAAGTTGGAAACACATTTTGAGCTTCCGCCGATTCTCTCTGTTCACACGATCTTGGCAGCATCTGGAAACGTCTGTGCTGGGGCCTTAGAAGAACTCCCCTCTGGCTCTGTGGTCCCCCTCTGCTAGAACACTGCTGCCTTCAGCAGACCTGGCGTGAGGATTGAAAACCCAAAGGGATGGACAGTGGCTTGGGGCTGAGAGGGCTCACAGAGGGGTGGGGGAAGGCCTCTCGGTCCCGGAGCCAAGGGCCTGAGGAAGTGAGCATGGGAGAGGGCGTTGCAGTGCCCACGTGGTGTCAGGTAAGGTCCCCGGCGTCGGGAGGGCAGCAGTGGCGCGGCGGTGGCCTTGCTCCTGAGCCCAGTCCTCCCTGTCTCCTCCCAGGAAGCTCCTACGCTACTACAGCAAGAGCCACCCGGCCGAGGCCGTCAAGTGCTACGAGCTGCTCACCCTCCACCTGTCGGTCATGCCCACAGCCCTGGTGGTGCAGCAGGCGGGGGAGCTGGCCCGGCGCCTGTGGGAGACCTCCCACGTCCCCTTGCTCTAGGGCAGGGCAGGCTGACCCGGTGCACTGTGCCTTTGTACCTTTGTCCCCCACAGCCAGGAACCCCCGACCCCCAAGCTTGCAAACATTCCTCATGGCAAGAGCCTCCTGCTCTCTACAGTTACCACCTTGAGGCAGGGAGAAGAAACCCACCTAGGCCACCCTCATGTGGGGTAACAAGCGAGCCTCCAAGTCCTTCCCTCTGGAGGAAGAGGGAGACCAGGGAGTTCCCTGTTTGTCTCCTGGTTTGTCCCCAGTCTGAACGCACTCTCCCTCCTTTCTGCTGAGTGGAAAAAGCTCCCTCAGGAAGTGATTTCCCTCTCCAAGTAAAAGGGGCTTCGTTGGCTGGGTTTGAATTCCAGTTCTGTCACTTCCTCTCTGCGGCTCTATTTAAAGTGATGACAATGACCTCTCAGGGTGGCTGTGCAGGTTTTGGGGCAGGTGGTTGGTGCGCAATAAATGCTGGTTATTGGTATTCCACCCTACACACACACACACCCATGCGCTGAACCCCTTTGTTGGTGGGTAAGCCCTTGCTAAGTTCCTGGTTCTTCCTGGCCCTGCTTGATTCTGTCCTGGGGCTGTGCTTTGAGCCCCATGCCCTGGTCCCACCCCAAAGAGGCTTTTCCTTTCCTTCAAGAGGCCAGCCTTGGGAAGAACAGAGCTGCGAGGAAGCAGAGCCGCACCTTGGGCTGAGGTCCTTAGGAGGCAGCAATGATGACTGGGTCCGTGTTCCTCCTCAACTTCATGATTTTATGGGTGGAAGTTAAAGAGACAAATATTGATTGTAAAAACTACAGAAGGGCACAAAGAAAAAGGGGACCCATCGTAAGGCCACCACTTAAGTTCTGGACGTGTTTTGGATGTCCACTTTTGTCATTTAATATTTTCCCTTAATTTTTAACAGCTGCATGCTGTGACATCCCCCTCATTTGTCAATGTTAATACCACTGAGGTGAACATCCTGAATCAGATTTTAGCAGAGAGATTTACATGTGGTTTAAACCACATCCACAATATGTGAAGGGGTGTCTGGGTTGAGAGTAAAGGGAACCCCGGAAAGCCTTCTTACTCAATACCATCTTTTCCACATCTTCTGATTCTGAGATTCATTTCTAATAGGATTCTGTAACACTGGCAGAGGTGACAGAGCAGTACAGAAATTCTTAACTCCCAGGGTGTTTGGTGGTTTTGTTTTTTTGTTTTCCTATAAGGAGAATGGTCTCCTAACATTAGGGTAGAGAACAAAGGAGCTCCTAACTCAAGACAGGCCGAAAGTAAGAAAGCACGTTAGCTGAAGATATTTACAGATGTGATCTTTAATCCTAGAGGATTCTTGGGAAATGGGAAAGAGGCCAAAAAGACAGAAATGTCCAGGCCTTCGGAAGAAAATGGTGAACCCAGAAAATTGCAAACTAGTCAACATGCTCCCAAGCCCTTGCAAGATTCTGCAGCAGCCTGTTAAGTGCATGCTGTTTTAAGCATTTAGGAGAGAACAGGCAGCTTCTCTGTGGGCCCCAGAGTCACATGTGGCCCTCCCAGCACAGTTTGCCAACAGCCCTGGTGCTCCCGGGGCCTGGGGCCAGCGGGCTCCCTGTGCCAAGGGCAGTCCGCCTCCAACTGGGTCAGACTCGCCAGCCTACAGGGCTGGAAGGACAGGAATGTTCTCATTCCTCACTGAGAAGCAGGACAGCACAGGGGACGAGTCAAGTCTTTGGAGTGGAACTTCCTGGGCCTGTTCTGGTTCCACTCCTTTCAAGCCTCAGCTCCCTCACCTGTTGAGCTGCACTGATTATTTTCCTGAGTCCTGGAGGCCACACCGACCTCCTCTGGGTGCCTCTGCCTGGTGCAGGCTGCACGGGGAGCGGGGAGCACAGGCTTCTAGTGTCTCGGCCATGGCATCCAGCCAAGTGTGCCAGCGGCTGGGCTCCTCCTCTCTTCCTGCCCTCTCCCTGCTCCTCCCTCTGCCTGGGGCAACACAGAAAGCTGATTACCAGCAAGTTCCTGGCCTTCTGCTCAGCCTGGGACAAAAATGGCTGCTAGAGGCGGGGGTCTCTGCAGGTCCCTGTTTGCCTCTCCCGGCCGAGCTTGGAGACAAGCTCACTCTGAAGCCAGGGGACACCTGAAGCCTGAATACGACGCAGTGGTGATAGGAGCAGGTAAAAGGGGCTGAGTCAGGGCTGAGGGTTGGGGAAGGGCTGGCGGGACCCCTCCCCAAAGCTCCACTGCTCCCTCTACCTCTGGGCAAAAGCTGCTCAGGAGTCTGGGTAAAGAGCAGGGCTATGGTAGAAAGCCCCATTCTTGGAGTCGGTTACCAGGAGTTCTGGTGGCTGCCTCTGCCATCATCTTGCTGTGTGGTCTTGGGCAAATCCTTACCCTCTCTGGGTTTGGGTCATTACATCTAGAATGACAAGGGTGGACTAGCCAAGCTCCGAGGTTTCTATTGCATCTCCTGCGAAGTTAGCTAGTTCCCACTACGTTCATGAAAAACGTGGTATATATGAATTGGGAAGAAAGCATCCCAGGACAAGAGACAAGGGAAATCCAGCCACCCCAAGTGCCCTGAGATCTGATTGCTAATCACCCCACCACTGAGGTCACCCACCCCCAAAGGAAACTGGAATCACTCCTTACCATTCATAAAGGGGATTAGGAGAAATGGAGATGAGTACAGAGACCCTACTGCATGTCCACAGAGGGCGGCAGTCCCCTTTTCCTTTCACATCTGGGGCCTTGGGGGTCCGCTGCGGTGACCCTGCTACACTTTGCTGACCCCCGACTACGGAGCATCACATTCTGGCTGATCAGGTGAGGCTGCGAGGCCAGGACCAGGTCGCCTTCGCTCGGGACCATCCATGCTCACTCACAAAGGGCCCCAAACGTGCTCATGTAGAGGGACAGTGACAGGACTTGAAGGAGAACACTCATACAGCTTTAACGTTGCATCCCTGTTTTGACTTTCTTCACTTTTGTAATGTTCAAGGTTTGTCTCTCCAAGGAAAAAGTGTGTGCCTATATGTACATGCATGTGCAGGTATTATACATATTGAGATAAAAAATATTAGCACACAATTTACAACTGAAGTATACAATACTCTATTTGAATTCCACATAGCCAATTGATTCTCATCGAATACTTTCTTTGATTTTTGCCAAACTGAGTAGACAACCTCTGGTTGCAATCGATGAATTGTCTGAAAGGAATGTTGTTTGATACTTTTATTTACTTTCAAGAGTAGGAAGAAAGTGAAACAATAAAGATTTAGGTTCAAACTTCACTCCTTCAATGACGGGACTATTTGGCTCAATTGGGTAATATTTTTCAAATACTGGAAAATTATTTCCTCAATTTTTTGTATGACTCATAATGTAATAGCTCTAGACACAACATACCTTAAGTCTCAGCTGCATTATTTCCTTTTTCTCCTTCACTTTCTTAAGGGTGACAATCAACAAAACAACAAATCAAGCCCTGATTTGTAGTGTTTGCTGATTTCTGTGGTGTAAATTTTCCCACCATGTCCTTTATTCAAGTTAACCAAGGTTACGCCACTTACCACAGAGTTGAGAGAGAGACACACACTATATTCGGATACAGAGATGTAAATAATCTTGAGAGCACAGATAATAGTAAAATGTAGTAAAATAATTACGAAGCAATGAGTTCTTAGTATTTATTAACTTTGTTGTAACAAAATCTATTTAATGGTGAGTTTATTTAATTCAATTTTTAATAATGGCTATGTCGAACAACCAGCTCACAGACTTCCTGGGAATTTGATAGTTGGCTCTCATGAGCTGCTGGGATCTGGCTCCAGCACCCCAATTACTGGAGCCTCAGTAAGTGGGAGCACCCCATGCCTCTCAGCCCCAGAAAAGCCCCTGCCCTTGTCTGGCCCTGGAGCCCACCTTGCCATCCCATAGCTGGGGAGGGCTTACCTTACAGCGTCAGCTCTCTGTCAAATCGCCCACCAGTATCAGTGAGTGTCAGCCTGCGAGCTTTTCCTTGAAATGACATTGATTCTTTAATTGCTAAATGTAACGGGTGATGGGTTGAAGCTGTGTGTACCCCAGAAAAGTATACTCGTAAAGTTAATCCATCCCTGTGGGTGTGGACCCATGGTAAGTAGGATCTTTGGGTGAGTAGGATCTTAAGATGTGACCCACCTCATTCGGGGTGGGTCTTAATCCTCTTACTGGATGGAGTCCTTTGTAAGAGTGAAATTCAGACAAGAAGAGAAAGCCACAGAAGCAAGAAGCTGGAAGCAATGAAACTCAGAAAAGAAGGGAGAGACCAGCAGGCACCGCCACGTGCCTTGCCATGTGGCAGAGGAGCCGGTGATCGCTGGCTGCCAGTCTCAGGAAGAAGGTATTGTCTTGATGATGCCTTCATTTGGACCTTTTCACATCTTCAGAACTATGCTTGTAAGCTAGTAAATTCCCACTGTAAAAGCTAATGCATTTCATGTACCTGCTTAAGCAGCTTGGCAAACTAGAACATAATGTTAAAGGCACTTTATGCCTGAGAGAGGAACAGAGCTATATCTTCTGGGACAGGGCTTACTGTGAGCCACTGAAGTTACACCTGTACCTGTGAACCACCTTGAAGAGGACCCTGATTTAGTCATTGGACTAAATGTGCCTAAGAATGACCTGAGAGCTTATTAAAATGTACATTCCTGAGCTCCATCCTTGGTGATTAAAAATCTGCAGATCAGAGGTCGCTGCCCAGAGTCAGCAGGTCTATCCAGCACTTTGGTGGACCTGACGCAGGTGACAGCTGCCCACACTTTGGAGAACTCATTTCAGAGCACTCCTCTGAGGAGACCAGTGCGCCTGCTGCCTGAGGACCCTGAAGTCAGATCTGGGATTGGCTGAGCCTGCAGCTTAAGACCCCTTCCACAGGAGAGAAGGCTTGAGAGAGCTCAGCCAGAGCATGGGTGAAGGGAAGATTTGAGGAGGAGGGTTCTGGGCTGTCGGATCCTCGACCTTTGTCATTTGAGGTCTGTGCATGTGTGGGCCTATCTTTGTTGATTAAACTGGGCCCGGTTGCCTGGAAGACTTTATTAGTTTTCTGAGGTTTATAATCAGCACTAATTAAAAGACGAATAGCTACCATTTATTGCGGGCTTGCTAAGGGTCAGTTGTTTACATATGCTATTAGCTCTCCTCCCTGCTACCCCGCAAGGTCCACAGCATCCTCTCCATTTTACATGTGAGGAAGCCTGAGGCTTCTAGGGGTTAAGATGACTCACCAAGGACCGTATTCTAGTAAATAACAGAAATCAGTTTTGAGCCCAAGACTGTCTGCCTTGAATTTGTTGCATGCTTTTGAGAGCAGTGCTTTTCAAACTGCGGGTTGCAATACATTCAACCAGCCTTAAAAACAAAACTAAAAAACACTCTTATGAAAATTCCCAAAAGTACCATAAAAATAGCATATCAGCAAGCAATTTTTTAAAATGAGATATAGTAAAATAGAAAATATCTGTGTGCTTATCACATGGTTAGAGTTAACATTAATCCATGAAACGTTTGTTTCTGTGAAATACATTTATAGGTGGGGTGTGTAGGGCCAGGTTACAATGTAAAATGCATTTCTTCCTGTGAATCGTGGTTAAAGAGGTTTGAAAAACTCAGGTTTAGAGATTCCTTTAATGGATAAGTTGGTTCGATGACCTCCAGACTTCTGGGAGTCTCTAGGAGGAAAATTTAAAATCGGCTCAGCTATGAAGCTATTCATCAAGTGGGTCACTGCTGCTCTCCTCGGTATGGATATTTGTCAAATTAACAGCTGAGGATTTTATTTGCGTCAATACTGGGTTCAGCTTGGTGCTCAGAAAACATGGTTATCTGCTGACATCTTTAAGACTCAGAGCGATCATCTGTCACCAATGGGAAACACGTGCCAAGGGTCACACACAGGCCTGCCTCCTGCCCCCTGAAAAGGACAGGGCCCTGTTTTCTGCCCAGCTGTGATCTCCTCCGCCCCCAACAGCTGCATTTTCTCCTGAGAGTAAGCAAAGGAGGAGGCAGGCTCCACCTAAGGGCCTGTTTCATCAGCATGTGCCTTTGAGCCCTCCTGCATCAGAATTCCTGGGAGCTTGTGAAAAACCAGATTTCAGGTCCCTGCCTCCAGCGTGTGCATCAGAACCTCCAGGGAAGGGGCCTGGAATCATTCCTCAGGTGACCGGGAAGCTGGGCAGAGCTGGAGAGCCACTCACCAACCAGCAGGCTCAGCCTCGAACCTGGGATCCCCAGAGTGGCCCTCCTCAGGAACATAGAGAAAATGCCCATGTTTAAGATAAATTTGTCCAACCAGCGAGCACCCCTGAGGCACACCTGGTAACGAGCTCACATTGAAGCCGTGTGTGTGTGTGTAATGACTGCATCTTGAACTGTCTTCATTTTTTTGCTCGGGGGATTGGCAAACAGAAAATCCGTGTGAATCATGCTTCCTTTTGCCATGGCGAGCCACACTTAGGCATAACTAGCCATGCCTGACAGCAGACAGCCGCACGACCTGTGATCCTCTGGATGGCTGATTACTGAACACACCTGGCAGCCTGCACAGCGGTGTGCCCACCGCCCTTCCTTGCCAAGTAGGCTGTGACGCCCCTTCCCCAAGACACACTCACTTACCAGTTCCCAGGTAACAAAAGCTGGCAGTGCAAGGCATTGTGGGATAGGTTTCGTCTGATGACCTTGGATTTCTCCTTGCACCTCATGGAGCCACTGACCAGGCCAAGGTGATGGGACTTTTTCAAGCCAGGGCAAGAACCAGGGTTTCCTGATTGCTCATACACCAGGTATTTCATGGTGTGGCACTGCATCCTGTTCCAACATCTTAATGTGGCTAGGATGGGGGTGGGAAGGAGGTCACCCAAGTTTCGGCTGCCTCTCCAGGGTCCCCGTGGGCATGGGGACTGGATGGGTGGCTGTGCTCCTCACGGAGCATGTCTGTGTGCCTGCTGACCAGGGCTGCTTTCTCCCCTCCCTGTCTCACCACAGGACACAACGGGCTGGTGGCTGTGAGTACCTCTGTCCCTGGCCCCCTTCCCTGCCCCTGGGTGTGTGGCTTTCAGCTCCCGAGGGGGGGGGTGTGAGGAAGTAGGCAGGAGAACGGCAACTGGGGGAAGGGGGAAGCAGGCTGGTCCGTGCCCTGCCCCTGCTCTGACCAAGGGCTGGGGAAATGTGAAGTTAAGGAGGACTTTGGGGCTGCCTTTCCCCACCTTTCCTTCATGGGCATGAAATCATCCCCCCTGGCCTCTGGGAGCTCCAGGGAGCTGTCAGAAGTAAGATGATGACAGGTGGGAAAATGTGTAACTGACAAGCCTGGGAGACATGCTGGAGCCTGTGGGGCTGGGTGGTCGTGGTGTGTAGAGACCTCTGGAGTGCAGAGCAGCTACACGGACCACAGTGTACCCTGGAGACAGTGAGGAACCCCAGGCTGGCAGAGGAGGCAGGCCCTGCCCCCAGCACAGCTGGCTTCAAGTTCCCAAGCTGAGCCTGGTCACAGTTACCCTAGGTCTGTGCTTCTCAAACCCAAGTCCATGTGGTCCTAGGAGGCCATCACATGTGCTAGGGGGTATTCAAGGCCACACAACAAATATGGGACATCTTCCCAAAGCAATGGCAGCTCTAGCATAGCCATGCAGGAGGTCCTGGGGAAGCAATGAGTGCTTGCTAAGGGACTGACATTAAACCTTAATGCTTGACCTGATTTACCAATTGTAACATGGGTTCATCTTTCAGCTCTGCCACTTTTTATCTGTAAAGATTAAGGCAAGTCATTTAGCATCTCTGAGCCTCAGTAAAATGAGAATTATAGCACCTACCCTCCCAGGTCTATTCTGAAGGTTGTAGATAATTGGCTTCAAGGATCTGGCACATACGCCTTGCACAAATGGTAGCTCTTGATATTGGAAGTTTCCAGCCTAAGGAAGGCTAGCATCAGTGTCCTTCAACCAAATACCAGCAGGGACACACCTGTAGTCAAACAAGTTTGGTTTCTTACTCATTGCAGTGAGGGAGACCACTTACCCTGGGGAGTGGGGGGTGGGGGGAGTCACAATAAGAGGGTGTAGAAAGAACCCACTAGAGGATTTGGGCTTTGGTTGGGGTTTGGGGGGAGGATCTAAGGACGGGGAGGTTTGCAGTAGATTGGATGCTGTCCGAAAGCAGGGGCAAGGCTGTGGCTGGACATCTGAACAAATCTTACCTGTAGGGAGGGGAGACTAGCGTGAGGATCACAGTAGTTGGTAGAAAAGCAGCAGTCACTCATTTCAGCCAAGATCGGGGCTGCTCTGCTTTATGTGGGCATCACAGTCACCCTGTTTTTGTTGGTGCTTAGATGAAATTGTGATGTGGGCCCCTCTGTCTCACTGTACCATGGTCTCAGAGTCCCCTTGTCTGAGGTTGGTGTTCTTGAGACAGCGCGTGTCTAGGAGAGGAACGTGCCTGAGCTCTGAGCGCCAGGCCTGCCTCCCAATGTCGGGGGCTGCTCTTTTTCCCTTTACATTATGATATGTTAAGCAGGTAGATCCCGGGATTAGCCTGTCTGGGTTCAATTCCCTGCACCTCTTCTCTGCAGCTCTGGGAGCTTGAGGTGGGTTGTTAACCTCACTGAGTCTCGGTCTCCTCATCTGTAAAATGGGGAGAATGGCGGTGCCCGCCTTGGGGACAGTTGGGTAGACTAAACACAGTGATGCCCTCACAGCATCTGGCACAAGCAAACTTTTAAAAAAAAGTTTTACTTTTAAAAAAAGCTGCCAAGCAAACTTCTGACTTCTGACCATGCCGTCCCTGTTACCACGTTGGTGATGGTGGTGATGGGAAGAACAGCATTCTGGATCTATAGAGTCACTACTAGTTCAATTCAACAAATATTTATTGATTTCCCACTAAGTGCTAAGAAAAATTCATAAAAACCCCTGCATCCTTTGTTCCCCCAAATCATAGCTTCATTTATTGAGCACTTCCTACATGCCAGGGACCGTGTTAAGCCTCTTTGGGTACCAGCTCAGTTAACCCTCACAGCCGCCCTATGAGGAGACAAAGTAGGTACGTTTGCCCCATTTTTGTATAGGAGGAAACTGAGGCCAAATGGAGTAGGTGTTAAGGCTGTGCCAGCAGAAGACAGAGCGGAACGGAAGTGGGGTGGTGGTCCGGCTCGGCATTCTCGGGTCTAGCCTCCTGTGCACCGCCTCTTGCTGGTGCCTGTACCGAGGAGTGAGGCTGCTCCCCGCCGGGAGGAGACAGGCGCCCTGGGCCGGGGTGGGCCCGATGCACATGTGAAGGTCATCTTCAGCAGGGAGTAGAGGGTCGGGAAGAGTCGTGTCGAGGCAGCACCTGGCAGATCTTAGAGGCGGTCTGGGAAGGGTGGGAACTGGGGAGGGGTGTAGGGCAGAAGCCAGGGAATGGCCTTCCCAGAGGCAAGAACAGCCTGAGCCCAGGGGCAGCTGCTGGCCCTGCAGCGAGAACCCTAAGGCTTCGGGTCAGCCACATGGGATCCCGGGTGTCCCAGAGGGTGAAGGGAGGGCCCTGTGTGCCCCCCAGGCGGCGTACCTGCAGAGGCTGGGGGTGAACACAGTGATCTTTGAGAGGCGCCACGTGGTCGGGGGTGCGGCTGTCACCGAGGAGATCATCCCAGGTGAGCCCTGCAGGGCTGCGGGGGTGGAGGGCGGGACCCCTGGTGGCCCCTGGTGATCCACTTCATCTGATTCGGTTTCAGGGTTTAAGTTCTCCCGGGCATCCTACCTGCTCAGCCTGCTGAGGCCACAGATATACACAGACCTGGAGCTGAAGGTAGAGCCCCCATGGCCAGAAGGTGGGGTGTCCTGGGAGTGGGGGGGGGGGTTCCATCTTCCCCCTGGGGGGAAGCTCTCTATTCTATGCCCAAAGTGAGTCCCTATCCTGAAGTCTTTCTCTCTTTCTTCCTGAAGGTTTGACTAGTCCACCCAGTGTTTGAAAAATTGAGAAATTTCACATAAAAGTTGGACCTCTTTTGAAGAATGAGATTTGTTGACACCAGGCCCACGTTCCTACCTGGCAGCACCTGGCTGGTGCTAAGAGGCCTCTCCCTTCAATGGGACAGGGACTTCCCAGTTCCATCCTGCCTCCACTGCTCCCTGGTGTCGTATCTGGCCCTCGTAGGATACCTGCCTGAACCCACAGGCGTCAGCTGCTCAGGACCTGAGCCTTTTCTGTCTCTGTTGAACTTTAGAGCCTTTTACCATTCTTGGCAGTTTGAGCAGGGAGTCAGACCCCAGGGACTCGTGCCTCCTCTGGCTCAGGGCGGTTTGGAGGGGAACCTGCAGACTCTCAGCCTGCCCTTGTTTACTTCTCTTAAAGCAGCTAACCTTTGTCCAAAGCCCCTCCCTGCTCTGCCCCCCACCAGTCGGATTCCTTTCACCCCTCGCTGCCTCTTTCATAAACTGTCACCACATTCCTGAAGCCGCCCTAACTTCTGCCTGCCTGATTCTCCTGTCACCCACCCTTCAGAGGAAGGGGCCCTCTTGCCATCTGTCCAAGCAGCTTCTGTGCATTTCAGCACCAATTTGCTCTCAAGTCAAAGTTTAAAACTGGTGAGACGTTCAGCCACTGTTCACAACTCTTTGGTTTCTCTAACTGGCTCATGTAGAGGAGTTCTCTGAACTAAGAAACTACAGAATCCCACTAAGGAAACAAAGTATAAACTTAGAAAGAGAGAAAGAGAGAGAGGACGAGCGCACTCCCACCAGGACGGTGTTAAATCCAGCCACAGCCCTGCTGGCCTCTTGTCTTCAGTCCCTACTAGAC
This sequence comes from Choloepus didactylus, assembly GCF_015220235.1. Taxonomy (NCBI): domain Eukaryota; kingdom Metazoa; phylum Chordata; class Mammalia; order Pilosa; family Megalonychidae; genus Choloepus; species Choloepus didactylus. Next base: position 35,301,356 of record NC_051321.1, read on the forward strand.
TCCAGTTGAAGGCAATCTGCAAACGCACCTATTGTGCCTAGTGGAAAATGTGGGGCTGTGAATAGACCTTCCTTTT